>NW_017731697.1:179327-239496 GCF_001890085.2 Hipposideros armiger
TATTGTATTCTTTAGTTCTACCTGGTTGTTTTTTATGATTTCTGTATCCTTCTTTATGTCCTCCTTAAGTTCCTGAAACATTCTCATCATCAGTGTTCTAAACTCTGTCTCTGAAAGATTGGATACCTCTGTTTCATTTAGTTCCATTTCTTGAGGTTTCTTCTGATCTTTTACTTGGGATATGTTTCTTTGTTTCTTCATTCTGGCTGTCACTCTGATTGCTTTGATGTATTAGATCAC
Organism: Hipposideros armiger; assembly: GCF_001890085.2. Classification (NCBI taxonomy): domain Eukaryota; kingdom Metazoa; phylum Chordata; class Mammalia; order Chiroptera; family Hipposideridae; genus Hipposideros; species Hipposideros armiger. The sequence continues at coordinate 179,568 of NW_017731697.1, forward strand.
CAGACTCGACATGGCCTCCTCTTTAAGTCCTTCGTTTAGAGGTTCTGCTCAACTAGTGTCCAGGGAACTTCCGAGGTTGAATATCTTATAAATTATTTGTAATTTTGGTGTGACCCTGGGAGGCAGTCGGCACAGCGTCTGTCTATTCTAACATCTTACTGGAAGTCCCTGCTCTTCTTGATTGTTCAGTTTTAGGAGTTCTCAATATATCCTGGATACGAACCCCTAATCAGATATGTGATTTACAATTATTTTCTCACATTCTATAGGTTGTCTTTTCACTCTTTTGATAATGTCCTTGATGCACAACTTTTTAAAATTTTGATGAAGTCTGACAAATGAGGTTCTGGAATCCTTTGAAAGCTGCATTTTCACCTTCCAGGTTCACTCCTTAGCCTAACCCTGGGAGTCTGACCTCCTCCTTCAATCTACACCCGGGCCTGACATTACCCATCCCCCAAGTCTTTCCTCCCAACTCTCCCATCCTCACCTGATCAGATTCACATCTGCCCCAAGTAATACCTGCACTACCTCAGACCCCAGTCTTGCACCTCACCTCTTTGTCCTACCTGGCCTGAGTTGTGGTCTCCTCAGCCATTCTCTGGTCCACACCTGGTCTATGCCATCCCTGAGGGGTGCTGAATACATCTCTCAGCCACTGGCCATTCTGATCTCGCCTCAGCAGCTTGGATCCCAGCCCTACCCCTGAGCCCTGACACAGGTCCCCCGGAGTACTGGGTCTGAGCACTCACTTTCTCTCCTGTGGTCTCATCAGTCCGGTGGTGCATCGTTATCCCACTGAGTCCTGAGCTGAGGACAGGTCCTCTGCAGGATGCCACCCTGTGCCCTGCTGCTCACAGCACAGCCCCACACAGCACAACCAGACTTGTTGATACAATGGGGAGGTGGCCCAAAGCCGGGCACAAAGAGAGACAAGCCTATCATGACACTCCGTTCTTACCATGGCCATGTCACCTCCAAAGGCTTCCAGAAAGTTAGGTGCTTGCAACCTGCTTCGTCTGTAACTGCTAGAGAACATGAAGTCTCCCAGTCTGACTTGGTATCATCACTCAGCTGCATGTGCTCCCACCAGAGAGCCACCCCATGTGGACCCCTCATGGACCCACACAGCGTCGGCACAGAGCCTCATGATCTCAACGAGCAGCAACCCTCAGTCATAGATTCTAGGGGTCAAAATCAGCTCTGACTCAGAATCCATGCATCTGAAGAATCACACAACCTTGCATTCAAAGTGAATCTGCAGTCTCTCCCACCAGTAGGGAGGCCACCCAGCCATCCACCAGGTTAGCCATAGCCACCCAAGTCATCCTCAACCACCCTCCGCCATCAGACAGGGCCCTGCTACCACTTCTCTTCCGTCCCCATGGGACTGTTTCCTTCTGTGTTGACATGGGGCAGGAGACACTGTAGCCAGATGGCTTGGCCGCATCCAGGGGAAGAGGGCTCTAGGGAGGGGGGCAGGGTATTCTAGGATGGACAAGGGGTCAGGGGGTTCAAGGGCAGGTGGGGGCAAGGGGTTGTAGGGCAAGGAGCTTTAGAATTCACCTGAGCAGCAGCTAGTGTTCCCGTTTGGATGCTGAGCCATTACCTTACCAGGCCAGCACACTGGGAGCAGTGGGGACAGACATGCTCACACCAACGGACTTTAGAGAGAGTGAAAGGAAGAGGTGGGGGGAGTGCAGGCCATTCAACCCACAGCCTGTAGGTCCTTGTACCCAGTGCGTGGGGACACTTGATAAAAGTTCCTGTATTGGGTGGGGGGACACTGGGTGGGCAGGACTGGGGAGGCCTAAATTCTGACCCCTACGTTAGCACAGAAGTTGTGGGAGGATCTGCTGAGAAGCCCCCAGAGGCCCTGAATGTGGGAAAGCCAGGAGCCAAGCCTGCACAGAGCTGTGTGTCCTGGTGGCCACCTGAACCTGAACTCTCCCCTCAGCTCAGCACCGATATCAAGTACATCAAATACGCTGCTGAGACCCCATGAGAATGAGGAGTTTGCAGAAGGTCCCCTGGTCGGAGGGTAGAGCAGAGCAGGGGACAGCATAGAGCTGAGCCCCTCACCTGCCAGGCCAGCGCGCAGAGAGCAGGGACAGACAGACATGCCCACACCAGCCATCTGCCTTCAACTTGGGAAAACCGGAGGCAGATTCCTGCTGTGGAAACAGTGTCTGCTGGCGGGATGGGGAGGGGGGGGGCTGCGGCCAGCAGCGCTGACCTCCCCCTGGCGCATTCATTTGGCTCACCCAGGCAGCCCACCCTGCTGTAGGGAGCCTCAGGACTGCTGTCCCTGGGGGCCTGTCGGCTCTCCTCTCCCGGTCCCTGAAAACCGCGGGGCGGTGTCGCCCTTTCCCCCGACGGCGCTCGAGGCTAGAGCCCTGAGGAAGGGCCTGGCCTAGTCAGCTGCGCGCTGACCTAGGCTGCACTCTGCCCTCGGAGGAGAAGCCGGATCAGCCATGGGCCTGGGGAGGCTGCGACCCAGGTCGGTTCCTAGCCTAGCCTCACCCAACCAGGGTGGCCCAAGCTCAGCCCCGCGCCAAGCTCCAGATGGACCCACTCCCCTCTGCTGCTCCAGCCCCACCGCCAGCCATGCAGCCGACTGTCCGGGCTTCTCCAGCACTGCAGCTCCTGGACCAGAGGATGTGTGACCAGGGCGAGCCCCTCTCATGCTCAGGTGGAAATGGGTAAGAACCCACCCAACACACAGAGGGATGCTCCGCATAACCGACATATCCTTTCACAGCTGTCAACTATCTCAATAACCCCTAATAAAATCGCCACCTTTCCCCTCTTACAAAAAACGCCCCATTCTGCGCATTAGTGTGTATTCCTGTGGGATGCATTCTTTAAATGCATTGGCAGGTAGGAATGTCAGCATAGTTAAAGGCTGGTGGACGGATTCCCCTAAAAAGACTGTACTAGCTTAAAGTCCCACCAACACAATGCCACTGCGTTTTCTAGAAGAATCTGAGCTGCTTACGGCACTTAACAGAAATGCGCAAAGTGTGCTCAGTATTGCATTTTAGTGTTTTCTGCATGCTATTTTTAAAAGCTTCTGCAGTCTAGCTCAAGAGTCTGAAAACTCATATCTGCACCTGTTTTCAGTGTCCTGTCAGCTAACAAAGATTTTTACATTTATAAATGGTTGAAAAAAATTGAATATTTTCAGACATGTGAAAATCATATGAAACTCAAGTATCAGTGAGAATGAATAGGGTTTTACTGGAATTTACTCATGCCCACTTGTTCACAGATCATCCTGGGGCTTTGCTGAGCACCAGAAAGGTGCAGGTGTGACTGTACAACCAGGGCTCCCCTTCGGAGAAACTGTACTGATCCCAGAACAGCCCCTGAACCAGGGTGACTCACTGCTGTTGTGAAGGTGGGACCAGAGTAAGCCTGCTCCTTCACCCCCATGTCCCTTCCTGTGCCCCACTGTTCCTAAGACCTGTTCCTTCAATCTCCATGTTTCCCCTGTACCACAAATGTCCCCCAAAGACCTGCTCCACCCCTGCATGTTCCAGCTCATACTCCCCACTCTTCCCACAAGCCTGCTCTTTCCACCCCAGCATCCCTTCCTGTAACACAAGTGTTCCTAAAACCGGCTCCTTCCACCCCGCTCCCATGTGCCCTCCTGTACCTCAACAGTCCCACAGACCTGCTGCTTCAACCCCCAGTCCACTCCTATAACCCAGCTGCCCTACACCACATGCCCTCCTTTATACCACCTGCTCCTAGGACCAGCTCCTGCAACCACCATCTTCCCTCCTGGATGCTAGTGGTCCCCACAGGCTGGCCCCTTCCACTCTGTGTGTGTCCCACTGTGTGTCCCACTGGCCTGGGACTTTTACCTCAATGCTCCTCTTCTACCCCAACTTTCCCCCACTGGTCTGCTCCCTCCACCCCATGTGCCCTCTGCACCCCGTCTCTCACCCTGCCATGGGGAGCTGCATTTCCACCATGAGCTCTATGCTGGGCAGGCCGGGCCACACCTGGGAGATGAGGAGGGGGAGGCCTGGTCACAACGGGCCATGTCGACTGCTAGAGGCCTTGGGTTCCTGGGTGTAGGCGTCAGCCCCCGGTGTGGTCGTCGCTGCCCTCCAGGCCTGACCTATGTGATCCATTCCCCTCTCTCTGAGCCTGGACCCAGAGGCTGAACAGGGTGTGTCCACCTGCCAGTTTGGCAGGTTAGATCAGGAGGTACAGGTAATCCTGGATTCTGCTGCCTGGGTGGCAGGATGCTGCAATGACACTCCCTATACGGGCCCCTATAGTCCTGCCCAGAAGCAGCCCTCAGCTCCTGGGCCTGAGAACTACTGGAAAGGTGCAAAGCCTGTGTCCCTGGGAGACCTGGGGTAGGGAGAATCACTCCTCACTCCTGAGCGCCCGGGTCTGAGGGAAGTTGTGGCTGTACCAAAGGAGGGCTTACTTGCACAGGCATCACTGGGCGCAGGGGCCAATGGGCTGCTCCTGCGTATGACAAGCCAGGTGGGGGAGCAGCTTGCCTGGGCCTGAGAACAGGCTTCTGGGCGGTGACTGTGAGGGGTACCGCTGGCCCGAGGATCCCCAGCTGACGTCTGCCTGGAAGGGCCCTGGATACGATCCACTGGGGGCCTCAGTTTCCCCAGTTGTGAAGCTACCCAGGTCTTCCTGGGACATGACGTGAGCAGGGAGATGTGGCCTGTTCCCCTTCCAGACAGCCTCCCCTCCCACAGCTGGTTCCCATTAGAGCAGGGCTCAGCCCCTGGTTAAGTGAACTTGTCAGGCAAATGAGGAAACCTGATAGTCCCTTTTCCCACATTCCAGTCCCGAGAGTGGGCGGAGCAGCACTCCTGCCTCCTTAGCCAGCCCTCAGGGTCCCTCACTCTCCACAGGCACCAGAGGGAGAGAGTTCCAGCACTAGGAGCTGGGATGTGGTCCACTCCATCAGGAGAGCTGTTTGGAGAGCAAGTGGCTTTGGGCTGCAGCCCTGAGCGGGACTGGGCTGCTTGCCACCCTTCCAGGCCCAGACACCAGCCTGTCCTCTCATGCTGGCACAGTGGGTGGGGCTCTGAGGAGTCAAGATACACTCCCATCCCCTTGCCCTTTGAGAACACACCAGTGAGAAGGTGGGTGAAAGCTGCCCAGTACCCCAAGGAGCCCACCCTGCTTCTGCCGGCAGAGCGATAACCTGAGCGCTGCTGTGGTCCCATGTGTCCACCTGCCCTAGCCCATTTTCTTTCCCTACTTGCCGGCTTGGCCGTGTCTGCCCCAGCCTAGCAGAGCCCTGGGGCCCGTCTCTGGAGGCCCCCAGTTGGAATAACCAGGTCCCAGTGTCCCTGCTTCCTACAGGGCTCCCTGCCTGGGGGTGGCTGTGTGCTCCCCATGCCACCATGGGGGCTCCTTGGCATCATACAGATGAAGGTTGAAGGTACAATGAAGGACTGACCCCCAGCAAGCTTGTCCTTGGGATGTGCTGGGGCCATGGCCATGCTGTGTATGTGTATAAGCTGTGTGTGGGCACCATGTGTGGGTGCCGTGTGTTGTTGGGGGTTGTGCCCTGTGTACTTTCCTTGGGGCACCATGAAGGAGCCAGAAATCCTCAGCCTGGTTCTCAGCCGCCAGCCTGGACCTGGGTACGGCAGGCTCACTGGGCATGGCCCTCTGGACAACCCACCCTTTACGGCCTTGCAGGGAGCTATCCTGACTCTTCACTCTAAAACAGGAAATGATGCTTGCACCTGGCTGAAGGTGCTGCTCCTCCTGGGACCCAGCCCCGCTCCTGGCCCTGTGGCCTCTCAGTGGAGCGCTGCTGAGAGAAGGGTGGTGGCGGTGGATGCACTGAGCTCCAGCTCCAGGCCTAGCCTCCTCTCTTCCTGCGCTGGGGCGCATTTCCAGGGGCTCCCAACCAGGGTCCTGCAGGTGGTGCTGGGGCTGGCTTATGAGGAAGCTGAGGATAGTCCACCTTCAGGTCCTGGAATTCTCGCCATTGGAGGGGAGACCCCAGGGCAGCACAGGTTGGGTGGCTTGTGGCCTGGAGAGTCCCAGTCATGGGTTGAAAGGCCTGGGGACAAGTGTCAGTCAGGTTGTGCTGGAGAAGTGGTCCAACCCCTAGGAAGACCAACAGGAACTCAGGAAGTAGAAATGGCCTCAGTCCACCCTGCTTTGCACTCTAGGGGTCAGCCAGGACCCCTCCCCAGTGGGACTCTCAGGGCCCAGGTCCTGCCGGGCCCTGGGTTCTGTGATTCCAGAATACCTGGAGCCTGGAGGGACAGGGTCTCTTGCTCTCAGGTCCTGAAATATCTCGACCTTCAACTAAGGGTCACCACTGCCCAGGGATTTCGCCCAAACACCAATCTTTCCTCAGATGCCCATCTCTCTGTCTGTTCCATCTGTGCTCTGGGCTTGTTACTCTTACTGCCTGGACCGTGACCACTCTGCCTCCATCCGACCCTGCTCTCCACCACCTGGCACAAGGGGCCTGTTTGCAGCGTTTCATCGCAGCTCTGCTCCACGCCCTGGCAGGCCTCACTGTGGCTGCAGAATGGCCACCTCAAGGGTATTGCCAGACCCCTGCCCTCTGTCAACCATTCAGGGCGTTGGCCCACATCAGACACACATGCAGGCATGCAGGAACATACACACACACTCGTACACATGCACGCACATGCACACACATTCACACATGGACACACACAGATACACACACACACGTAGACACACTTTCATGCTCACACTTGCATACATGTATGGGCACACACTTGCGTATATATGCGCACATTGCACATGCACTGTCACACACACATGCTGTATAGATGTAGATGTGAACAAAGGATCTCTGTGTCCGGATTTCATTTCACTTTAAGTTTCATGCTGTGACCTTGGACCAACTTTGCTGTCCTTAGCAAGTGTATCAAAGCCTTCTAGTTGATGATTATCTGTGTTCCTGAAAATGTAGCCATAAATATTTTTGTTAGCAACAGCCGAATGGCATGACAACTGAGATAAATATCAAACTGGTGATAATATTATAAACAATCATCTATCACAAGACCACCAGGAGGTATGGCCCCCAGTGCATACTGCATTCTTTCTCTTGTCAGTACCCGGGTTATACTATAAAAAGAGGTAGTATGACAGGGGTCTGTGAGTGGAGAATAACCTGCGCAGAACTGCCAGCTCATCTGTTGGCTCTGATCCAATCTTCCCGTAAGTAAATTACCTTATGATACATTTGGTCATATTCTGTGGAGCTGCCGGCTTCATTGTTGGTCTTAAGATACCTTTTTGTTACAGTGCCCATGACGCCTTTGCTCCATCGTCGGACATATGCAATCACACACACTCACACATGCACTTGCACACATGCAGGTGTGTCCACACATGCACACATATGCACATGTGCTGGCACACTTGCACACTTCCAATGACACAGCACTTATGTGCACACATGTTCCAGCTACACCGGCTGTCCCCATCTTCACTCCCTTTCCTTCTCTGGACTTTGAGTTTCAGCTGTCCCTCTCTTCTGTTCCTCTACCTGGACAGCTCGCAGTTGACCCTCATGGTCCAACTCACATGAGTTTCCTCTATGTAGCCCCCAGCCCTTCAGGTGAACCCAGTGGCCTGGGCAGTGGCCAAATGTCCCTGTATGCTTCCTGAGGATAGGACTCTTCCATGACGTCAAGCCTGCCCCCAGCAAATGCCTGCCCAGCTGAGTGGGGAGTGACTCACCCTGGCTGCAGCTGTCCCAAGGACTCCAGGAGCCCAGGCCCAGGTGGGAGCAGGGAAGACAAGCTCAGCTCCTCGCTGCACTAGGTTACCCTCCATTACAAGGGCAGGCAGCCAGCCTAGGGTCAGGCCACAGACACGGTTGAGCTGGGATCTGAGCCCAGGGGTGTGGGTGTTGGAGCTGGGCCTTCACACCTGCACACACAGGCTCTACACCAAGTGCCACATGCTAGGTGCTGGGCTGCCCCGTGGCCCCAGGGCTTTGATGGGGCCACACTCCCTGTCAGGACAGCCCCTGGATGAGGGATGCTGAACCAATGCTCTGGGTCATCAGCATGGGGCAGGGGCCCAGGCCCAGGTCCCACAGGAGAGAGCCATCTGGGTTTTCATGGAGGCAGAGGAAGGGCAGGAAGATGAGAAGGAGCCAGTGCTCCCTGCATGATTGGGGTCACCTCCAGGACAGACATAAGTAACACTGTGGTGGAGAAGGGCCAGGGCAGACGCCTGCAGGCCCAGAGAGCTCAGGAGCTACGTAAGCAGGAGGAAAGCCCTCCAGCAAGCCAAGGCCTGACTGCCCTGGACAGGTCATGTCCCCAGGGCCCAGCACATCCAGCACCCTGAGGCAGGGCTAGCTGCTGGCTGTTGGCCTTCCTGTGAGACCTCTGGTGGCCCCCGTGGTCCCACTCCACCAAGGGGGCAGACTGGAGGATGGCTCCACCCTTCTGAAAGCAGCAGGCCAGTCTAGTTCTGGTGAGGCCACAGATTTTCAAAATTAGGTTTCTGGGTCTGTCAGTGGGTCAGGGCAGGCAAGGAAGGAATGGCTGGGAGCTGCCCCTGCCTTGCCCCTGTGTGCAGCCCAGGCCCAACATCCCTTCCCAGCTGCGCCACCCTGCGGGACCCACAGCACCCCTCAGTGTTTGAGGTCCTGAGTCTAGATTTCACCAAGACGAACAGTGTTCAGGGTGACCTCTTGGACCCTGGCCAGGTCTGTCCTGCCACCTCTGCCCAGGGAAGCTCTGGCATGTCTTCCCAAAACAAGGCTCCTCTGGCAGCCCCCTGTGTGGGGGTGCTCCATCATGTCCCAGCCTCATCAATGCTCCATGGGCATTTGGGGGATCTCCCTCTCACATGGCTGCTCCCTCTCACCTGGATGCTAAATGAGGCCCTGTGTGCACCTGAGGTGGCTCCTCCAGCTCACTTGTTAGATACTTTTGGATAAAGTCCTGAAGCTAATGGGTTTTACCTTCCATGTGTTGGGTGGGGATAGACAAGGATTGCCACAGCAGAGGAGAACCTTCTGTGCTGTGTGTCCTGGGGAGACACTGCAAGGTCCTGATCATACACCTTCCCCATGAGCATCATGGATGCTGGGCAGGCTTTTCCCCCAGTGCTTGCTTCTCTTCCACTCTAGCTTTTCTTGGCTGCCAGTGGCACCTGTCAGTCGAGCATTCACACGTGTTCTAGATTGATGTTCCCAGCTGTGGTTTTCCTTTCCACTGTATGAGTGCAGAGGTTGGCCTGACCAGAACCACATGCTCCTTTACAAGGGCCCAAGAAGCAGCAGGCTTACCCTCACTGACCAGATGGCCAAGCTAGAAAGGGCCTGAAGAGGGAGGGAAATGCCTGTGACCATATGGCTGCACAGCTGGGACCATCGCTTATCTGCTCATACTTCCTCTGTCCCAATAAAGCGCAGAGATGGTGACACAAAGGGTGTCCAAACACAAACTCTCTGCCCCTCTTCAAAGTACCCTCTCTGGTCCCCAATCTTTAGCCCTGAGAAGACAGCCCACAGTGGCCCAGTGGTGGCCCTTGTCAATGCCAAAGCTGCAACATTCATCTGGGGCATGAGAGATGCTGACACAGCTGTGAGGGCAGAGCATGCACCGTAGCCTCAGGAGGGGGGCCTGTTCTGTCACCCAGAGGTACCAACATATGCCAGGCATGCCCGGTCCTGGTCATCAGCGTGGCTCAGAGCATTTCCTGCTGGAAGGTTCGGTACCATCAAAAGAGGCAGAGGGGCCGGCTGAGTGGCACGTTGGTTAAGAGCTGGCTTGGGACGCCAGCTCTGAGCAGCAGGGTCCCAGTTTGGATCTCACATGGGGGGCCAGTGACGCTGCCCTCTACAGCTAAGATGGTGAACAACAGCTTGACCTGGAGCTGGGCTGCTGTGAGTCGCCAGTGATGGCATAGGCTGCAGCGGAGCTGCAGTGGGCGGTGATAAACTACCATGTGTGGCTGGCAGCCAGTGTGAGTGGCTGGCAGCTGGTGTGAGCTGCCAAGAGCCACCGTGAGTGGCCGTCCAGAGGCCGGCGACCGATCTGCCTCATCAGGGACGAGCGCAATGATCATAATACCAACATGGGTCAGTGAAGCAACGTCCTCCACAACTAGACTGAAGAACGTAGGACAGCAACTTGTCTGTTCCCCTTCCCCTGATTCCCCAGCACTGTTCCCCTCCCCCAATTCCCCTATAAAATCTTAAAAATAAAAAGAGGCAGAACAGGTGCCTGTGCCTGCGTGTGTCTCCTCACCTGTGTCATGTGGAATAATCACGTCCATCAGCTCAGGCACATGGGAACTGATGCAGGAACGCTGGCTGTCACCACATTGTCATCATTATGTTTTCTGTTCACCTTAATTGTCAGCTCCACCTGAAGTCACTGTCTTTTCCATTTTCTTCCTTGCAACTAACCTATTTTCAGAGAAATTATGTGTGTCCTTTATAAGCTGTTCTAAAATCTTTTGGAAGCTGCATTGAGTATATGCTGTGTGTGTGGCTGTCTGCATGTGTCTGCTTGTGTCCATGTGGGTCTGAATTTCCCACATGTCTTTTTGTTTCCACGTGGGTCTGCAGGTCTCCTAATGTGTGTGTGTCTCCATGTGTGTTGCATGTGCCTGAGGCTCTGTCTGCATGTGTGTACCTCTGTGTGCACACACAAGCACAAATAACTGCATAATTACATCTGAGTTGGTAGGGGATGGAGAAGTCCTAGGCAACTCTCCCACGTTGGTTTTATTGGGTCGGCGCCTGCCCCAGGTGCCCTGAGATGAAAGGTTTGCTTCCATAAGAAGCCACCAAAGATGATTGAGGTGCAGCCTCCTCCTGTTGGGCCCAGTTCCATGGGAAAGAAGTTTGTGTGGCAACACGAACATTACAAATGAACCTGGAGGGCATCACAGGAGGGCATGAAACTGACCAGCAGCAGCCAGAGGGCACTGGCCCTAGGCCATGTGGCCAGGGACCTCTTTCCACGGCTCTTGGGGGTGGGGGCTTCTGGAGTCATGCTTTCTCCCTGTGTGCACGTCAGAGTGTGCCTGAGAAGAAGCCGCCTTTCCTTCTGCAGATGAAAAATAGCTAGAGAAGAAAACTACTTTCCAGCATCAATTCCCCCCTTTCCTCTCACAAAGAATATCTACTAACAGTTTTGAGAGTGTCACCCCAGACGTCAGCTCTGGAGAGGCTCCAGTGACGATGTGTCTGCACAGTTATTACTGAAAATGATTCTTCAGGACCAGCTGTTCCTGACAAACCCATGTCCAACTGTGAACGCTTCAATTAGATAAAGATAACAGGTGAAGAACAGCCCCAGGATGGAGCTGTCTGTGCGTTTCAAACTGGATTTCAAACCAGACTATTGATACACTTACTCATGTGTGTTTACACCACTCCCTTTCAGAATCTCAGCTGCAGGGTATCACGTGGGTCCTACAGGAAATTCAATTGTGTGTTTTTAAGGCTGCCTTGCAGTATCAAGACACATGAATTAAAGGGCCGGCCGAGTGGCTCAGTTGGTTAAGAGCTCACTCAAGAGTGTGAGCTCTAAGTAACAGGGTCACCGGTTCGATTCACAGCCCAAGCTGAGCTGCCGCTGAGCTGCCAACAGTTGGCAGGATGACTCAGCTAAAAAAAAAAAAAAAAGGCAAAGACACATTAATTAAGCTGATCCAGGCATTCAGAAGGAAAACTGTGTCACAAAGCTTAACACAGCTGCTTGCATTTTTACCTATAAATAGTAAAAGTCATCAAAAAGCACCAAAGGCTTGTAAGGACCCAGGAGCCCTCCCTAATCTATGCAGATAATTAGTTACAAATTTGTGGGTCACAGAAGCACCAGGTGGGTTCCAACAGCAGCCTGAGGGGCACCTGCCCTGCCCCCACCTCAAAGATCGGCCCAGGTAGCTCACAGGGTAGAGGTACCTGGAAAAAGCCTGCTTCTCCCTGACAGAGAACACCACACACCCACAAAGACCTCTGCTAGGACTTGGTGGAGAGCCTCCCCAGGTGTCTCTGCCCACTTTCCTGGTCTGTCTCCTACACAAGACAGGGAGAGCTCCCTAGCCTTTATTCCAGTTTTAAGTTCCATGGACATGTTTAATTTTAAGCCGGCATGATCATTTTTGAGCACAAACCATTAGCTGATGGTATATTTGATAATTACAGTGGACCCTCATTTGCAGATTCTATATTTGTGACTTTTCCTTCTTTTCAACTTGGATTTTCTTAAACTTTTTTGAAACTTGTTTGACCTCTTTCATTGAGGGCCTGGAAACACAGGACTGGAGTTGGGGAGAAAGGCCCGCCTTCCTGAGTAGGTTGGCCACCGCCCCCCCCCTCACCTCGGCAGGGGTGGGGGATTAGGGGTTAGGTGGGGTGGGGGGTGGGGGCTGGGTCTCAGCTTCCCTCCTGTCTATAGGGGATGGGGATTAAACCAGGGGCCTGTCCTCCTAAACCTCCCTGCAGGACAGCAGGACAGCAGCTTCCCATTCTGGGTGGAAAACTGGCCAAAGCCTTCCTGTAGTGACAACACCCTGCTATGGGGAGTGGGGCACATGCACTCAGGGAGGAGTCCTGCTGCCCCTTGGGGTTGGGGATGGTGATGCAGGCCACCTGTGGGGGCCACTGTCCCCATCTGGAGCCCTGGCCTGAGCGAGCTGGTGTGGTCTCCCATTCCACCTCACCTCTCCCCTCCTCCACACCAGGCCTGCTCCAGCGGTACTCCCCCACCCCCTCAACCCGGTGGGTTGGCAGAGAGGAAGCCTAGGGGGCAGAAAGGTGAGCCTAAGAGTGTGGCGATGCTGGGGGAGGTAGCAAATGTGGGTCCACAGCTCCTGTCCTTCCAGGAGAAATTCTCTGGAGGGTGCAGGGAGGAGTCTGGGTCCCTGTTGGGACAGAGTGCCAGGGGAGCAGTTTCCAGGCTATCGGCCTCACCTGGAAGGGTGCTGGCTCGGTTATTGGATTGCCATCAGCTGTAGCCAGTGGGCCATTAGCCGCGGCTGCATTAGCAAGCACAGATGTCATGGGCACACGACTTCCTATGTCTTGCCCGGCCACCAGCGAGACTGTGACAGCAGGAAGACCCCTTGTTGGGGTAGTGGCGGGTGCTTGCTTCTTGTGTTTTGACCAGCCGCCATCGAAAATACAGTGGCATGAACCCACTATCTGTGACTCTGTTGTTCCTTTTTGGCCTCACTGGATCCTGCGTTCATCTGCTGGGAGCTGAGCCCCTGCATAACACTCGGTGTGAGTCTCTGAGCGAGTTAGGGATCCTGTTTCATGTCTGACCTGGCATCCCTGGACCTTCCCACCCATCCAGAGCTCACCCCGGTTCCCTGGGTGTTCTTAAAGCCAGCATTCCTGGAGAGGGAGGATGCTGCTGGACGGGGATGGGCGAGCACAGGAACTCCTCCTTGCCAAGGACGTGCGTGCCCTCATTAATTTGGGTAACACAGGTGGCAGGTCTGAGCCTCTGGAAACTACTGACCCTTCGGTGGGACTGTGTGGACCTGCATTCATCAGGGTTCCTCAGGTCCAAGATTGGGAAGCACCGTCCTGGTTTTCCTGCCAAAGTCCCGTGTTCTGGGAAGCTCCTTCTGGGATGTGAAAGGCCAGGTGCTCAGTAATGCAGGCGGAAGCCTAGGTGGAAGCCACACTGTCCAGTGTCCAGTGGACAGGGTGCGGGTTGCTGGCCTCCCACAGTTACTGCCCACCTGGCCCAGGCTCATGCTGGCAGTCACTCAGATGGTGTGTGGCTAGGCTGCAGAGTCACTGTTGTGCACAGGTGGCACATTTAAATGTTGCTTCAGGAGGAAGAAACAGCATGATGAGGTCAGCGCTCCCGGGCGTCACCAGTAGGAAGGTTTCAAGTTAAAAGAAGGGCTGCAGGGCCGGCCGAGTGGCGCGATGGTTAAGAACTGGCTTGGGACGCCAGAGAGCCCTGGTTCAGATCCCACATATGAGGGCCAGTGACACTGCCCTCCACAGCTAAGATGCTGAACAACAGCTCAACCTGGAGCTGGGCTGCTGTAAGTCGCTGGCGACGGCGTAGGCTGCAGCCCCTGCTGCAGTGGGTTGCCATGGGCTACCATGTGTAGACAGCAGCCAGCATGAGCGGCCGCCCAGAAGCCGGCGACTGATGTGCCTCACCCGGGAAGAGCGCAATGATGGTGCCAACTTGAGCCAGTGAAGCAACGTCCTCCACAACTAGACTGAAGAACAAAATGACAGCAACTTGTCTGTTCCCCTTCCCCCAATTCCCCAGCACTGTTCCCATCCCCCCAATTCCCCAATAAAAATCTAAAAAAAAAGAAGGGCTGCACCGGGCCGGCCGAGTGGCTCAGTTGGTTAGAGCTTGCTCAAGAGTTTGAGCTCTGAGCAACAGCGGTTCAATGCCCGGCCCAAGCTGAGCTGCCGCTGAGCTACCAACAGGTGGCAGAATGGCTCAGCTTAAAAAAAAAAAAAAAAGAGGGGCTGCACCTGGATGGGGACCCACAGCTCACATCGAGCACTAACACCAAGGCTGGATCCACAGCGGTGAGGAGAGGGCTCACCGCACTCCAGTGCCCATGAGGCCACAGTGCTCCCACCGTCACAGGTACCTACTCCCTAACAGATGCCAACGTGCTGGCAGAGCAGTATCCTACACGCTTGGGCACATGTTACCAGACCAGCACCATTCCCTGACTGACCCCCCTGAGAACACTCACATGTCCTCATTCAGATATTGCAGCTAATGTCCTGTGGGCAGTGATGGGACCGTTTGGAGCAGACGCTCTCGGAGCCACCCTTGCCCAGGGCCACACAGCCTCCTGGGGAGATACTGCCAGACAACACAGCAGGACATGTTGGCCTCAGCCTTCAGGAAGTAGGACCTGGCACAGCACACCCAGGCTCCCCACCCACCCAGACAGTCCCATACACCCCCCTACACTCAACAAACCCAGGCACACACACAAACATGCACACACCCAAACACACATGCACACCCAAACCTTCACACACACCCATAAACACACACACACACACACACGGAACCCCTCACACATGACCACACACCTTCATGTACACACACACGAACCCACCTGCACACCCTCTGACACAAACACCTCAAACCACACACATTCGCATACAACCAACACCCACATACCATGCACACCCACTCCATGCACACTCACCATGTAGGCACATACAACCCTCTATCACACACACCTGACACCACACACACACACACACACGTGTCCTGTGATGTGTCCCTAGCCAGCACAGGGATCACTGACAACAGCACCTAGGGAGCCTGGTGAGCTACAGGGCAGGACATTCTCTCCCATTGGCCCTTCGCCCTGGAGCCAGGCCGGCCCTCCCTCCCACCCCACATTGCTGTCCCCACTGCACCTGTGGATGGCACCAAGCCATGTGTCCCCATATCAAACATAGCTCTGGAGCTGGGAGAGAAAGAGGCCAGCCCTGGGCAGGACTCCTGATCACTCAGCTGTGCAAATCCTGATGGCCAGACATTAGGAATCGAGGAGGCCACAGATTGGGTCAGAAGTTGGGATCTGCAGCGAGGGTCTGGGAGCCTCCTGTGGTTGGCTGATGTCTGTCCAGGCTGTGGGTGGCCTGTGTGCAGACACACTTGTCTGGAGGGCTCCACAGTGTGGGCAGGTAGCACTGTGTACTTCGGTTACTGTTTCCAGGTCATCCATCAGGACTCCACCATGTCTCTCTGCTGAGGCCTGGCCCCTGGGGACAGTGGATCCTTTGCTCTCCCCACCCTTACTGAAGACCTTCCTCATAAAGAAAAATGGCTCAGCCTCCAACCCTCCTGCCTTCCACACACTCTGGGTTGCAGCTGCAGTGACATGCCACCCAGGCCGTGCATGGCCCCCCACTGTCCCTCTGTCCCCAGCCCATGCCACTCTACCCCTCCGTTCCTGGCCATCCACTGGCTGTCACCTCCTGGGGTCGGGGGGCGGGGTCCAGGTGCACCCACACTCACAGGTCAGTGTGCTCAGCAAGCAAATGAGCGAAACCCTTCCTCTGGCACAAAATTTATCTTGGTCCTTTTCAGCACCATATGGGTAGCAGGGCCTCAATCTGTACCTCATTTCTATCAGGCTCTGAACATAAGGAAAAAATTAAGCTTGAAGGAGGTATCATTTCCAATCTAAGCAGATTTTTGTTTGGGAACCTTCTCCTTTGAAAATCACGGAAAGCCCATACTGACAGGAATGCTTTCTTCTGAAATTGCAGAGTAATTTATTTATTTATTCAGGCTGTGTGCTTGCCGGGATGGCATCTGGAGATAAACATCTGCTTTTGATGAGAGTCTGCCATTTAGTCATGCCCAGCACACTGCAACTTTGGGCACACAGACTAGAGTGCACAGGCCTCTTTCTAAAATAAGAGACGGGTCAGAGGTGGGCCAGGTATGGAGTGCGTCCACAGGATGCTGACCACCCTCCTCTTCCCAGGACCCCGCCCCAGGCTTTCCACTTTCTGCCTCCTCGCCCCCTCTCACCCTGTGAGACACACCCAAGCTGGGGCTTCAAGGTTTAGGGCAATAAAAAGTCACCCCACCACCAGAGGCACACCCTCAGGAGCCCTACACCTTTGTTCACCTGGACCTCATGCAGCCATGATCCTAACAGGGTCCTGCACAGACGGTGTGCCCAACACTGTACCTTACAGGTACAAATGGCAACCACTTGACCCCTGTGGGCCCACCTGGAAGGGCGGAGGAGCCCGGCTACACATGGGTCTCACCAACGCACCCAGACCTTAATTGGCATTCCAGTGTCACCTCTGGGCCTGCTTCAGGCTTACCCCAGATGAGGCGGCACTGCAGCCACCTGCCCTGCTCTGTCCTGCCTGCAACTCTTCCCCTCTTCCTAAAAGAGCTGGGGCACAGACAGGGCCTCCTCTTTACTCCCTCCACCAGGTGTCCTCTTGCATGGGGGTCTCTTCCCATGCGGTTCCTGCAGCCTTGATGCAAAGAGAAGAGAGAAAACAAGAGACCCGGGGGCCTGACACCTTTAGCACCTCTGTCTGTGTCTTCCAGAGACTCAGTGGCCATTTCCAGAAAGACTCCCAGGACTGGACAGGTCGGCTTTGCTCCATGCAACCCTTGATCCATTACGGTATCCATTGTAGTACTTGTCACACTGCAGAGCTTCAGATACCCCTGGCTTGTTTCCTCTGCTGCTTCAGTCAGAGGGAGCCCCCAGTGCCTTAGGTGCCCCACCCCCTCTCTCTGTGGATGCTGAGCCCCTCTGGGGCCTGAGAGGTGTTTACTGAACAAAGCAATGACCTCAGGGCTAGCTGGGAAAGCTAGGCTTGTCTCGGGCCCCAACATGAACAATTTGACAGGGGCCCTCTTATAACATAACAAGCGATTAGGAAGCTGGGCTTTGAACCGCAGCGTTACAAGGACCTAAAAGGTCCCCTTTGCAAATGCCAGGCCATCTCTTGCACAGTAACTATTTGGAAGCGCACTGATTTTTGGAACACCTCCAGTAATGGGGAGCTCACTACCTGTGCTAGGTGACTCTGAAATGCTTGATGTATACTGCACTGAAATGCTGTGGGGAGGAGCTAAACGTGTGGGACCTACTTCGAAACAGACAAGATTCTGACCCCAGGGGCCAGGGTGCCCCAGATTTGCTCTCTGCCCAGGCGAGCCAGCTCCCCAGACTGCTTGTCTCACTCACATCTGCAGCGTGCAGAGGGCTGAGGGACCCTGCATGAAGCAGTGAGCTCTGTATAGGTCCAGCCCCTCACATCTCCATCTTTTCCCACTGTCCCCTCCCTCTGCACAGCTGCACCCAGGAACAGGGGCAAACTGTGATGTCCTCTTGGACCCAAAGTCCCTCTCCTGGTTGGCAGAGTGGCAGCATCCTGCATGCTGCTCAGAGGTCCTAGGCCCACATTACCTCCTGTCTGTCCTGACTTCACTGTTGTAAACACCACACACTAAGATAGAAACCATTAAATTAAAAACATACGGAGCATGTGGAACCAATCAATGTTTCTGCGGTTGGGGCTGGTGTCCACCCGGCCACTTTCACTGGAAGTCCCTGGCCACACCTCCCTAACCCGCTGCAGACTCTAGCTGGTTGTCACCCTGCAATCAGCTTGCCTGGAACTATAGCAAGACATTCCTGCTGGGATGACAGAGGCATCTGGTCACCTGGAGCACCAGGCAGAGGCGAGGGCGGTCTCGTCCCCACAGCCACGGACCTCACGATGGGCTTCATCTGTTCCTTTGGTCTCTTCACGCACAGAGGAAGGGGACTCTCACAGGGCCACAGAACTAAAGGGCTCCTGAAGGATCAGTGGCTTAACTGTCTCCCAGCTCCCGAAGCCACCACAGGACGCAGGTGAAGAGCAGAGAGGCAGTAACAGACTGGGCGGGGGCTCTGTATGGCTGTGCTGTTGGGTCTTCGGGATTCCCATGTTATAGATGTGGAAATGGATGTTAAGAGCTGGGAGTTAACTTTCTGAGGCCCTACAGACAGTGAGGAGGGCCAGCGCCAGGAGTTGATGCGTCCATGCTCTGTGGGTGAGCAGTGAGGGCTGAACCCTGGTGTTCCTGGATGGTGGAACAGAGGGGAACAGATCCAAAGGCACCCTGACATCCTGCCTTCTGTACACATAGCTTCTCCCGATTTTTCAATGAAATACTAATTAAGTGCTTCCCAAAGGGTTCTGCTGATGGGCTTAAGGTCCCAGGTCAGCAGAGCTTAAAATGGATACCCGGGTGGGCATGACCTGATTGCATAAGGCCCTTTAAAAGCGGTTTTCTCCAGCCAGTCTCAGAAGAGGAGTCCAAGAGTCGTGGCATGAGAAGGATTTGACTGTTGCTGCTGGTGTGAAGATGGAGGGGACCATACGGCAAGGAACATGGGTGACCTCTGGGAGCTCAGGGAGGCCCAGCTGACAGCCAGAAAGGAAACGGGGATCTAGACTTTACTGCCGTAGGAGCTGAATTCTGCCAACAGCCCGGATGAGCCTGGAAGAGCCCCAGATGAGGCCAGACGAGGACGCGGCCCGGCCAACACCCTGATTTCAGAATCCTGGCCTCCAGAACTGTGAGAGAATGAATTTCTCTAGTTTCAAGCCACCCAGTTCGTGGAAATTTGTTATGGCTGCCCCAATGAAACAAATACAGATTCTGTTACCTGGATGCGGGTGTCACTGCAACAAATACCTAAAAATATGGAAGTGGCTTTGAAATTAGACAACGGCTTGAAAATTTTGAGGCACAGGATAGAAAAAGCCTAGACTGCCTCGGATAGACTAGAAATTGGTAGAAATACGGATGTTAAAGACTCTGCCAGCGAGTCCTCAGAAGGAAATGAGTAACATGTTGTTGGAAACTGGAGGAAACTTGTTATAAAGCAGCATAGAACTTGGCTGAATTGTGTTCTACTATTGGTTGTAAACGATGAACCTGAGGAGATTTCTAAGCAAAATGTTGAAGGTGCTGCCTGGCTTCTCTTGCTGTGTATGGTAAAATGTGAGAGGAAAGAGATAAATTGAGAAAGGAATTGTCAAGCAAAAGTGAACCAGCACCAGATAATTTGGGAAATTCTCAGCCTGTCCAGACTGCAAAAGGTGCTAAAATTAGGAGATTCACGTGTGGAAACGCATGCATAGGAGGAAGAGCCAGTGATGTAGCAGAAGAGATTAAGTGTGCGACTCCTGGTTGCACTCAGTCACCTACCTCAGCAGAGGCCAGGAATGGAATGGGCTGCCCAGGAAAGATCTGTGGAGGACCCTCTTCTCTGATGGTGTGCATCCCCATGACAAACAGGAGACACACCAGGTTTTTGAGAATATTATATGAGCAGAAACACTGTCAGCTTAGACTGAAAGGGATTAAGTGAAAAAGGGCTTTTGGATTTCCAAAATTCCACAGACAGGAAATAGGCTGATAGAGCTACTGAGCTGCGGGCATGTTCTACACTTCAAGAAAAAGAAAGAATGACTCTGAGAGTGGAGTCCTGGGTACAAAGGGCAAAGTTTTGACTCAGAGTATTCTTCTCAGGCCTTGAAACCAAATGGAATTAGTCCTGCTCAGTTTTGACATTGCTTGAGCCCAGAGACTCCTTTCCTCCATCCTTCCCTTCCTCCTTTTTTTTTTTTTTTTGGTTTAAACTTTTTTCAGATTCACAGCAGAATTGAGTGGAAGGTGCAGAGATTTCGTATACTCCTTGTCTCCACATACACAGTGTCTGCCGCTATCAACATCCCGTATCATAGGGATACATTTGTTACAAAAATGAGCCTGCACTGATGCATCATTATCACCGAAAGTCCATTGTTTACATTAGGTTCAATCTTGATGTACATTCTATGGGTTTTGACAAATGTATCCACCACTACAGTGATACCATACAGAGTAGTTTCACTGCCCTAAAAATTCTGTGCTTCACCAACTCATCCTTTCCTCCCCTCAACCCCTGATCTTTTAAGGTCTCCATAGTTCTGCCTTTTCCAGAATGCCATATTGAAATCATACAGTATGTGACCTTCCCAGGTTGGCTCCTTTCAATTGTCATATGCATTTAAGGTTCCTCCATGTCTTTTCATGGCTCAATAGCTTATTTCTTTTTAGAACTGAATAATATCCATTTTTTGGATGTATCTCAGTTTATTAATTCATTCAGTCCTTTGGAAAACAGTTCTTTATCAGATGTGTCTTTTGCAAATAATTTCTCCCAGACTGTGGCTTGTTTTCTCATTGTCTTCAGTGTCTCTCGCAGAGCAGAAAATTTAAATTTTAATGAAGTCTAGTTTGTCAATTCTTTATTTCATGGATTGTGCCTTTAGTGTTCTATCTAAAAAGTCATAATCATACCCAACGTCATCTAGGTTTTCTCCTATGTTATCTTCTAGGAGTTTTATAGTTTTGTGTTTTAAATTTAGGCCTATGATCCATCTTGAGTTAATTTTTGTGAAGGATATAAGGTCTGTGTCTAGATGATGAGGATGATTACATGTGGGTGTCCAATTATTCCAGCACCATTTGTTGAAAGACTATCTTTGCTCTATTGTATTGCCGTTGCTGCTTTGTCAAAGATCAGTTGACTATATTTATGTGCGTCTACTTCTGGGCTACCTATTGTTTCATTGATCTATTTGTCTATTCTTTCACCAGTACCACACTGTCTTGATTACTATAGCTTTATAGTAGTAGTCTTGAAATCAGATAGTGTCAGTGCTCTGACTCTGTTCTTCTCATTCAATATTGAGTTGACTATTCCAGGTCTTTGGCTTGTTCATATCTATTTTAGAAACAGTTTGTTGATATCCACAGGATACCTCACTGGGCTTTTGATTGGGATTGCACTGAATCTATAGATTGAGTTGAGAAGAACTGACATCTGATAATATGAGTTTTCCTATTCATGAATATAGAATATTTATTTAGTCCTTTGATTTCTTTCATCAGAGTTTTATAGTTTTCCTATATAGCTCTTGTATATATTTTGTTATATTTCTACCTAAGTATTTCATTTTGGGGGGTGCTAATGTAAATGATATTGTTTTTAATTTCAAATTCCACATTTTCATTGATGATATAGAAAAGCTCTTGACTTTTGTGTATTAACATTGCACCCTGCAACCTTGCTAATCACTTGTTAGTTCCCACAGGGATTTTTGTTGATTTTTTTCAGATTTTATACGTAGACAATCAAGTCATTTGTTTCCTTCCCAGTGTATTTTTTATTTCCTTTTCTTGTCTTATTACATTAGCTAGGACTTTCTGTACGATGTTGAAAGAGATGGTGAGAAGGAACATCCTTGTCTTGTTCCTGATTTTAGTGAGGAAGCTTCCAGTTTCTCACCTTTAAGTATGATGTTAGCCGTAGATTTTTTTGTTTTGTTTTTTGTAGATGTTCTTTATGAAGTTGAGGAAGTTCCCCTCTGTTCCTAGTTTGCTGAAAAAAAATTTTTTTTATCATGAATAGCTGTTAGATTTTGTCAAGTGCTTTTTATGTATCTATTAATAAGATCTTGTGATTTTTCTGTGTTGACATGATGGGTTATGTTGATTTTTGAATGTCGAACTAACCTTGCATGCCTGTGATAAATCCCACTTGGTCATTGTGTATAATTATTTTATACATTGTTGGATTTGATTTGCTAATATTTTGTTGAGGATTTTTACATCTATGGTCATGTGAGATACTGGTCTGCAGTATTCTTATAATATCTTTGTCTGGTTTTGTATTAGGTTAATACTGGCCTTACAGAATGAGTTAGAAAGTATTCCTTCTCCTTTGATTTTCTGAAAGAGACTGGAGAATTAATATGAGTTATCCTCAAAAGTTTGGTAAAATTCACCAGTGAACGCACCTAGGCCTGGTGGTTTCTATTTGGGAAAATTAATAATTATTAATTCAATTTTTTAATAGATGCAGGCCTGTTCAGATTGTCTATTTTGTCTTATGTGAGTTTTAGCAGATTGTGTACTTCAAGGAGCTGGACCATTTCATCTAGGTTATCAAACTTGTGGGCATAGAGCTGTTCATAATATTCTTTAATTACCATTTTAATGTTTATTGGATCTGCTTATCGATAAGGTGATTTCCCCCCCTTTGTCTTCTTCCAAGATTTTTTCTTTATCTTTGATTTTCTGGTTTGAATATAATATGCCTAGGTGTACTTTTTTTGTTTTTGTTTTGGCATTTATCCTGCTTGGTGTACTCTGAGCTTCCTGGATCTGTGGTTTGGTGACTGACATTAATTTTGGGGAAATTCTCAGTCATTATTGCTTCAAATGGTCCTTCTGGTACTTTATGTCTTGCTTCTCCTCCTGGTCTTCCCTTTGCATGTATATGTCACCTTTTGTAGTTGTCCACAGTCCTTGGATACTGTTCTGGGTTTGTTGTGTGTGTTTTTTTTGTTTGTCTTGTTTCTTTTTGTATTTTCACTTTGGAAGTTTCTGTTGATATATCTTCAGGCTCACTTATTGTTCCCTCAGCCGTGTCCAATCTACTGAGTTCATCAAATGCATTTTTTTCATGTTTGTTACAGTCCTTTTGACCTCTGGCGTTTCTTTTCTTAGAATTTCCATCTCTCTGCTTACATTGTCCATCTGTTCTTGCATTTTGTCGACTTTATTCATTAGAGCTCTTAGCATATTAATCACAGTTGTTTTAAGTTCTGGTTTGATTGTTCCAACATCTCTGTATGTCTGGTACTGACGCTTGGCCTGTCTCTTCAAACTGTGTCTTGATATGTCTTGTAATTTCTTCTTGATAGGACATGTTTTGAGTAAAAGTAACTGCAGCAGATAGACCTTTAGTAATGTGGTGGTGAGAAGCATTTTATAGTCCAGTGATTAGTTCTCAGTATTTGTGGGCCTGTGCCCTGGGCTGTGACTGTCACATGTGCTCCTCACTCCTCCTTAGGTGGGACAAGAAAGTTAAAGGGGCTGGGATAGGTGTTTCCCTCCCAAGGTTGGTCAGGTTCTGGTGGAATTTCTCCGAGGACAGGCCTTGTTAAGAGATGCTCTGACGTATTTACAATGGCTACTTCTGCCCACACTCCACCTGAAGCGAGAGAGGGTTTTTCTTACATCTTCAGTGTGAAAACCTGGTGTGGCTCCTAGATGTAAAACTCACAAGAACATGTCCCTCACCAGTTTTTAACTCTCAGTCTTGTCCATACTGAGCCTCCAGCATTTGTCAGTTATAGTTCAGGTTTTCCTGCCCCAGCACTGATTCCCAAGGATATTTCTGCTTGTGGTTTTCTGCTCTGATGTGATTCTCTGGACTCCCTTTTCTCACCAATTTTGGAGGTTTGCTCTGTTGAAGAGCTGTTGATTTTCACTCTGTACAGCTTTTAACTTGTTAGGATGGAGTGCAACTCCCCAGCTCCTTCCATGTCAGAAGACAACAGGAACTCTGGAGCCCTGATTTCCATGTTGTTTCTCTTTGAAGTAGGATCAGGCTATCACTGTTATCACATGCCTGCTTGTCCCACCACTGTATTTTGGAAGCAGCTAATTTGTTTTCTGGTCTCAAGAGTCAGAGACAGAGAGGAATTCTGCTCCAGAATGGTCTATACTCTCACCGGTTCTGGATTTAGATGGAAGCTGATGACATTTAGATGAAATTTTGGACAAAGATCTCATGTGTAATGGTTGAGATTTTTGGAGATGCTGGGATGGAAAAATATATTTAAATGTGGGATGGATGTGAATTTGGCTGGAATAGGATTATCATAGGCACAACTGTTTCCCCCCAAAAGATATGTACAAATCCTAATTCCACGAACCAGAAATTGTGACCTTACTTGGAAAAAGTGTCTCTGCAGATGCACTAAGGTTCTTACGATGAAAAGACCATGAGGGGTTATCTGGTGGGCAGGAAGGTCCTGAGAACAGTGCAGAGTGATGGGTGGGCGATAGACCAGGTGGCAGCGAGACCCCACTCATGCTCTGAGGTATGCGCACAGTGAGGGGCAGGTGACCCCTCCCATGCTGGGAGGTTGGTGTTGATAAAAGTGAACTGGCATTTTAAGATGATTAACCATAGAGTTGGAAGGGCTATGGGTGGAGCTGGGCCCCTTAACTCTCCAGTACTGACTTCCTGTTAAACTTTGTGGTAACTTCCGGGGAAGGGATGCTAATAGAGAAGCCAACTTGGAATCGGGGCTTTTTGCATGTGTGTGGCCTGTTGGAGTGCTCGTCTGAAGTGTGCATTCACACACTACTGGGGTAACCTCGTTTCTTTTTCTTTTCCCGAATAAACCGTTTTGGTGGATTTTCTGGAGGGTTATTTTTGACTAGTCAACAGTGTACAGTGAGAACTGCGTGACAGCGAGTCCTCATCCATGGTGATGCTCCAGTGTTGGGCAGTGTGACAAGGCAGAGCTGAACAGGCAGAAGTGGGTGGGGCTGCAGGATCTAGAGGTCAGAGCTTGGACAGATGCAATGGAGTCTCTCCTCATGAGGGGCACAGTCCAGCAATGAACAAAGTGATGAGGCTGAAGGTTCCAGTACTTCTCTGATTTTGGTTTGTGCTGGAGAGATCAGGCTACCATGTGCTGCAGAGGGCGTCTCCATCTGCCCCCCTAGTTATTTATTGCCCCACCCGTCAGGGCAATATCCACGTGGACAAGCCCACTGGAAAGGAAAGTGTTCTGAGTTCAGCAGGAGGTTCCTGCCTCCATTAGGAAACCAATTTACTGTGAGCTCCTTTGTGGGGCCCCTCTGAGCCCTGGAGCAGACGGCAGCGTCTCATTCTCAGATGCAGCACTTACTGAGCATTGGGAATGGGCCCCAGGCTTGCTCTCTGACCCACTCCCATCTTCCAATATTCTTCATTCCCAGGAGGAGCATCTCAAAGCCTCCACTGTCCCCCATTTGCAACCAAACTGCACGCTGGAGTGTCTCTTCCACTGGAAAATGCAGCCCAAAGACCCCATGGGGCCGGGCTTTCTCGCTTGTTCTCCCCCCACTGTCTGGGAGACCTGCAGATGGCTGCTGCCCCTTTCCAGGGTCTGTCCCAGCGCCTGTGAGCAAGGGTCGGCCTAACCTCCCAGCACCAGTTGCATGTGCCAGGCATGGAAACAGAGTGGCTATTAGGATGGTGAGGCAGCTGGAGACCCGAAGGGCAGCAGCCTTGGGCTGTCTGTGCATGTCCTGGGACACCCGCTGGACCCTGACCCTCCTTTATGTCCAGCTGGGTCTCTGCACCCTACAACCATATCATGAACATACCTCTTCCCTCACCCTCAGGCCTGCTTGAGCAGAAGGGACAGTTGGGGGAAGTGAGTCGCCTGTCCCTCAGCCCAGTTCCTTCCCCAGGGTGACAGGAAGGGGTAGAGGTGAAGACAAGAAATGGTGAGTAAAATCCAAAGGGCCCTGAGGAGCGGATGCTGCTTCAGACCTGGTGGGACAATGTGCTGGAGGGTCATGTGGCGCCGGTACCCTTGGACTGTAGCAGTGAGTAACAGACTGGCTGCCACAGCTTCAGGGTACATTTATCCAAATCAGTGGGAGCCCCGGACATGTAGTCAGGCCCTCAGAGCAGTCTCAACTCCGTCCTGCTCGAAGCTCCCTGTGCTGCAGCCCAAGTCTCCCCGCCCTGGCCCAACAGCCTTCACTCTGCACACTGCACATGGTTCCCTGTGTGGCTGTCCCAAATGGCGGGTGGTGAGCAGCTCCTGGTGTCTGCGAATGGAGGGATGCCTTCCCCACTTCCCCTGCCGCCTGCTTCTTGCTGAGGAAGCTGAGAGATGGATGAGACGGAGTGGCCCTTCTGGGAAGGAGGACCATCCCATCCTTGCCTTCAGAAGAGCTGTTGCTGGAGGACCAGCCCTGTGGCTTTTCACTTTCAAAGTGAATCAGGGAAAACTGCCTCCTCAGCAAGCCCACTGATTTCCAAGTTTCCAGATGGGTGCCAAAAACTGGAACTATTATGTGGATGTGGAAATCAGTTGCAAATGTGAAAACGGACTACAATTTGTATTGTCTTTCAAGTTCTACTCAAGCCCATAGCTAATAATTAAACTGGCAGCAGCGAGATGGGAGGGAACTCCTCATGTGCAAGCCCAGTGGGGCCTCTGAGGTGCCTCCCGGTAACGTGGTCTCACACCAGGGTTGATGCCTCAAACAATACAGCTACCTCTAAGAGAGCATTCCATCAAACCCCAAAAACCAAACCAAAGCCCCCACCCCGACCTACTGCATACAGTCAAGTTTTTTGTGGTGTGTCTCTAGGATTGATTTTTGTTTTTTCTTTTCTCCTAAAATCTCTGTGTGTGCTGATTTGTGGAGTCCACAGAAAATCACTTGTGGAAACCTGCACTGGCCTTTTCTCATTTCACTCCCCCACGCCGCCCCATGCACCTCCTCGAAGCTCTGTCTTTGAGGAACAGAGCTCTGGACAGCTGAGCACAGCCAGGGAATGAGGTGGTGGGGCCTCCTGGCCGCAACCTTGGACTGGCTTTGGCACTGGCTGCAGTGTCATGCTGAGGGCTCAGGCCACTCCTGAGTCTGGGACCAAGGAGGGCTGTGAGTCGCCCTCCAGGACAGACAGCGCTGGACAACGGCAGCTTCAGCCTTGTAAGGAATACGCCCAGTAGGTAATTGGGCAGGCACTGCAGCCACTATGAAGCATTGTGGCTACTAGCTAGGGACCTGTTTGAACATTGAATGGTTGAAAGAAAATCAAAACAAGAACATTCTGTGACACATGAAACAACTGAAATTCTGATTTCACAGGTAGTTCTGCTGGAACACAGCACACCCATTTGCTCAAAAGTCCAGGCTGCCTTCATGTAAACAGTAGACCTCAGATGCTGTGACAGACACCACATGGCTCCAAAGATGAAGTAGTTACTACCTGTACTTACAGAAAGTCTGCTGACCCTTTCTCTAAACAAACAAAAGAACCAGCCCTTTCTGATGAAATATCCCAGCACTTTCATTTTGGTTCAATGTGGTCACAGCTGCATTTGATGTGGGCCTTGCACTGTGTCCACCTTCACATGGAGTGTAAACTGAGCTCACAGCATTATGTGTTTTAGGACCTGCAAACGCTTAGGGGGTGTAACCACTGACGAAATCCATTCCCATTAGTCACAGGTTAAAGGGCTGAGAGATTTTGGTGCAGGAATGAAGTACATGGAGAGCTTGACCTAACATGCAGACCAAATGTCAGCATCAGATGACAAGCTCCACATCAGGAAAGGGAAACGTAAAACTGAAGGCACCAGGGCCCTTGTCCAAACAGCCAGCTGATGACAATGACAACAGGCTTGCTGCAGCCCTTGTGCCAGTCTCCAGGTCTACTCACCTGATGTGACCCCTTGTTGTGAGCCTTCATGGCACTTACTATCTGAATGCTGAGGGTGGAAAGAGGTCGGCAGCTGCCTGCTCAGCTCCCTCCTCTGGTCCAGCATCAGAGCATCGAATGTCCATTCCACCTCAGGTCTTTCCCTGGGTCCCAGATGTAAGGCAAAGAGCGCACTCCGAGAGAGTAAGAGGTGAAGTTAGAGAACTGGGGGTGGGAGTAAAGAGTGGGTGGTTAGATCACCTAGGAGTCAGAAGTGCTACTATGGAAGTGGAGTCAGTGCACCTGGGAGGGAGCAGTGGGGGTGGAGTCAGGGCACCTGAGCAGGAGCAGTGAGGGTGGAGTCAGTGCACCTGGGTGGGAGGAATGGAGGTGGAGTCAGTGCACCTGGGAGGGAGCAGTGGGGGTGGAGTCAGGGCACCTGAGCAGGAGCAGTGAGGGTGGAGTCAGTGCACCTGGGTGGGAGGAATGGAGGTGGAGTCAGTGCACCTGGGAGGGAGCAGTGGGGGTGGAGTCAGGGCACCTGAGCAGGAGCAGTGAGGGTGGAGTCAGTGCACCTGGGTGGGAGGAATGGAGGTGGAGTCAGTGCACCTGGGAGGGAGCAGTGAGGGGTGTAGGTGAGCATGGGGTGAGGAACAGTGGGCTGTGTGAGTTCTTGTTTTCATCTGGTTCTTGGGGCTTTCACCTCAACTGGCAACTAACAGCTGGTTTAAATAGGTAGGTTTCTGTGCTTTGCACTCCAGTCACAAACTCAATTTGGCAGATGGATTTTCTGCTCCTGGAAGGCTTTATTTAAGATGTAAAAAGTTCACTGTGGGGCCAAAGTTAAAAAAATAGCATATGATTCTTGCTGGCTTTTTTTACATTTTCTAAGTCTCCACATAAACAGGCCATAATCTCTATCAGTTATTGGTGGGAGAGGAAAGGTAGGATAAGCTTCCAGGGGTATATTTTGGGTCCCATGCACCTTCATGCCAGTGTCTGGGGTTTATGCTCACAGAGGGGGTGCCGGCAGTCCTGGCCCCCAATTCCAGAAACATGTCAGCATCCGAGTTGTGTGCAGCCCGATGCCACGTGGGCGTTGGGCAGTACCCGTTTCAGAACAAGCAGATGCCAAACTGCCCTGCGGGCTGAGTGGGGCTCCCAACAAGCACCCTCCTAGGTAGGGCAGGTTTGTTGTCAATTCCCCTGTTCACGGCTTTCCAGGGCCAGACATGGAGAGGGAGCAGGTGTGATGGCAGAAAGTCACCTGGCCTGTGGCTCCCCACAGCCTGCTTATTAGAAACAGCTGGGGAGCTTGTATACCCCCGAGATTCTGATGGAGGGGCTGGGGGTCACTGCATGTGTGTGTGTGTATTTTCTAAGTCCCCAAGTGGGGGTGCGGGAGGGGTGTGTGTGTGTGTGTGTGTGTGTGTGTGTATGTGTGTGTGTGTGTGTTTTCTGAGTCCCTGGGGAGCCCAGCATGTGGCAGAAGGTGAGAACCATGCTCCTCCTGAGCTGCTGTGAGGAGCTTAAGTGTCTGGGCACAGCCTGCCCTTTACACTCACCTTGTGCTGCCCAGAGCACGAGCTGCCTTTCCTCCACTGTGACTCCAAGCTCCATGAGAACACCATCCAGCTGCCAACGCCTCCGGGCACAGTGTGAGTTCTCAATAACTCACACTACACACAATAACTACACATCCGCTGTGCCATCCCTGCCTCATCACCAGCATTGAGCACGTGGGGGAGGGGCTACACGGGGCCCAGAACCCCTCCAAGAGCCCCATCACTCAGTGTGCAGGAAGGGTCAGGGGCAACTGTTCACACGCCTGCATTAGAGTAAGGACCTTGGAGGTTGGTATATACAAACCAAGTAAGACACGTAGAGACCAGGAGTTTAATTTACCAAATTAAAGAAAGGAAAGGACATGAAGACCCTCATGGAAGTTACTTCCCATGTGTTCTTGGAGCAGCTCAGCTCCCATAAGACAGGCATACCTGGGCAACCTGAACTCCACTCCCACTAGGAACCTCAGAACGTGGCCTTATGTGAAAGTGGGGTCTCTGCACATGTAATCAAGGTAAGGACGGAGATGAGACGACCCTGGATTAGGCGGGCCCTGAATCCAATGACAGGAGTCCTTACAGAGAAAAGAAGGGGAGATCTGAGACACAGACATGGGGAGCCGGCCATGTGAGGATGGAGGCAGAGGTGGGGTGATGTGGCCACAAGCCCAGGGACACCTGGGGCACCACCAGCTGGAAGAGGCAGGAAGGACTGTCCCCTGGAGCCTCTGAGGGAGTGTGGCCCTACGACACCCTGATCTTGGACTTCTGGCTCCAGACCTGGAGAGCACATTGCTGTTGTCGCATTTCTCTATTTGTGGTACTTTGTTAGGGCAGCCCAGAAATCTAACACTGCACCTGTGCACTCAACCTTAACCCCCACAGGATCCCGAACACAAGTGTGCAGCGCGGGACCCACAGGCGCCTTCCCAGCAGCTGGAGGAAAGGTGCCTCAAAGTAACACCGCCTGAGGTCTAAGGGGGACGCTATTTCAAAGTAGTCTGGGGGTTGCCTGTTGTGGGAAGGGAACAGGGTCTCCCACTTCACTTTCCCCTCATCCTCCAGAGGGGCCTTCTCAGAGACCTAAAACCAAGCAAAAAGCAGCAATGTGTATCTTCAAAAAATATCCTGACACTAGCATTTCTTTTGTTTCTGGATAGAAATGAGGCCGTAAGAGCAACACTTTTTAAACAAGTGCAGTACTATTTTCACATTTGGCTACAAACTGGGCAGTGAAATTATATTTCAGGTGTTTATATGATGACCTCAAGGTATACTAGCCTCCTAGCTTCAGTTAGAAAATTACAACAGAACCAAAAAGAATCCAGCCTGTCCACCAGAGAGCTGGTACAAGTGGAGGCGTGGGTGTGCGCAGAATGGCCCCAGGAGCAGGCTGAGGCCACACGTGGTCCCCGGGGCGGGCCTTTGTCCATGCAGGCTGGGCAGTGTGTCAGAAATAAGCAGGCTTCTCTCACAGAGACTTAAGCCTTCTTTCTATGCTTAGCAAGAATGGGAAAGGAAGTGCAGCTACCTGTCATGCTGGAGACCTGGGAGGGGCCATACGAAGCTGTCACTGAGTGCTGGGTGAAGCCCATCCTCTGGATGACTGCTTGGTGGGGCTCAGCCCCATGTTTGAGCGTGTGGGTCCTCTTGACTCCCCAGCAGCCCGAGAGGGCCTAGGGGTGGGGTAGGGACAGGACACTGCTTGCTTTCTGCAGGCGGGGCTGCTCCCCGGCAGCTCCCTGCCTGGTGACCCCAGTGGCTGCCTGCGGCCTTCACAACAGCCTTTGGTCCTGAGGCGGTGCGCCTCCTGGGGCCCTGGGAATGATGCCCTATGGTCTTCACCTCAAGGAAGCAAGCAGGGGATGAGGACAACGTGCTGAGAGAAGGGATTCTCATAAAAAACAGTCACCTCTAAACATTCTTGTCCTAGGTCAGCTTCTTCATTCGTCGATTCTGCTTGTCAATGGTTACGGTTGTCCGGTCCACAGCAGTGGCAATGTCGTCCAGGGCCTCGTCCTGTCTCTCCAGCTCCGTCTGGGAATCCAAGGCAAGACCCTTCAGCTTCCTCAGGATCTGTGAGAGAAGCACAAAGATGGAACAGGCTGCCTTTTCTTAAACTCTCCAAAACAGACAGCATTTCTTTCCATCATTCTTACAATACCTAAGGAATTCTGTGAGTCAGGGGTGATGAACGCTGTGCTCACAACGCAGCCCAGAGCCACAGCGTGGGTCAGGGTCCAGGCTGGCTGGTGACTGGAGAGCTGTCGGGAGGTGGTGTGCTTGCCCAGCCCACTCCAGGCCACAGGCGGTAGGCTGACCATGAGTCCCTGCTGTTCCAACCCATGGTTTGCTGTGTCTCTGATGCCTTACCACATCCATGAGGAATTCCGGCCACAGCAGTGGGGCGGCTGGCACAGGAGAAGCCATGATCTGGGGCCAACACTGGGATCTGAGTCCTAGCTCCTGCCCACTTGTGGTTTTCATTACCTGCCTGTACCCAGGTGCCCAATTGCAGACTGAAGCTCAGAAACACTATCCAAGAAGGAAAGCAAAACTCTTTTCTTGTATGTTTGAAATATTTCACATATAAGTACAAAAGGCAGAACAAAACACAGCACAAATAACCCAAAGCACACCACATGGCACCCTGGGCACAAGAAACGCGGGGAGCCGACCAGGAAGCACAGAGCCTGGGGCTCCAGGAGATGGGAACCGGACTGGGATATGGTCACATGGAGGGCACAGAAATGCCACAAGCCACAGCAATGCTGTAGGGGAGGCCGGCAGGCACCAGCGGGCTAGAGGCCGCTCCAGCGGGGCCAAGTAGAGGAAGCAACCAGGCTGGATGGCAGCCCCTCCCCCACTCCTGTGACTCATGTCATCCTTCATATAGTTTCCTAAACCAGTAAGAGCAGCCGTTTTATGGCAAGTCTACTGAGACTAATTGCATTGTGAAATGTACTTTAACTACATTCTTACTGAGCCTGGGTTGAAAAATTTAATATCCTCAAGTTGACAAAAATGAATGGTTTTGAGAAAAATCTTAATGACCAAGGACTTGCAATACATGTTAATGCCTCTTTTAGGGAAAGTTTCAGATCGCTGGTTAGGTCGAGAAGCAGGAAATGCAGCATTGAATCATCACGAAGAGCCCGCGAACTCTGTTATTCACTCACAGGGGATTGGCCCACCTACAGATCCGTTCAAAGTCCCTTGTCACGTGGGGATGAATGTCAGCAGTGAAGAGCCTGGGCAACGACCCCAGAGGAACCCAAGTCCAATCTACTGATAATGTATCGCCCCACAAGGAGGTCCCACCAGGTGGCCGTGGCAATGCTACCATGTGGGGGAGCAGAGTGACCTCACCCGTGTGGTGTCAGAAGGCAGGACAGCACCTGTGCAGTCAGATGGCAGCTCTGCACTTCGAATCAGAGGGAATGCCTGACACCTGGCCACCACCCACTGCTTGGGGGAGCAGCTTCGTCTGATTAACAAGAAACAGAATAAAGGCAGGATGTCAGCCAGGAGGATAATATAAGATCATCTCCTTCTCCAGGAACGATGAGGCTCAAATGAGATCACAAATGTGAACAAGCTGTGAAAACTGTAAAGTGCTATGTGAGGGGCTGCTGCCAAGTCTCAGAAAGCTCGGACTGCAGGGGCCCAGCGCCATCCCCCTCTGTGGAGGGGACAGAGGTGAAGAGAGGTCGGCCACACACGGTCACACACCAGTTGGTAGCAGAGGCAGGACTCACCCCACACCTCTCTCCAAACACGGCATCATCACTGGGTCTTCATCATGAGACATGCGTGAATCGTGACCCAAGTCAGCAAGCTCAGTCGCCACCTTTCTGCGCCTCTGGGAGTTGGTGGAAACTCCATCAGTTGAGTCACTTGAAAAGCTGGATGGTACTCTGGAAAGTACGCCGTGGGGTCAGCCGGCTCTGGAGGGGCCAGACTGGATGACCTCACACAGGAGGTCTTTCCATCTCTCTCATTCCTATGATCTCACACGGCTGAGGCCCAAACAGCAGAATAAAAGTCAGCGCTTACCACCACGTCAGGCAGGCCCTTCCATGCCATTTTCTCTGGCCAATATTCCCTCCTAACTTATGCCCATTTTTAGTGTGACAATAAGGCCATTCCACCAGGGGCTCACACAAAACATCCCCTGGAAGACTGGCCTTTGCCACATACCTGTACCCGATGTGACATCCCCGAGGTCTTTCTCCTGCGTCAAGTGACTAGGCTGCACAGACCCCTGAGGCTCTCTCTGCATCCTCTATAACCCTGTCAATCATGTCAAAATGTGGTCAAGTTCATTTCCAGTTAAACAGTCTTTCAGGAGCACCAGGCCTCAGACTGTAAACAGTCACCCTCAGGCAGTGCTGATGGCAAAGACAGGTTCTCAGCAGGAAGCCGCTGTTCCCTTCAGCGCAGGTCAGGAAACAGAACTTGGAGAAAGTCCCCTGAAACCCAAATCCAGACCAAGACCTGTTGGATGAGCATTGGTGATATGGTGGTGCCTGCGCTCTGCTTCCTTCCATCCCAACACCCACACTCGCACAGAGAATGAAAGTTGGGTTAAAGTGTGTACAGGTTTGTGTTGTGTCATACTAGATGAGGCTGAGTTACGGGGCCCCTGCAAAGTGCCCTAACTGATTTTCTTGATTAATCCTCAAACTCGCTCTGCTTCATACACCAGGCAAAGGGGGCTGGGTGACTTGCCTGGCTCCTAAGCTCCCACGGTGCATCTCCCGGAGTGGCCCAAAGATAACAGATGTCATGGCGCAATGACTCAGAGGTCACATCACTAGGATACTGAGAGAAATTGCAAATGTCCCTTAAAAAATGGCAAAAAGGCTACCACCAGGGATTCGCAAGTCATTCACACACCAAGGGA
This sequence comes from Hipposideros armiger, assembly GCF_001890085.2. Classification (NCBI taxonomy): domain Eukaryota; kingdom Metazoa; phylum Chordata; class Mammalia; order Chiroptera; family Hipposideridae; genus Hipposideros; species Hipposideros armiger. The sequence goes on from NW_017731697.1 coordinate 213,840, forward strand.
GGCTGGGACCCAGGGTTGTGCCAGCTCTTAGAGCCCTTGGAGTCTGTGGCAAGATGTCCAGTGTAGGGAGAGCCTACACTTGTAATTTTTAATTTTCTAATACAATTTAAAAAGTAAAAAATGATAAGTATAATTAATTTTAATATAGATTGTATTTAACTCAATCTACCCCAAATATTATCATTTGAACATGAAATCAATATAAACAATTGCTAATGAGATATTTTATATTCTTTTTTTTATGTGAAGTCCTAGCAAGCTTGTATGAATGTTATACTTACAGCACATCTCAACTTGGACCACCCACTTTTCAAGTGCTCAGTAGCCACATGTAGCATAGGACCACATGGCTACGTGACAGCACTCCCATCAAGGGTCACTTTCCGTGACAGTCCCTGAGTGTCCTACACCTTCCTAAGGAGAATGAATTGACTCCCTCTTTCCCAGTCTACAGGTAAACAGTGGTAAAAGCAAGAATACCTACATTCCTGAGTCCATGATTAATAAGCACCTAACAAGTGGCACATACAACTTTTTATGTGAGCAAGAACAGCTGACATGCCTACAGAAGTTGAGCATTTCACTGAGTACATAGTCCAAACAAGGGCTGGTTCCTGCTGAACATTTTGATTTCGGAAAAGTCTGTTCAAGAAGATGGCCTGAACAACAACACTCACTACCCCGTGCAGTCTGCTGAGACCTTGCGTGGGTCTACCAACAGTGTACTTGACATTAATCCTGCAAAAATACAAGAGAGATCTTCATGGCTACTAAGTGTGCAGACACAATTACTGAGCAAATCTCCAGATCACTAGAACTGTGTCTTTTTCCTTTAAGAAAGGGATTGAAGTAATTAAATGGCATCGTGTGCATTCCATATAACATGGGATGGAAAGAATGGAGAATATGAAGTCTGGCCAAACCTTAAAAACAGTTGTTACTTCTGTGGACCAGCATGACAAGCTGTCTAGTCATCAACAGATGACACTGCCAGCCTCTGAAATATCAACTGGCCTCTCAGATGAGCCCTCACTGGGCTTCGAGTCAAAGAGCAGGCTCTAAGTGGGCTCTTCTCCGAGTCCCTGCTACACTGATAAATAAACCCAGGAGCCTTCTCAACAGCCACATTCGCACTTACTTAGAAAGTACCTGATAAAAGTGCATTGAGTTTTACAAGAAACTAGCTTTTATAAATCCAAAGAACTACACAGTGCACTTGGCACAGGAAGACATGAAAGCACGTGTGCTTGTATCACCTGGGCACAGAACCATGAGGAAGCTCGGGGACATTGGTGTTCTTCAGCTCAGAGGGTCACAGGCGCCCCAAAGAGCCAGCACTGGAGGCTCGGTCCCACAGGCAGGTGCTGGACTCACTCACCAGCGTCAGTGACTGGGAAGGGGACAGCCATGATCACTCAGGCAGGAAGCGGGAGGCACCACATGTTCCCCAGGACAGAGCAGATATTGCTGTCCTCTCTGAAAGGAAAGACCCTCTCCTCCAGCCACACACTACGGTGCCTCCAGGCCCCAACACCACAGATCTCAGGACTGTCTGGGTTGACACAAGAGTGGACAATTCAGCCTTCCAACCACTTCTATTTTGTTTATAAAAACAGGAAATAAATTACAGAAAAATAGCTCATCCAGCAGTGTAGATCCGCTTACGAAAACAGATGTGTTTAAATGTTTGTGCCTCACCTCAGCCATCAGGATCCCAAGCTCTACTGTGAGCTGTGTCTTCAAGGGGGCCCTGAAACGTCAGTGTCACTGGAGAAAGGGAGGGACATGGTACAAAGAAGTACAGGCCTTGATGTTTCCAAAACGTTTGTAAAATTCTAGTTGTTGTCTCAACATATAGTCAGGGAAAAAAAAAAAAGTTTCACTTTACCTCATGATAAAACTCCAGGATTCAGAGTATTACTATATTAACATTAAGCACCTCAAGTGAGTTTAGTATTAGCTGGACTGTCTGTCCTCATCTCATTATTAAGCTGACTCACTGCAAAACTGTGAATTTTCTTGCAGTGAGAAATTAGCAACCATTTAAGAACAGAGCTGGGATAAATCAAGCTGTCTGCAACTCCAAATAGTTCTACCAGTTGGGGCCATTAATATGCTACAGAGAAGGTAAAGAGGGAAAAATTGGCTTCCAGCACAGCCAAAGCTCTGGTGGCTGTAAAGAACATTCTAGGCTACAATCTGTCACATTCAGCACTCACAGACCACCCCCGCGTAGTCCCGCGCCCCCCTTCCCAGTCCCCTCTGCTGCATTCCTGGGGCCCACCACAGGGTTCTCTTCTAGGGGACCCTGTGCACTCCCTTCCTCACGCCCCCCTCAGTGCAGAGGGCGGAGGAGCTGAGCATAAACCCGTCTGACACACCAGGGCTGAGTCCACACAGCAGGGGCCGGTCAGCCCTCAATTACCAATGGTCCAGACAGGGAAAGCACAGGTGAGCACCTACCAGGACCAGAGGATCCTAAACAGCTTTCCATGATGAGAACCAGTATTTTAAAAGAGCCAAAAAATGCCCACTAAGTGAGACACTCAATTAACTGAAGGTCCCTCTTACGTGTGGGAGGAAATGCCTCCTTCAGTGGGGCGATTCTGAGTATGAAAGAAAACGGAAAATGCATTAAGTTTGTGGCTCTTTAGAGTTGACAGGGTCATATCCAGTCAAAGCCCCACTAGCACGTTTTGTCTGCAGCTCATTAAACAATGTGCCCTAACTCTGCCCCAGAGTTTAGGCCTCCTCCTCACCTCATCCCTATGCAAACCTCGAGGAGGGACCCTATCCTGTGAAACGCAACAGAAACACTGGGGAAGCGCAGTGCGCAGTTTGCTGAAGGCCAAACGGCTAACAGGCAAAGACACTCACTGTCCACCTAAAGCCAAGTTCCAACGACCAATCCCCAGCCCTCATGCTACAGACGGGGCAGACAGACATATGCTGCTGAGGCCACGTGGCCAAGCAGCCTGCCAACACTGGCTCATGCATTTGGTCCAGTTCCACACTTAAAACCACACAAACTGACTTCCTAGCCTAAACCCCAAACCACCTAATACCTGCTTTTTATAAAAGTTAATAAAACGATGTCAGTAATGGGTAAGACATCCAGACAGAAGAGCAGTAAGGAAACAGAGGACTTGAACAATGCTCTACACCAACTGGACCTAACATATGTATACAGAACACACACCCACCTCAGCAGAACACGCACCCCTCTTGGGAGCACACAGAACATCTCCAGGATAGACCACACGGCAGGTCACAAAACGAGCCTCAGACATAAAAAGACTGAAGCAATAGAAAGTACCTTCTCTGGTCACAGTGGGATGAAACTAGAAATTTGGAAAACTAGAAAATTCACAAATACGTATAAATTAACACACTCAACCAATGGGTCAAAGAGAGAAATCAGTAAAATTCTTTGAGAGAAATGAAAACACACTAAAATACTAGCAAGCCAAATCCAGGGATTTACCCCAGAATATAAAGGTGGTTCAATGTAACAAAATCAATTGATGTAATAAACCACAGTACTGGAACAAGGATAAAAACACCACAATTGATGCGGAAAAGGCACTGACAACATCTTTTCATGATAAAGACACTCAGAAGACTAGAACTAGAGCTTCTTCATGAACCTCAGTAAAAACTCTGGACACCCAATGCTTAGTGAAGCCACCCGGCTGGTGAACACACTGATGTGCCAGGAGGGTGATGCACCACTTCCACAGGGGAGGGTACCAAGCTCTGTGTATGCTCCCGCCCCCCAGACCTGGCCCCATGTATCTCTTCATCTGGCTGTTCCTGATTTGCATCCTTTATCATCATAACTACAGTGAGTTCTGTGAGTCATCGTCCTGAACTATCAAACCTGAGAGGGGTCATGGGAACCCCTCAGATTTGTAGCCAGTTAGTCAGAAGTGCAGGTGGCCTGGGGACCCCAATGCGGCTGGTGTCTCAAGGAGGGGCAGTCCTGTTGGGGAAAAGGCCCTTTAACTTGTGGGGTCTGTGATAACAGTGGGTGGTTAGTGCCAGAACTGAGCAGCAGTACACCAGTTGGGCTTCATGTCAGAACTGCATCAAAGGACATTATCAAGGAAGTCAAAAGACAACCTAAAGAATGGGACAAGTATGTGCAAATTACAGATCTGATAAGGGTTTAATATCTAGACTACAACTACTCATACAACTTAAACAAAAAGACAAGCAACCAATTAATAAATGGGAAAAGAACTGAATAGACATTTCTCCAAAGACCAATAAGCCCATGATCATTAGTCATCAGGGATGTGCAAGTCAAAACCACAATGAGACAGCTCTTCACATCTACCAGGATGGCTAGAATCATTTGAAAATTTTCAAAAGGGAAAAGAAGTGTTGGCAAGGATGCGAAAAAACTGGAATCTTCATACATGGCTGGTGGGAACAGAAAAGGATACAGCCACCATTGTAAACAGTTTGGCAGTTCCTCAAAAAGCTTAACACAGAATTACCCTGAGACTAGGCAATTCCACTCATAGAAATATGTCCCAAAGATCTGAAAGCAGGACTCAAACAGACATGAATGTGGATGTCCATGGCAGCATTGTCACAAGAACCAGAGGTGAAAGCAACCCAGTGTCTACCAACAGATACCGTATTTCCCCCATGTATAAGACATACCTTAATTTTGGGGCCTGAAATGTGAAAAAAATGTATTACATAAAGTTATTGAACTCAAGTTTTATTCATAATAAAATTCATACAATTCCTCATCACTTGCGGGAAATCCAGGTAAAAAAATCTACAACCACTGTATAAGACGCATCCAGTTTTCAGACCCCAAATTTTTCGAAAATGGGTATGTTTTATACATGGGGAAATACAGTAAATGGATAAACAAAATGTGGTCCATCACTCAACAGAGTATTCTTCACCCCAGAAAAGGAAGGAAGTACCAATTCATGCTACAAAATACATCATGCTAAGTGAAAAAAGCCAGACACACAGGACCAATATGTGGTTCCACTTAGAGGAGGTTCCTACACAGGGCAGATTCAGAGACGAGAGATTAGAGGATCAAAGGGGCTAGAGGGAGGTCGGTACAGAGTTTCTGCCTGGGGTGATGAAACAGTTTTGGAAATGGATGGTGGAGATGGTCGCACCACATTTTGAATGTAAGTAATGCCACTGAACTGTACACTTAAAAATAGTTAAAATGGCAAAATTTGTATTATATATATTTTACCAAAATAAAAACATGGTTATAATATATATAACATATATAATCTTCCACAGTGAGGCACTCAGTAACACAATTATCAGGGTCACTGAAGACTTGAGGGTCACTGAAATGCTGACTGAGAAGACAGGACAATGTTCTGTCCTTCCAATCAGAATGCCAGAGCCTATTTCCTGTCCCCACATCCCACCCGCTGCACAGACACGCAGCTGTTCCAGGAGACACTCACTGCAATGCTGGCACGTTCTGGAATCTGGGACAGTGGAAGAGACAGAGCGTGTGCCTGGGACTCATGTGCACGAGCATCTGGACCAGAGGGCAGACGCCCCCTCCATGCAGCCCAGGGTTAGCTGTGGCTTCTGTGCAAGGGAGGTCCCGTGCGCCTGCACAACCCTCTGTTTGCTACAGGGGACACACAGCCACATACCCGGACGGGCCCTCCTACTCCGAACAACCACCACCACAAACTACATGGGCCTGTGCTAGAGAGGTGCCCAGCCAGGGCTGCTGCAGGCCCTCCCATGGGGAGTCTGAGGGCTCCCCAGCCCGGCACGCCTCTTCCTAATGCGTCGTCCTGGAGTGTGGCCTGGTCTGCCACACAGCTGATGCAAGGATCACGGATACCCTGCTTGTCACTGTGTGACTGTGCACTGAGTTATCACTAAACCAGGGATAAATCGTTCACTGTTCAGACATTTATTTGGGGCTGAAGAACACTGGTTAAATATAATTCTCTTACATAGATCAGGCCTATAAGAAATGACTGATTTTTTTTTTTCGTGACTATGAGAGGAGACCGATGAATAAGGACCAGTTTCAATACCAGGTAACAGAGAAGAGGGGAAAAAGACCAGGACCGTAGTCACTGAAGGTGAAATGCACTGTATAATTTCTAAAAAAGAAGGAAAAGGTCATGAATTTCTTAAGACGGTTTCACACAGGGAGCCGCAGCAGCCTTTGTGCCCTAGAATCTTTTCAGTAAGTTCCTGTGAGTTGCTGACGGCGGTTCTGGGTGGGACATCACTCCGCACAGCAAGCAGAGCCCAACTCCGCCTTCACCCATGGCCCCCCACAAGCGGCAGGGCTGCCTTTGCAGTTCAAGACTTCTCCTCACACCAGCCCACCAGTTGACCACCTTTTCCAGTGAACCGACTTTTTGACTGAACTGAATGTATCACCTCAGTTTTTCTTTTAATTTTTGTGTTTTGTGGTTATTGTTTATAAAGACATCAGATACAGCAGGCAGACTAAAATCCCTAATATAATCAAACAGAAAGTTCAAAACTATGACCTAAGAACATCCTATGAGTCCACACTGCAACCTCTTTACCGGGAATGACAAGGCATCAGCTCAGGTCTCCTGTTGTTGCTGTTCCCCGGACTGGACCCTCCATGGCAAACCCACCGCCGACCTGCAAACCCCTTGGGTGCAAGGCTGCCCCGCACATCAGACCTCCACACCAGACAGACTCACGCTGGCTCTTAGCTGGCTCCTTCTTGGTGAAAGAGGGAGGCAGGAGGAAAACAAACCGAACACAGGACAAGGCACAAAAGCGGAGGTTCAAAAATTCTGAAGAAAATGTCCATGGAACCAAGATGCCCTCAGGGAAAAGACAAGTGTCACTTTGTTTTGTCATCTCCAAACTCCGCGTCAAGTCTGTGACAGCCACAGCCTTCGTAACAAAGAGCAGCAGTTCCAAGGGAGGCAGGAAAATTGGCCCATCCCACATTAGAAGGGAGTCAGGGCGTTTTGCCAAGCCCATCCTGGCGAAGCCAGTGCTGTTCGGCCCCCACAGCCTGCCCTACCGCAGTTACGCAGATTGGCCACCGGCTGCAGCCCGAGGGCAGGGGTGGGTCGACATGGGGCCGCAGGCACAGCCGGACTCACGCACATGCTGTGAGGAGTGTGGGCCTCTGGGGAAATCAGGTGCACCTTCTCTCAGCACCAAATGCAGTTTAAGTCACCAAGACCCATTTCCACATAATGACTTTAATAGCATCTGCGACAGAAACCACAGCTGAAATGGAGTGCTCTTATATTTTGTTCTCCCCAGAAATTTAACCCTTTCCTACACATGCTTGAGCTTCACTGCACAGTGAAAAATTTCTTCTTTAAACAGGAAATGTGACTGACCTCAGGGAGAGCATCTTTTGTGAAACTAGGTTCTCCCTGCAGAAGGGAGGGTGAGGCGGGCACCGGTAGGGATCTGGGTCCCACTTCACGGGTCACCACTTCTCCGCCCTGAAGCCAGAGTCCTGACTGTTGGCGGCTTCTGTTCCCAGCACGAACACCACAGGCTAAGACTTGTTGACAATAGTCAGGACCAGTCACACTGACACCCACTCTCAAGGGAAGAATGGCGACCTCAGCAGTCACAGCCGTGGGTGCACACATCTCGACCTCTCCCATCCCCTCAATGGCTCTTAGGGGCAAGGCCCTCTCAAACTGCATGGCCACCTCCAGAATAAACAGATAAAATTCCCTCATTTCCCATCACAAAGCTGTGTTCCTGCCTCAACCTCAGTCTCAGCACAGCCATGGGGCCCAGAAAAGCAGGCCTCAGTCACATCACCTTCGCACACGCGCGCGCGCGTGTGTGTGTGTGTGTGTGTGTGTGTGTGTGTGTGTTAGGGGTGGGGGCGTCCCAGGTTGCCCTGAGGTGGATGCTCTTTCATCCACTCTCAGGAGAATGGGTACGTTAGCCTTTATAGGACGGTGGGTGCTCAAGCTCCAAAGCAGACAAGATCCTCGTGTTCTGGAGGCAATTAAGAACCTGCTGCATTTGCTAGCAGCTAGACAGCGTTACTGTCATTACAAAAAGTGACTAATTAAGATAAGGAGGAAAAAGTGACAAATCATGTACATTTAAAATACCCCAGGGCCGGCTGAGTGGCGCGTTGGTTAAGAACTGGCTTGGGACGCCAGAGGGCCCCGGTTCGGATCCCACATATGAGGGCCAGTGACACTGCCCTCCACAGCTAAGATGCTGAACAACAGCTCAACCTGGAGCTGGGCTGCTGTGAGTCGCCGGCGACGGCGTAGGCTGCAGCCCCTGCTGCAGTGGGTTGCCATGGGCTACCGTATGTAGCCAGCAGCCAGCGTGAGCTGCCAGCAGCCGCTGAGCGGCCATCTAGAAGCCAGCGACTGATCTGCCTCACCCAGGAAGAGCACAATGATGGTGCCACCTTGGGCCAGTGAAGCAACATCCTCCACAATTAGACTGAAGAACAAAACGACAGCAACTTGTCTGTTCCCCTTCCCCCAATTCCCCAGTACTGTTCCCATCCCCCCAATTCCCCAATAAAAAAAAATCTTAAAAAAAAAAAATACCCCATAGTTGGGCCGGCCAAGTGGCGCGTTGGTTAAGAGCTGGCTTGGGACGCCAGCTCTGAGCAGCAGGGCTCCAGTTTGGATCCCACAAGAGGGCCAGTGATGCTGCGCCCTCTACAGCTAAGATGGTGAACCACAGCTCGACCTGGAACTGGGCTGCCATGAGTTGCCGGTGACAGCGTAGGCTGCCGTAAAGCTACTGTGAGTGGCTGGCAGCCAGCGTGAGCAGCCGCCAGCCGGCGTGAGCTGCCAAGAGCTGCTGTGAGCGGCCGTCCAGTGGCCAGCGACCGATCTGCCTCACCCGGGAAGAGCGCAATGATCATGATACCAACATGGGCCAGTGAAGCGACGTCCTCTACAACTAGACTGAAGAACAAGAGGACAGCAACTTATCTGTTCCCCTCTCCCAATTCCCCAATGAAATCTTAAAAAATATAATAATAATAAATAAAAATTTAAAAAAATACCCCACAGCAAAGATGAGCACTTTTTTCCCCCAAAAGGAAAGGGCTCAGTGTAAGGGTTTGCCTAGGCAGACACACAGAAAATAGGCTCACAGGTGACACTGATGGAACGCGGAGGCACCAGGAAACCAGGCACTCCAAAGCATCCTGATGATGCCTTAGAGCTACGAACTGACCTACAGGGCACAGGGGCAGAGTGCATGCTGCTCACTCCTGGGGAAACCAAGCCAAGAAGATGTAAACAGCAAAATCTCGATTTCAACTAATAAACTGCAAAGGGAAAATGGAAGATAACAAAGGGAAGCCATACACCAAGGCACTACACCAAGTGCAGTGCCTCGGGCTCCTGAGCTCCAGTTCCACCGTGCGCTTCCAGGCGAGGCGGGGGCCGAGCAGAATTGAGCAACGACCTGCTGGATGTCTGACCTGCTGGATGTCTGACGACAGCAGGGAGTTACTTTTTACTTTTTTAAGGTGAGTATGGTATGATACTAGTTTTTAAAAGCGGTTCTTATCTTTTAAAGCTACATACTGAAATATGAATGAAATAATGTCTATGTACTTGCTTTAAAATTATTAAAAAAGAAAAGAGAAAAAAGCCATTGTATTGTCCAAAAATAACATAGGAAGACAAGTTAAAAGTATTTCTACGAAATATTGTTTAAATTTCAACTTCCTGGACACAAAGTGGCAAGCCTCCTCAGAATCCAATTGAGCACTTGAGAGAGATATGACAGAGCAATTGACCTCAACTGGACGCACACATGTGGAGCACACACATGTACACACATGTATACTACTCACAGCACACACAACACATATGTACACACATGCCCACACACTCAGGACAGGCACAGCACATGTCCACAGATTCACAGCACATGTACACACAGCATACACACGTACAGACTCACAGCACACACGTACATAGCCCACATGTGTGTATGGATGTATGCGCACACACAGATCACGTGTGCACACAGACACACACATACAATGGGTAGAAGCACGGGAAGGCTGTGCATGTCTGTGTGCACAAAGCACAAGGACTCGGGATGGGCACTGCCTTTCTCTACCTTCTCCCGCTGCAGGGAGCAGAGCAAACCCGGAGGGTGGCAGTAACTTCCTGTGGGTGAGGGCCAAGCACAGGCAGGGAGAGTTGTCTCCAGGCAGGAAAGAGAAGGGAGTCACCTGCAGGGAGGATAAAGCCCCTGAACAAACGCATGTTACCTGTCTCAATTCCTGGGTGTCCCTCTCGGAAATGAGTGGCTTGCTCGTCTGCAGCTGAAGCAGCCTGCCTTCCTGGCTCCCTGAGGGCTCTTGGTGCCTGGCACAGTCCATTAGCCTGGATGCTGGAATGAAAGTCAAACAGCAATGACATCTTCCAGAAGATGCACCACGCAAGTGCACTTTACAAAGACCGTCCTCGCTCTGGGTTGACAAAGTGGCCTCACAAACATCCCTCGGTCTGCAGGTCTGCAGCCTCTGTGCATGCTGGTCCTTCCCCCGATCCACTGCTAAGCTGAGCGGCTGTGGGGCCTGCCCAAGCCTCACCGCCACCCCAGTCCAGGGCGGCTTCCTAACCCCACACTGATCTGAGTGCAACACTGCAAATACCTAGGGTCTGCTTCTATGATCCACTCTCAGAAGAAAGGCCCCCATCTAGGAGTGGTCGTTTTCTTTTTGAGAAAAGTCTATAGGTTTGGAGTTTCACACAAAAACTTGTTGTGTGAAACAAGTTTGTTGAACCCTCATGAACCCCACAGGATGCTGTGGGTCTGGGGAACACAAGGAATGGCCAGCTGGCTGGCCAAGCAAAGGTGACTGTGAAGCCACGACGTGGGGTGAGTCTGAGAGGCGTGGGGCCAGGCACTGCTCAGCAGGGGGTTTCTGCCGGGACAGCACCTGTGCCTGGGCAATCTCCCCAATGAGCAGAAGGGCAGCCTGGATACAGGCCGTGCTCATCAGGGGGCTCACAGTCCCTCCCATGGCGGGCCACCTGTTCTTTATTTAAAGAGCTGGCTCTACCTGTACCCTGGCACTGCAGGGCCCAGATAAGGGTGTTGATGAGTCTGCTGCCGGCTCTTCTCCATCACATAGACCACCTCAGGTATGCAGCACATTTATTTATTAGGAGGCTGGTGAGGAGAGCAGACAGCAAAAAACACACTGGTCTGGGAACCAGCACCAGCTCCTCTGAGCAGGCTTCTCTGCTCTAGCAGAAGGCGAGGGGTGGTGGTGGGGGGGGGCGCTGTGGGCTGACAGGTGACCCCCACATCCTTCTCAGGACCCTAGCGGTGGTGAGCAGAGCCACCTTTTGTCAGAGCCACCTGGAGCCAGTTGATAAGTGCCCAGTCAGGAAAGGAGAAGAGAAGGAAATCTGCTGTGGGAAGTTCTCACTGGGCCTGACAGGCTGGAGCCCAGCTGGTCCCTCTGCCTCCCGGACACGCGGACTGTGCAAGGCGGGAGAGTCCAGCCACCCCGAACACACACACACTAACATCCCCTCTATTCTGTGTCTTAAAGTAACTCTTACAAATTAACACTCCCGGAGAGTGCCTGGCCTTGGCCAGGATACATGCTGGCTGGGATGAGGACAGAAAGCAGGTTTCTAGGGGTCCTGAGGGGAAAAGGCCCTGCCTGGGCCAGATGAAGTAAGCTCAGGAACCAGTCAGCGGTGCAAGTCTGCTGAAGGCAAGACCCGTCCCCCAGGTCCATCTCTAACTGCGGCACCCTGAGAGGCACCCTACAGAGCAGCTGTACCTTCACTGCATTGTAGTCAGGAGGTCGCACAGGACAAAACATTTCCCGCACCCCATGAACTCAGATTGCTGTTTGATTCCATTCTTTCCGAAAAAGTTGGTTGCAACCCACTAATTTCACAACGTGTGTTCTAGACTTGTTAAAGCCCCACCTACTCCAACATCCTGGGGCTTGTTAATGAGCACAGAACTTTCCACAGCACGCAGTTCAGTGCCTCTCGGTCCGTGTCGCCCACTGGGATGTTACGTAATGAAAAGCCTTTTTCTAAAGTCAGTGAACTGTGGAGCACCATCAGAGCTGGGCCGGAAGCTATCACAGCAGAACACAGGGCGTGTCCCACCAGTTATTATTAGCCTAAGGGAGAGGCCCGCTGAGACCATGACGTGAAAGCAGTTATCCGTGCTGATGCAATAGTAGAGCACTTTGCCTATGTGAACAGCGGTTCCCTGGCCTAAGGGCTGAGGAAACACATCACTCAGCCTGCATCCTTCCTCAGTCTGCTCCCCAATCCCACGGGCTCCTGTTCCTACTCCCCGGCACCCCATCCCCAGCACGTTGGCTCCTGTCCCAGGCACACTGGTCTGCGCCCATCTGCCCCGCGTCATGCAGAGGGATGTACCCCAGCACCAGACTTGGAGAATGTCCTCCACTCAGCCTTTCCATCAGCAATAATCCTGGTATCATTCCATTTGCATAACTTTGCCATGAACTTGCCTGATACTGCACTGCTGTTTATTTTTTCAGCATCTCTCAAACTGGGGTCTTCCTGACTAGCTCCTGAGAGCACCGTCCTGTCCACGCCCACTGGTGCCCAGCACTGTGCTCAGGTGTCCATTTCAACATCTAGGGCTATACGAGTATTACAGAGACAGACATACTATTTCTGAACCTTTAACCAAAGGGTATTACTTAAACAACCAGAAAGCCAAAACGGAGGATACTTCTTTCCGGAAAACACTAAGTCGGGGTGTTTTTCACATGGAGCTATGGGTTCAGCGGGATCCTGCTGAGCACAGGGCTTTGGCCACCCCCAGTGCTCTGTGTTGAGACACAGTTGCTGACTCAGTTACCTCAATGCTTTGAAATATCTTTTGAGAAAAATTAACTTGGTTCCGTATAAGATGGTTTTTGTCTCTAAAGTCATTAATTATTTCAGTTAACCAAAATAAGCACACATTGTTCAAGCTACAAGGGAATTTACAGATGATTTCACTTTCCATTGAGGGGGACCTGGCTAGGCTGTTGGGGAGGCACCAGCGGGCAAGCATGAGACAAGATTCCCATGAGGTGAGTGAATGGGTGACAGAGGCCTCTTAAATTGGGTGGTCAGGGAAGGACTCTCTCCAAAGGTGACAGGCAGCAAACAACAAAGACAAAAATCAGTACCAAAACCCATAGCAGTGCCAGACTCGTTCCCTGCTCTGATGAAGAGACAAGTTCTGGGGGCTTCTTCCCACATGGGTCACCCCAGGGACCATGAGATAACCTGGGAATATGCTACAAAGCCTGATCACTGCTCCTAAAAACTTCAAGGCCACCAGAACAAGGAGAGTCTGAGCAACTATCACAGTCAACAAGGGCCCAAGGAGACGTGACACTGAATTTTAATGTTGGATCCCGGAACAGTAAAATATAAGGAAATATGGATAAAAATCTGGATAAAATATGAACTTAGGAGAAAACTAATGTATCCATGTAGGTTTGCTAGTTATGACAATAAACGACACTAACGTCAGGTGGTGTGGGAGACATGGGAACTCTGAACGATCCTTACTTTTTCTGCAAGCCTGAAACTATTCTAAAATTCGCAAGATTAAAAAAAAAATGCTATTCATAAAAACAGTAATTTGCAGGTGCTCTTCCCTAAGGGGGAACCTTCCCATCTGTGATTCCCAGTCCCATGAGATGCTTCTCCTCCCTAGTCCTCACCCATCCACACTACACATTACAACAGAGGTCTCTGGAAAGTTCTAGATACTCAGGGCACACACTGCTCCTCTGTTACTAGACTGCCACCTTCTGGCCACACATTTTACCCAAATACCTCAGCAAGGAGAGTAATCCATGTCTGAGATGTCATTCTTAGTTCCCACCTCCATCGTTCTGTAGTTTCCAATGTGGAAGTAAAGGCAGAGGTGTTGGCAGACATGACACAGGGGTGACAGGCTCTCGTTGCTGGGCTTGCACAGGACACTAAGAAGTTCTTAGCAAGTAACAGACCATCTTGCTTACTAAACTCAGCATGCTGGCTTTTTCCAAACTCATCACTCCTTGTCACCTGAGCCTCTCCAAACCTACAGCTGTAAAATGCACCCGACAAGTGAGGCAGGGTGGCCTCCTGAAGGGAGGATGGCACTTCTTGCTCGGTGCAGATTCAGACACCCTAGAGGCTAAAGTTAGTACCGAGATGAAAACCCATCTGTCACCCTGGACATGGCTCAGCTCTTTCCACATACATATGATCCAAAACTGTGACAGGCGAGGCCACAGCTATTCAATTCAAACCTAATCTAGGTGTTGTCAGAAAGGTATCTGTAGCTGTGGACGGAGAAGGCCCACAATGGCCGACTGAGGTAAGGGAGACAGTCCTAGTAATGTGGTGGGCCTGGCTCCATCAGTTGAGAGGCTTTAAAAGCAGATCTGTGGCTTTGCAAAAAAGGAGGAGGAGGATGATGGCCGGCCTATGCCCAAGAGATCCAGCTGCCCTCCTGACGGCCGCCCTGCACAGCTCCAGCTCACCTAGTTTCCCGCAATCTGCGGTCTGACCACGGCCGCACGGGCCCTACAGTCGCCTCCTACTCTTCTCCAGCCCTGTCTGCCACTGGGATGCTGGGGGTCCCAGCCGAGCATCCCACCTTCCACAGGGCCCCTGACAGCAGGCCCAGTAAGCTTGTGCAGTGTGACCTCTGTGCCACATGTGGCACGCCCACATCTGCCATCTCATTCATTTTACTTTGTGCCACGTTCTCGCTTGGAAACCACCATGTCTAACAACCCATGAACATGTTGGAGCTATGTGGGAAGAAGGGTTGTAGGTTTTATTTAGTTTTGTTTTCAGAACTGGGCACATGCCTTGGCACTGCAGGGTTCTCGGTCAGCCCTGTTGGAACCAGTGGCTGCCAGCGCTCTGTGTCTACTCCCTCCGGCCAGGGGATCCTCTCTCACAGCTGAGGCCCCTCCCAGGGGAAAATGCAGTGAGGTGACTCAGTTGAAACTTGGGGTATCAGAGCAGCTGCCCAGTTGGGCTTGCACGTGGCCTTGCCTCCGGTCAGGGTATCACATTGGCTGGGCCAGCCCACCCTTCTTATCCCTTTTCTGGGCCAGCTTCTGAGTCCTGCCTTGAGTGAGGGGCCAAAGAAAAACTGAAAATGCCAAAAAAGTAAGTTTTTAAATTAAGTTTTACATTGACATTTCTAACATTTTGGATCTTATGAGACCAGATTTATTATCAAGTGTATTTCTTTTTGAAACTTGAAGTCAACTAGAGTAACATCAACATAGCCATGTGTTAGGGAAACAGGTTATACATTGGAACTAAAATCAATCACTTAAGAGAAAAAAGAAAAGGAACTGGAATGGTAACAAACATCTCTTACTTTAACAGACATCAAGAAATCAAAGTTAATAAGGAAAGACTATTGTCAAAAAAAACACATTAAATATAGAAGTAACATCACCTGTAATTCTAGTATTAGAATATATCAGAATATTTTATGATTTTGGGATTTCTTAAGCAGGGCTCAAAAACAAGCTTAAGGGGAAAAATGGTGAATCTGACACGGCAAAATTAATGATTCCTGTAATGGAAGCTGACAGTCTGGGAAAGTACTAGTGGCTTCTAACGTCAATAAGGAATGAACATCTAGAATACACAATGAACTCCTACAAATCAGAAAATGAACAAACAAAAAAGCAAAACCAGAACAGGCAATCCATAGAGCAAAACCTGTGGGGCCAAAATGCAAATAAAAAGCACCAGATGCTCTATCTCATAATCAATGAAAGAAATTAAAATAAAATACCACTGAGATGCCACAGGACACCTGTCAGAATGGCAAAACCGAGAAGTCAGATAACACCAAGGTATCCCGTGCTTGGGAAAAGGCTGAGACCCGAGAACCTCACAATGTGTGGACATGTGACATATCCGCACATCCTGCTACCCACACTCGACCCCATGGCCACGCCCAGCTATACCCTCCACATCCCAAGGAGACCTTCAAGAGGACACTGCAGCCTCACTGCCAGGCTTCACAATACCTTATGGATGCAACACAAGCCACAAAAACTATTTCATAGATTGAGATATCTAAACGCACATCTGGAATGTGGACTGGGAAGACCTCCATGAAACGTCAAGGGAAACAAATGAAGCTGAGTGGGAATGGAAACCCACCAGACCAGTTGGGGATGGTGCCAGTTAAGACCCTGAAGTGCTGGTTCTCAAGGGTGAAAACACCAGGGGCCGGCCGAGTGGCTCAGTTGGTTAAGAGCTCGCTCAAGAGTGCGAGCTTTGAGCAACAGCGGTTCGATTACCAGCCCGAGTTGAGTTGCCACTGAGCTGCCGCTGAGCTACCAACAGGTGGCAGGATGGCTCAGCTTAAAAAAAAAAAAAAAAAAAGAGTGAAAACACCTACCTCAGACCTTCCCTTCGTTCTGAAAGTCACCAAAACCTTTTCTGACCTATTTGAAAATCTACATAGCTCTCGTGCGTGTGATAAACCTGAGTGATTTGAGTCACAGAAGGCAAGTACTAAGGAAAACAGTCTGAAATTATTTACAAACAAGTGGGCAGCTGATAGTGAGTAGAAACCAGCAGCTGTCCACGTACTGCACCATGTTAAGTGTATGCCACAGGCAAGCTGAGTTTGGGGTTTCAGCAGTCTGTGCATAGGCTGTTTTGATAGTCACTCACCTGCATGCCTGACTGAGTAGCCCTCCTCTTCTGGGGAAGAGGCTCTAGTGCTTCTGAGCATCAAGTCATCTTCTAACAACTCAATCTTCTTGCTGAACTGCATTTCCAAAATGGGGATAACCTCTGGCATCTTGGCAGAAATCAAACGAAAAGCTATGTCTGGCTTCCCAGTGAACCGCTGGCGGATGCTGACCTCGTAATGTGTGTGAACCTTAATGTCATCCACATCTTCTTTTTCAAATCTGTGTATGAGCGAAGAACTGGAGTCATGGATTTCTAACCCAGAAACAAAGACGGTGAGCATTCCAGGTTTAACATGTGAGTCTGTTCTTTGGAAAATAACAGCAGGAACTCTGATTACGACCCCTTCTTTTCCAAGAGCTTTGGAACTAGCCACTGAGGAGTCTCCCCTGGGCTTTGTGTCTGATGGCATCTTCCAAAGCTTGGAGCTAAAGGGCGGCCACCAAGAAGGAGATTCCAGTTCTGTCAACAACCTAAAAGAGCAAACAAAACACCAAAAACTGGGTCAATCAATAGTGATTACTGTTTTTTTCTTTTTTTTTTGCAAACTGCTTTAATCTTTATAAAGCACTTTACTGTTTTACAGTTTTCCATAAGCACGCCATGAAGCAGAAAGCAGGGTTTATTATTCCCAAGTTAAGAAAAGAAACCTGAGGCCATGAGAAGTAGGGCATTTGCCTCCAGACACAAAGCTAATCAGTGGTGGACACAGAAAGACAAAAACACATATCTTCTGACTAGAATGTTACTCTTGCCACACTTGACCCTGGGTCATTCTGACTCAAAATAAATCCTGATCTTTATCTCTAGAGAACTAACAGAACTTTGGACAGTAATCTGTACTAATACAGTAATAGGACATGTAGCTACTGGACATGTATATAATACAATGAGAAACTGAATTTTAAACTTAATTTTAATGTGGCTAGTGGCTACCATACCTGACAGCACAATTCTAAAGTAACCACGAATAATACCAACAAATATATCAAAAAAGTCAATAGGAGGGAAAAAATAGAAGCAGGAAAGGAAAGGCAAAGGAATAAAGATAAAGAAATAATATAAACAGAAAACAAATAAGATGGTAGAACTAAACGTAACCATATTAGAGTCTTACTAAATGAAAATGAACTGAATTCTCTAATTAAAAGGCAGATTGTTAGCCGGGGTAAAGAAACAAGACTCAGCTATATCTTGTTTACAAGAGACACTGTGAAATATAAGAACACAGATACATCAAAAGCAAAGGGATTGGAAAAAAGACATATGCCAAAAGTAAAGGAGTGTTACCAGGGATAAAGATGGACCGTGCATAATAATAAGAGGGTCAACCCAACAGAAAGACTTAATGGTACTAAATATGTATGCATCTAATAACAGAGCTTCAAAATTCATTAAGCAAAAACTGATAAAACCAAAAAGAGAAATAGATCAGTTGTAGATTTCAACAAATTTCTCTCTATGATTGATACAGCAAGAAGACAAAAATAACTGGTAAGAATATAGAAATTTTGAACAATGCTATTTAACCAACTCAACCTGATTGATACTTATAGCAACAGCATCCAACTGCTAAATGCACACTCTTTTTCAAGGACATTCAGAACATTAAAAAAAGGAGTATAACAAGCCTCAATAAATTTCAAGTACTGAAATCATACAAAGCATGTCCTCTGTCTCCAAAGAAATAAAACTAGAAATCAATAACAAAAAGTTAACTAGAAAATCCTCAAATATTTGGAAATTAAACACAATTCTAAATAAAGGAAATTAGACAATATGTGAAGTGAATAAATGATATACAAAAAATGGTGAAATGCAAATAGAACAGTCATGAAAGGGAAATTTATTGCTCTCAATACATATATTTGAAAAGTTTTTAGAAAGTCTTAAAATCAGTGATCTAAGCTTCTATCTCAAAAAGTTATAAATTAAACCCAAAGTAAGTAGAAGAAAGGAAAAGCAGAAATCAATGAAATTGAAAACAGAAAATACGTAAAATATTAACAAAGCCAAAAGTTGGTTCTTTGAAGTAATAAAAAAATTAAACCCCTAGCAAGAAATCACCAAGAAATAAAGAAAATGCAAATTACCAATACAAGGAATAAAAAATCCTTAGATCCTTCAGACCTTGAAAGGTTTATAGAGGATATTATACTCAGCTTTACACCAATAAATCAGGCAACTTATATGAAATAGACAAAACACTTGAAAAACCCAACATTCTGAAACTGAGGCAAGAAAAAGTTTAAGAGTATGGATAGCCTTACAAAGAAACTGAAAAGATCTTGCCGCATAAAAAAACTATGGCCCAGGTGGCTTCACTGATGAATTCTGCCAAACATATAAGGCAGAAAAAATTAACAACTGTACACCAACACTTTCAAATAATAGAGCCAAGAGTGAATGCTTGTCCCATTCAATTCACAAAGCCACCCTAACTCCTATTCCAAAACCCGATAAGGACATTACAAGAAAACAAGAACACAGCAATATCCCTTAGTAAAACAGATGCACAAATACACATGAAAATATTAGCACAGCAAATCTAACAATATATAGAAAATACTATATCATGATTAAGAGGTATTAATCCCAGGAGATTGAGGTTGGTTTAACATTTGAAAATTAATCAATGTATCTCACCGGCAGAAAAACAGAAGGAAAACTGTATAAGCATCACAAAAGATGCAGAAAAAGAATCTGACAAAATTCAACATTCACTCATGTTAAAACTTCTAGCAAGCTAGAAATAGAAGGAAATTTCCTCCATCTGATAAGGACGTTTATAAAAAATTTACAAGTAACAGCATGGCTAATGTTGAAAAAGTCAGTGTTTTCCCTCTAAGACCAGAAACAAAGTAACAAAAAACATGGGCAGATTTCTAAACTCTGAATTTTGAAAGCATTCCCGAAGTCACACACAGATCTAATGGCAAAGGGCAGAACCTTATCAGCACGGATTGTTTAAGCATAACCTCTGACTAACCAATGGCTGACCACTAAGCTATACTGATGCAGGGACAACCCACAGGAGCCAAGCCTAGCTTAAAAATTAAAACATTAAAAACGAAAATAAAAAGGCTGAGCAGACAACAAATGTTGCACACTATAGTGGAAATATACTCCGCCAAATTAGTTTGGGCAAGTTACTAAAATGAACAAAAACAACAACCAACAGCACCACCCTGTGGTGAGGCATGAGATCAGAATCCAGAACCGCAACAATACATTTTTTAAAATGCCAAGTTTTCTAACAAAAAAGTATGAGGTACGCAAGGAAACCAAAATGTGACCCATACACAGCAGGGAAAAACCAATCAAGAGAATCCATTATTCTGAGAGCATTCAGATGTTGGATTTAACAGATAAAGTTTCAAAGAAGTTATTATAAATGTTCAAAGAATTAAAGGAAAGAAACCAGGTTGAAAGGGTTAAAGGAAAGCATGGTGATGATGAGTCATCAAACAGAGACTCAATAGAGAGATAGAAATTATATAAAAAAGAATTAAATGGAAATCCTCAAATTAAAAAGTTACAATAACCCAACAAAGTCCAGGACCAGATGGCTTTACCGGTGAATTCTACCAAAAAAAGAAGAATACATACCAATCATTATTAAAATATACCAAAAACTAGAAGAGGACAGAGCACCTTCAAACACATTTTACGAGGCCAAAGACACTACAAGAAAAGAAATTGTTAGGTCAGTATCCAAAATGAACATAAATTGCAAAAGCCTCAACAAAATGTTAGCAAACCAAATTCAACAATACACTAAAGGGATCATACACCAAGACCAAGTGGGATTTATCCCAGGATGCAAGGATAGTTTGACATCCCCAAACCAATCAATGTGATACACCATATTAACAAAATGAAGGATAAAAATCATATGATCATCTCAGTAGATGCAGAAAAATATTTGACAAAATTCAACATACATTCATGACAAATTCTCAACAAAGTGGGAATAGACAGAACATAACTCAACATAATAAAGGCCATATACTCATATGACAAACTCACAGTTAAAACAGCATACATAACAGTGAAAAGCTGAAAGCTTTCCCTCTAAGATCAGGAACAAGACAAGGATGTCCACTCTCACCACTGTATTCAATATAATATTGAAGTCCTAGCTACAGGAATCAGATAAGAAAAAGAAATAAAAGACATCCGAATCGGAAAGGAAGAAGTAAAACTGTCTCTATTTGCAGATGACATGACATATATAGAACTCTAAAGACTTCACCAAAAAACTTAGAATAAACGATTTCAGTCATGTTGCAGGATACAAGATTAATACACAAAAATCAGTTGTTTCTATACACTAATAATGAACTAACAGGAAAACAATCCCATTTACAATTGCATCAAAAAGTATAAAGTACCTAGGAATAAATTTAACCAAGGAGGGTGAAAGACCTGTACACTGAAAACTATAAGACAGTGATGAAAGAAATTGAAGACACAAATAAATGGAGAGATATCACAAGCTCATGGATTGAAAGAATACAACAGTTCCCTCTTATCCACAGATTTGCTTACTGCGGTTTGTTACCCATGTGGTCAACTCCAATCAGAAAATATTAAATGGAAAATTCCAGAAATAAACATTTCATAAGTTTTAAATTGTGTGCTGTTCTGAGTAGTGTCATGACACCTAAAGCCGTCCTACTCTGTCCCACCTGGGACATGAATCATCCCTTTATCTAACGTATCCACACTGTATACACTACCTGCTTGCCAGTCACGCAGCAGTCTAGATGATCAGATCGACTGTCATGGTATTGCAGTGTTTGAGTTCAAGTAACTCTTATTTTACCTAAAAATGGCATCAAAAGCACAAGAGAAGTCATGTTGGCAATTTGAAAATGCCAAAGTGAAGCTGTAAAGTACTCCCTTTAAGTAAAAACATGAAAGTTTTCCACTTAATAAGAAAAAAAATTGTATGCTGAGGTTGCTAAGAACTACAGTAAGAACGAACCTTATTGATAAAGCTGTGAAAAAGAAAAAAAAACTTTATTCTAGTTTGCTGTCCCACCTCAAACTGCAAAAGTTACGACCACAGTGTGTGATGAATGCTTAGTTAAGATGGAAAAGGCATTAAATTTGTGGGTGGAAGACATGAATAGAAAACATGTTCCGACTGAAGGCAACGTGCTATGCCAGAAAGCCCTGAGCCTCAGTGAAGACTTCAGCAAGAGACTCCATGAAATGAGTGAAACCCAGCCGTTTACTACTGCAAGTAAGGGATGGTTACACAGATTCAGGAATAGGTTTGGACTGAAAATATAAAAATAACTGAAGAGGTTGCGTTGGCCAATGAAGAAGCTGCTGCCATACTGCCAGCAGAGTTAAAAAATTGATTTTTTTGGATGGTATCCTTAGAAAGGATACCATCCAAAGCAGGTCTTCTACTGCAATGAAATCAAGTTCTTTGGGAAGAAGATACCCAACAGAACCTACATTCATAAAAATGAAAAGGAGGCACCAGCATGGAAGGACAGGTTAACTCTAGTACTATGTGGCAACACTGCATGACATATGATAAAGCCTGGCATAGTGTACAATGCAAAGAACTCATATGCTCTGAAAAACAGAAACAAAATTTATCTCCCTGTGTTCTGGCAACATAATGAGAAAGCATGGTAACAGCCATCTTGTCTATGGAATGGTTCCACCAATGCATCATAGGCATCATAGGAGTACAGTACA
Source organism: Hipposideros armiger (assembly GCF_001890085.2). Classification (NCBI taxonomy): domain Eukaryota; kingdom Metazoa; phylum Chordata; class Mammalia; order Chiroptera; family Hipposideridae; genus Hipposideros; species Hipposideros armiger. Next base: position 236,285 of record NW_017731697.1, read on the forward strand.
GTAAGATATCCTGAGAGAGAGACCACATTCACATAAGTTTTATGACAGTATATTGCTATAATTGTTCAATTTTATTAGTAGTTATTGTTGTTAATCTCTTATGGTGCCTACTTTATAAATTAGACTTTATCATATATATGTATGCATAGGAAAAAAACAATACAAATATGGTTCAGTACTACTTATAGTTTTGGGCATCCACTGTGGGACTTGAAACATATTCCCCATGGATAGGGGAACTACTGTATTGTTTAAAATGTCCATACTAGACAAAGCAATCTACAGATTCAATGCAATCCTTATCAAAATTCCAATGGCATTTTTCCAGTAATAAAACAATCCTAAAATTTGTCTGGAACCACAAAAGACCCCAATAGCCAAATGAGAAAGAAAGAACAAAGATGGAGGCATCACACTTCCTAAGTTCAAACCATATTACAAAGCTATAGTAATCAAAATAGTACAGTATTGGTATAAAAACAAACATACACATTGATCAGTGGAACAGAACAGGAAGCCCAGAAATAAACCCACACCCATATGGTCAACTGATTTATGACAAAGGAGCTAGAATATACAATGGGGAAAAGACAGTCTCTTCAATAAATGGCACTGGGAAAACTGGACAGACACAAGCATAAATAAATAAAATGAAACTAGACCACTTTCTTACATCACACACAAAAATCAAGTCAAAATGGATTAAAGTGTAATTCATTTTGAGTGTAAAACCTAAAATCAGAAAACTCCTAGAAAAGAACACAGGGGGCAATAAGCCCCTAGACACTGATCTTGGCAACGATTTTTTGGATTTGACAACAAAAGCAAAAATGAAAAAGTGGGACTGTATCCAATTAAGAAGCTTCTGTACTGCAAAAGAAACCATCAACAAAATGTAAGGGCAACCTATAGAACAGGAGAAAATATCTGTAAATCATATAACTTATAAGGAGTTAATATCCAAAATATATAAAAAAGTCAAATAATTCAGTAGGAAAAAAAACCCAATCTGATTAAACAAGAAGAGGATCTGAATAGATATTTTTAAAAGGAGATATACAGATACCCAACAGGCACATGAAAAGTTGCTCAACATCACTAATCATCTGGGAAATGCAAATCAAAACCACAGTGAGATATTACCTGACACCTGTTAGAATGGTTATCAGAAAGGCAAGAAATAACAAGTGTTGGCAAGGATGTGTAGAAAAGGGAACCCCAGTGCACTGTCGGTAGGAATGTAAATTGGTACAGCCACTATGGAAAACAGTATGGAGGCGCCTCAAAAAACTGAACTACCATATAATGCAGCAATTCCACTTTCAGTTATATATCTGAAGAAAACAAAATAACTATCTCAAAAAGATATCTACAGCCCCATGTTCAGAGCAGCATTATTTACAATAGCCAAGACACAGAAATAACCTAAGTGTTGATCAATGAATGAATGGATAAAGAAATGTGCTATATATGGATACAGATATGTAGATACTATTCAGCCATAAAAAAGGGAAATCCCTCCATTTGAGACAACGTGGATGGACTCTAAGGGCATTAAGTGAAACAAGTCAAACATTGTATGATCTCTTATGTGGAATCTAAAACAACAAAATTGAGCTCACATACAGAGAACAAATTGGTGGTTGCCAGAAGCAGAGATTTGGGCGACGAGTGAAATGGGTGAAGATAGTCAAAAGATACAAAACTTATAGCTACAGGACAAATAAGTCTGGGGCTGTAATGTACAGCATGTGAGTATAGTTAACAATACTGTGTTATATAGTAGCTGAAAGTTGCTAAGAGAATAAATCTTAAAAGCTATCATCATACATATACACAAAAAAACCATGTGATGGATGTTAACTAAATTTTATGTGGTGATCATTTCACAATATATACATACATATTATTTTATTGTGACCTAAACTAATACAATATTATATGTCAATTATATCTCAATTTTAAAAGTACAATAACTGAAATAAGATCTTCACTGGGGAGGTTCAATAGATTTTAAATGACAGACGAAAGAATCAGTGGTTGAAGACAGAGCAATAGAAATCAAATAATCTGAAGATCAGGGAAAAGAATGAATAAAAATGAAGAGCTCCTCAGGGACCTGACAGATACCAAAGAACACACCACCAACATACACATAACATGTCTGACAGGGACAGGAGAGAAAGAAAGGGTCATAAAAATTACTTGAAGAAATAAAGTCTAAAAATCCCAAATCTGATGAAAAAACAATAACCTATGCACCCAAGAGGCTAAACAAACACCATGCAAGTGAAACAGAAAAATATACACATCTAGATACATCTTAGTCAAACTTCTGAAAGCCAAAGAAAGAGACAAATTTTTGAAAGCAGCAACAGAAAAAATGATTTATCACGAACAAAGGAACCATAAAAATATTAACAACTGACCTCTATCAGAAATAATGGAGACCAGAAGTCAGTGGGTTGACAGATGCAAAGTTCTGAAAGAAGTAAAACTGCCAGTGGAGAATTCTACATCCAGGAAAAATACCCTTCAGAAAATAAGGCAAAATAAAGACATTCCCAAGCAAACAAATTCACTGCTAGCAGGCCTGCCTCCTGCAAAAAAACAAAACCAAACCAAACTAAACAAACAAAATGTAAAGAAAATTCTTTGGCTGAAAGGAAATCACACCCCTAAAAAGGAAATTCAAATCCACACAAAGAAACAAAAAGCAATGGTAAAGGGAATTGTGTAGGTAATGAGACAATATAAATATTTTTGTTTACTTTTCCTAACTGATTTAAAAGACAACCCCATAAAACACTACTTTAAAAATTATACTGTAGAGTTAATAACATATAAAATATATATGCTATATGGTAGCACAAGTGAGGGTTAGGAGAATGACAATAGATAGTAACTCCACAGGCAGAAATGACATATAATGAAAACAGTTAAGTATGTAGAGTAGGATAAAATATTCTCTCTCTATTTTTCTTTCTTCTCCTCTTTAAAAGGTACAAAGTTGTGGGGCCGGCCGAGTGGCACGATGGTTAAGAACTGGCTTGGGATGCCAGAAGGCCCCAGTTAGGATCCCACATATGAGGGCCAGTGACACTGCCCTCCAAAGCTAAGATGCTGAACAACAGCTCAACCTGGAGCTGGGCTGCCGTGAGTCGCCAGCGATGGCGTAGGCTGCAGCCCCTGCTGCAGTGGGTTGCCATGGG
>NW_017731697.1:239616-252170 GCF_001890085.2 Hipposideros armiger
CTCCACAACTAGACTGAAGAAAATGACAGCAACTTGTCTGTTCCCCTTCCCCCAATTCCCCAATAAAAATCTTAAAAAAAAAAAAAAAGGTACAAAGTTGTACAAAGTGATAATGAGAGTACTGTATTATTAGGTTTAAAAACATATATAATATAAATGACAATAATGGCACAAATTAGTATTACTCTGCAGATCATGGTAAGTTAAGATGAATACTGCAATATTTAGCATAACAATTAAGAAAATAATCTTTTAAATATTACTGATTTAAATGGTACATTTGAAAAAAACTTAACACAGAAGGTGGTAAAGGAGATATATATTAAATATACAAAAAACATATTAAACAGAATAGAGTTTAAAAAATTAATACAGATAGTCATATTTCATAATGATAAAAGGGTCAATTCATTATGAAGAAACAATTATGAACATACGAGGTCTGAAAATGAAGTTCGCGAACTTGTTGCAAGGATGTTGCTAACCTTTTTTGATATCAGAGGGATTATTTATTCATTATGAATTTGTGAATTTGTACCAATTAGACAAACAATTAACCAAGTTTACTACTTAGTAATGCTGAAAAAGCTGCGTGAAAAAGTAAGATGACCTGAACTTTTTGCCAGTGATCCATGGCTCTTGCATCACAACAATGCACCAGCTCACACGGCACTGTCTGTGAGGGAGTTTCTGGCCAGTAAACAAATAAACAAATAACTGTATTGGAACACCCTCCCTACTCACCTGATATGGTCCCCAATGACTTCTTTCTTTACCCAAAGATAAAGGAAATATTGAAAGGAAGACATTTTGATAACATTCAGGGCATCAAGGGTAATACGGCGACAGCTCTGATGGCCATTCCAGAAAAAGAGTTCCAAAATTGCTATGAAGGGTGAACTAGGCGCTGGCACTGGTGCACAGCTTCCCAAGGGGAGTACTTCAAAGGTGACTAGTGATATTCAGCAATAAGGTATGTAGCACTTTTTCTAGGATGAGTTCACGAACTTAATTGTCTGACCTCGTATACACACCAAACAACAGAGTCCCCAAATTCATGATGGAAAAATGGACAGAATTGAAGAAGAAATAAATACTTCAACACTATTAGTTAGAGACTTCAATGCACTACTCTCAATATGGATCAAACAGCCATATAGAAAGCCATCAAATATACAGAACACTTGAACAACTCTATCAAGAAGTCCATCTAACTGGTATCTAAATACAATAGCAGAATGCACATTCTTCTCAAGGGCAAATGGAACATTCTCCAGCAGAGACGATATACTAGAGGTCAGCAAACTTTTTCTGTAAAGAGCCAAACAGTAAATATTTTAGGCTCTGAGGACCAATTGTCTCTGTAGCAAATACCCAACTCTGCCACTGTAACATGAAAACAACCAGAAATCAATGGGCAAGCTGTGTCTCAATAAAACTATTTGTAAAAACAGGAGTGGAGATGAATTTATCCCACAGGTGGAAGTTTGCCAACTCCTTGCAAAGCTTAAAACAAGCCTCAATAAATTTAAAAATATTTAAATAACACAAAGTATCTTTGTTCCCTGACCATGATGGAATGAAATAGAAATCAATATAAGGAAATCAGAAGACCACAAATATTTGGAAATTAAACCAATAGATTACAGAAGGAATCCCGTGAACAATTAAAAAACAGTCTGAGCCATTTCTCCAGAGAACATACAGATGGCCAATCGATATATGAAAAAATGCTCAATGTCACTAATCATCAGAGAAATGCAAATTAAAACCACAATGAGATACCACCTCACACCTGTCAGAATGGCCACATCAATAAATCAACAAACAAGTGCTGACAAGGATGTGGAAAAAAGGGAACCCTTGTACACTGTTGGTGGGATTGCAAATTGGTACAGCCATTATGAAAAACAGTATGGAGGTTCTTCAAAAAATTAAAACTAGAACTAGCTTATGACCCAGCAATTCTACTCCTGAGTATTTACCCAAAGAAATCCAAAACACTAATTTGAAAAAATATATGCACCCCTACGTTTACTGCAGCGCTATTCACAATAGTCAAGACATGCAAGCAACTGAAATGCCCATCAATAAACGATTGGATAAAGAAATTGTGGTACATTTTCTTATTATGTATACTCCATTATACAATGGAGTATTACTCTGCCATAAAAAAGAATGAAATCTTACCATTTGCAACAACATGATGGACCTAGAGAATATCATGCTAAGTGAAATAAGTCAGACTGAGAAAGGCAAATACCATATGATCTCACTTTTATTGTGGAATTTAAACAACAGAATAAACAAGCAAACAAAACAGAAATAGACTCATAGATACTGAAAAAAAACTGATGGTTGCTAGATGGGAGTGGGGTTGGGAGATGGGTGTCAGATGGGTACCGGATTTATCATGGGGTCACTTCATAGATTATATAAATGCCTAACCACTGTGCTGTACACATGAAACTAATATAAAATAATATTGAATGTCAACTATAATTAAATATATATACGAGTACATATACTCATGGGATGTAAAGTAAAACATAAGGGATATAGTCAATGGTATTGTAATAGCTTTGTACGTTATCAAAGGGGTAGTAGACTTGGTGGAGTTATCACTTTGTGAGGGGTGTGTCTAATCATTATGTTGTTTTATACACCTGAAACTAATAATAAAATTAAATTTAAAAAAAAACTGAGCTACATAAAAACAAAAACACTGCATACCAAAATTTATGGGATGCAACTATAGCAGTAATTCCAGAGAAATTTATAGCTATAAATGCCTGTACTGTAAAAGAACTCAAATCAGAAACATAAGCTTCCACATTAAGAAAACAGGGCAGGGGCCGGCCGAGTGGCGCGATGGTTAAGAACTCACTTGGGATGCCAGAGGGCCCCGGTTCGGATCCCACATGTGAGGGCCAGTGACACTGCCCTCCACAGCTAAGATGCTGAACAACAGCTCAACCTGGAGCTGGGCTGCCGTGAGTCGCCGGCGACGGCGTGGGCTGCAGTCCCTGTGGCAGTGGATTGCCATGGGCTACCGTGTGTGGCCAGCAGCCAGCGTGAGCGGCCAGCAGCCGCAGTGAGCGGCCGTCCAGAAGCCGGCGACTGATCTGCCTCGCCAGAGAAGAGCGCAATGATGGTGCCAACTTGGGCCAGTGAAGCAACGTCCTCCACAACTAGACTGAAGAACAAAACGACAGCAACTTGTCTGTTCCCCTTCCCCTAATTCCCCAAAAAAAAATAAAAAAAAAAAAAAAAGAAAACAGGGCAGGCCGAGTGGCTCAGTTGTTTAACAGTTAGTGTAAGAGTGTGAGCTCTGAGCAACAGGGCCGCCGGTTTGATTCCCACATGGGCCAGTGACTCTGTGCACAAGCTGAGCTGCCCACAGGTGACAGGATGGCTCAGCTGGTGAGAGCACATGCTCCTAACAACAAGACTGCCTGTTTGACGGTGGGCTATGTCCGCCCACAACTAAGACTGAACTCGGCACCTTGAGCTCTAGCCTCTGAGCTACCACCTGGATGGCTCAGAGGATAGAGCATGCACTCTTAACAACAAGGCTGCAGGTTCGACTCCCGCATGGGATGGTGGCTACGCCCATCTATAACTAAGATTGTAACTAGAGGCAACGAGCAGCCGACGGGCAGCCAGATGGCGACTGACGCCCTCCACAACTAAGACTGAAGAACAACTTGGCTGGTCCCTCTCCCCAATTCCCCAACACTGTTCCCCTCTCTCAAACCCCCAATGAAAAAAAACAAAAAACAAAAAACAAGAAAATAGAACAAAATAAAGATGGAAGGAAATTAATTAAATGGAAAAGATAAACACAAAAGAATCAATGAAACCAAAAGTTAGTTATTTAAAAATATCAACAAAATTGACAAACTTTTAAGTTAGATTAACCAACGGAAAAAAATACACAAATTACTAAAATCAGGAATGAAAGTGGAACATTAGTACTGACTTTACATAAATTAGAAGGGTTATAAAGGAAATCACAAATACCTTCAAGCCAAAACATTAGAAAATTTAAAAAGAATGGAAAAATTTCTATAACAACACAAACTACTAAACTGACTCAAAGAAAAGGAGTATCTGAATATACCTATTCAAATAAAGAAATAAATTGATCATAAAAAATATTCCACACAGAGAAAAAGAAGAAGGGGAAAAAAAAAAAGAAAAAAAGGGGTGGCTGGGTGACTCAGTTGGTTAGAGCGTGTGCTCTGAACAACACGGTTGCTGGTTCAATCCCTGCATGAGCCACTTTGAGCTGCGCCCTCCTTAAAAAAGAAAAAGAAAAAGGAAAAAAAAATCCACACAAAGAAAAGCTCAGGCCCAGTTGGCTTCACTAAATACCATTAAATATTTAAAGAAATAATATCAATCCTTCACAAATCCCTCCAGAACATAAAAGAATTACACAAAACCAAAGGTAAACAAGGACATTACAAAAAGAAAACTACAGACGAATATACCTCATCACTGCAGACACACTATCCCCAACAAACTTAGCAAACCAAACCCAAAAGAGATTACACTCCATATTGCCAAGTGGGATTTATCTCAAAAATGAAAGGTTGGTTTAATATCTGAAAATCAATTAATGTATTACACCACATTAAGAGGCTCAAAGACAAAAAAAAAACGACCATCTCAACAGATGATGAAAATGCATTTGACAAAACCCTATATTTACTCTTGATAAAAACACTAAACAAACTAGAAATAGAAGGGAACTTCCTCAACCTGATAAAAGTCATCTACCAAAAACCTACAGCTAACATCAAACTTAGTGAAATCTGAATGCCTTCTCCTCTAAGACTGAGAGCATGTAAAGCATGTTCGCTCTCACCAGTTCTAGCCAAGACTGTATGCAAATTCTAGCCAATTCAATTAGACAAGAAAAAGAAATAAAAGGCATGAAGATCAGAAGCCAAAAGTAAAAGTCTTTATTCACAGAAGACATGATTCTGTAGATAGAAAATCCTCCAGATCCACAGAGAAGCCACTACAACTAATAAACAGGTTCAGCAAGGCAGCCAGATGCAAGACCAAGATACAAAGATCCATCATCGGGCTTCTGGCTCCAGGACAAGAGAGAGCAGATGCACTACCCCTCTTCTCTCCACAAACTATGGTTTATAACTCTGGACATTAAAAATGAAACAAAAACAAGATTATGAAGAGTAGAGAGAAAAAGTCAGACTAGCTAGGTCCCTCAGGACTCAGGGAATTTGAAGTGCGTTATCTTCTTATTTAATATATCCTGGATTGAGTGCTAAACAAGCCAGAACCTGCATAACCATGGGTGTAGGTTAAAAAAAATAAATTAAAGGAGCCTGTTTTCTCCATTTCAAGTTGCAGAAAAGGAGCAGCTTGCCACGACGGAGAACTTTAGACAATATTTGCTCTACACCAACCAAATTTCCTTAAAAAAAAGTGTAGCCCGGGTCGGCCGAGTGGCGCATTGATTAAGAGCTGGCTTGGGACGCCAGAGGGCCCCAGTTCGGATCCCACATATGAGGGCCAGTGACACCGCCCTCTACAGCTAAGATGCTGAACAACAGCTCAACTTGGAGCTGGGCTGCCATGAGTCACCGGCGACGACGAAGGCTGCAGCCCCTGTGGTAGTGGGTTGCCATGGGCTTCCGTGTGTAGCCAGCAGCCAGCGTGAGCGGCCAGCAGCCAGCATGAGCGGCCATCCAGAAGCCGGTGACTGATCACTCGGGAAGAGCACAATGATGGTGCCAACTTGGGACAGTGAAGCAACGTCCTCCACAACTAAACTGAAGAACAAAACGACAGCAACTTGTCTGTTCCCATCACCCCAATTCCCCAATAAAAATCTTTAAAAAAAAAAAGTGTAGCCCACTCCCACTCTCATTAGGAAACCTCGTGTGGAGCTCAGACATCTGCTCTCACCCAGCTGCCCTAAGTGGTCCTTCCCCTAATAGAGTGGTCTCAGAAAAGGCCAGGAGGGAAGTTTAGAGGTCCAGCACCATGTGGTTGCCCTGAGGGGTACTCCTCCTAACTGGGGCAGTGTAAGAGAAGGCCATATGAGAAGCCGGGATGTCCACCCTGACCCAGCTGAAATGAAGGGTCTTTTCCCATAACTGGAGCAGTGGCAGAGAAGGCCACATGATAAGCCTAGATGTTACCCTCAATTAGATGCAATGAGTCCTCCCCCCTAACTGGGGTGGTCAGAGAAGGCCAGCAGTAATGAGGGAAACTTACAGGGTCCAGAGAGGACAGGAGATGGTAACAAGACAGCACTCATTCTCCTAGCTCAGGTGGTGTTAGCAGCGGCCATGGGGAAGCCTGAAATTCCACTCCAGGAGCAACATGTATCTGTTCCCATTCCAAGCCATAAATAGAGAAGGGCCAAGTGAGAAACCTGGACTTGAAGCAGCTTCTATTCCCAGTGGCACCAGTCAGTGGAGGTCTGCTAAAACAGAAAATGAGACCCAAAGTCTCATGACACAATACCCAAAATGTCTAGGATTCAATGAAAATCATTCACCCTACCAAGAAACAGGAAAATCTCAACTTGAATAAAAAAGAACAAACATCAAATGCCCAAACCAAGATGAAATTGATGGAATTATGTGACAATAATTTTAAAACAGACATGTAAAAATTCTTCAACAAGCAATTGTGAACATATTTGAAACAAATGAAAAACAAAACAAATAAAACCAGAAAGTCTCAGCGAAGAAATAAAAGACACAGAAAGTACCATATAAGAATTTGAGAACTCAGAAATATAATAACTGATAAAAAAAAAAAAGTGCCAGCCGAGTGGCTTGGTGGTTAAGAGTTGGCTTGGGAGCATGAGCTCTGAGCAGCAGGGCCACCGGGTCGGAGCCCAAATGGGCCAATGATACTGAGCCCTCTACAGCTAAGATGGTGAACAACAGCTCGATCTGCAGCGGGGCTGCCATGAGTCACCGGCAACGGCGTAGGCTGCAGTGGGGCTGCAGTGGGCTGCTGCAAGCTACCGTGAGTGGCCAGGAGCCAGCATGAACGGTCCGCAGCCAACATGAGCTGCTGTGAGCTGCCGTGAGCCGCCATGAGCGGCCGTCCAATGGCCAGCGACTGATCTGCCTCACCCAGGCAGAGCACTATGATCACAATACCAACACAGGCCAGTGAAGCAACACCCTCCACAACTAGACTGAAGAACAAAAAGGACAGCAACTTGTCTGTTCCCCTTCCCCGATTCCCCAATGCTGTTCCCTCCCCCAATTCCCCAATAAAATCTTAAAAAAAAAATTAAGTGTAATGGATAAAAACCCATCATATATGTTAAAATCCATTAATTCATAAAGATATTAAAAATAATAATTAAACATCTTTTGATGATAGGAAACAAACTCATCATCTTGAAAACTGCTTAGTACAGAAAAGCAGCAAGAATCTGTGAAATTTACCCAAGAACGAAATGGTCTATTTATAAAAGTCATCTAGGAAGCAACGGCAAGGAAGATGGCAGGATAGAAAGCTACAGGAATCTATCACTCTGGCAAAATGACTGAACTGGCAGGAATGGTCTGAAGCAACTATTTTGAATCCTGGGCCCAGGAAAACACTTGCAGCATCCAGGGGAGAGTCTGATGGAGAGGCAAGTAGATATCCATCAAATTTCTGCTTCCCAGCAGTAGCAGCTACTATCTCCCAACCCCCATCCATAGCCAGCAGGTGGGGACAGCAGGTGTTCCTAGATGCGGCCTGCTGGAGCCAGGGTGGGCAAGAAAGACCTGTCCTCCAAAAAGATGTGTGAGTTCTGATGGCTGACTGCTGCTTTTGATCGAGGAGAGGCCAACTGCTGCTGTTTAACCACCATGAGCTGAAGCGGCATCCCCACCAGGACGGAACTGAAAGTGATAGGACCTATTTCTTTTTCCCTTCATCGGAGCCAGACATTTAAGGAAATCTCTTGTCGATTTACTGGCTGAATGCAGACAGACAATGCAAGAGAATCTTCTGTGACTACACACAACAAAGAATACACGCTTCTCTCCTGGTGAGCAAGTGCTCCAGCCCCAAGGCCCACTCTTATGAAGCTGAGTGGGGGTCGAAAGACTGCCTGCAGGAGACTGCCCTTCCCAGCACACGAGCCACCAGCTGGACTGCTTGAAGTCTGCCCACTGGGGGGACTTGCCTTCACTACTGTCCTCCAGGCTGTTCTGGAAATGGCCGGTCATGCTGCAGCTGTCCACTTCCAGGTGGTGCCTGCACATTGCATGAAACCATCTGTAAACCAGGCCTCTGTTTTCCCTCCTCAGTCAAATCACCATAGGGCAGTCCCCACTTAGGAAATGCACCATAGGCTCAGCCGGAAGAGAGAAGGCAATGTAACAGGAGTGGGAACCACTCATGCTTGCAGGGGCTACTTGAGCCCCATCTCCTATTCCCCACATCCATTTGATGATGGGGTGTGTGCCCCACTTCATGGCTTGGTGGGTCAGGGAACACCCACTTGATGATGAACAACTTAGGTCACACAGTAACTTGGTGGCCTGTGGTTAAGTGTTCAGTCGACCAAGAGCTGTTTCTCAAAAGGAAAGTAGTTATCCACAGAGAATGGAGGGCTGCTGCAAAATCCCAATTCCCTAAAGGTCTGCCAAAGGCTCCAAACAGCATCCCTGTCTGCCACTGAGCTCCCAACACCAATGGATCTGCCGGATCCCAAAGACCAAGGGCGAAGCAACTTGCACGGTAGCCTAAAGCTGCTCCAGAGCCTTCTCCTGTTCTGCACCCACTGAAAACCAGCAGTTTTTGAGTCATGCAGGCCAGAGTAACACACCTAAATGAGGAACATGTTGATTCCGAAGTCCACAGAGGCCACCAGGCATTGTGCCTCCTTTGCGGTTGTAGGAGGGGCCAGATGCAATCACTTATCCTTCACTTCAACCAGCCCCACACCACTGGACTCCTAGAAATTTCACTGAGGTTCAGAAAGGCCCTGAATTTTGTCAGATTTACTTCCCACTCTCGGACATGCAAATGTCTTGCTAATAACTCTAGAGTAGTTGCTACTTCATACTCTCTAGGTCCAGTTAGCAAAATGTCACCAATGCAATGGACAAGTGTGCTGTCTCGTGAAAGGGAATGGTGATCAAGGTGCCTGTGAACTAAATAACCCCCACCAATACTCCAATGGCATTTTTTAAAGAAATAGAACAAAAACTCATCAGATTTCTATGGAATCACAAAAGACTCCGAATAGTCAAAGCAATCCTGACAAAAAAAGAACAAGGCTGGAGGTAACACACTCCCTGACTTTAATTTATACTACAAAGTGACAATAATCAAAACACCATGGTATTAGCAGAAAACAGACACACAGACCAACGGAACAGAACTGAAAGCCCAAAAACAAACCCAAATATACGAGGTCAATTAAATTCGTGAACTCATCCTAGAAAAAGGGCTACATATCTCACTGCTGAATATCACTATGGTCACCTTCGAAGTACTCCCCTTGGGAAGCTATGCACTGTTGCCAGCGCCTAGTCCACCCTTCAAAGCAATTTTGGAACTCTTTTTCTGGAATGGCCATCAGAGTTGTTGTCGTATTATCCTTGATGTCCTGAATGTCATCAAATATTTCAATATTTCCTTTATCTTTGGGTAAAGAAAGAAGTCATTGGAGGCCAGATCAGCTGAGTAGGGAGGGTGTTCCAATACAGTTATTTTACTGGCTAAAAACTCCCTCACACTTCTGGTAAGATGGCGGAATAGAAAGACGCTGTGCCGACTACCTCCCAGGATCACAACAAAATTACAAATAATTTATAAGATATTCAACCTCGGAAGTTCCCTGGATCATAGATGAGCAGAACCTCTAAACGAAGGACTTAAAGAGGAGGCCACGTCGACTCTGGTAGGAGGGGCGGAGACAAGAAAGGGCAAACCCCATGAGGGACACCTCAGCGGTGGGGAGGCTTCTCCGGTTGGGGGCAAGACCCTCCGGCCCCACACCGCGCTCACCACCCCAGAGTTATGTTGCCAGGAAGAGGAGTTCTACAATAGCTGGAAGTAGAAAATAGTGAGGACTCTCTCTGCTCAGCTTGGTGAGGCTGCGGGAGGCTGGAGAAACAGTGGAGCCAGCAAACGGACTCACTTGCTGATGAGCACTCACCTGGTTCCTGGTGGAGGGAGTAGCTTTGTGAGCGGAGCCCAGGAGCCTCCGGGAAGGACTGAACTGAGTGGCTTTGGAGCGGGAGCTAGAGGTTTTTGGAACAATTGTTCCCATGGTGTGGAGCTTGCACACGAGTAGTGCACAGGAGGCCGCCATTTTTTCAGGGCTGGGCCCTCCCACAGAGGCTCAGGTCTAGGACTGCATTGGTTTGCTGGAATTGGCGCAGGAGTGTGTGTGTGCGTGCGTGTGTGCACATGCGGCCTTGGATCCCCACCCTCCATACTGTTTGTGCTGCGTAGTCAGGGAAACGCCGGGCAAGCGCACTCCAACTACAACAGACTGCTTATTGAGACCCGGAAGGGCGCGACTCGCCTTAGGTCCCCGATTTCCGCACTGCGCGTGCGGAGTTGTCTGGGTGGCAATTGGCTGTCGGGCTGCTCGGTGTGATCTTTGAGCGGCTGATTGGGACAGGCTGAAACAGGGAGTTTTCCTGGGAGTGTAGGGCTGCGGGCTGTGTGCCTGCGTAATTCAGCCGGGGCTTTCCAGGCGAGTTTGTGTGGGCTGGCTGCCGATGCAGGAGTACATGCTGCTCTGACTTGGTGGGGGCCACTGACCACACCCTGTGGTGCCTTGGGAGCGTGCCCTGCCCACCTAGAGCTATGTTGCCAGGGGCACCCTGAGCCCCTGGTCCCTAGCTCCTACCTCTGCAGGCCACAGAGGGTTTTTTGCAGCAACAGACAGCCCGCAACAAACAACCTGTGAGGATTTTTGGTGGTGAGCACAGTTCCAGAGCACACAGCAACTAATTGTGGGAAGCTTACTTCGAATCCAGAGGGAGGTCGGCGCATGACGCACTGAGCCCTTCCAACCAACAGCTGGTGCTGAATCGCCTAGAATCTCTCTATTGCTGAGCAAGTGGTCTGCAGATTAAAGCGGGCAGACAGCCCCTCCCCCCCTTTTTTTTCTCTTTTTTTCTTTTTTTCTCTTTTTTCTTTTTTCTTTCTAGGTGATCTAATACATCGAAGCAATCAGAGGAACAGCCAGAATGAAGAAACAAAGAAACATGTCCCAAGTGAAAGATCAGAAGAAACCTCAAGAAATGCAACTAAATGAAACAGAGGTATCCAACGTTTCAGAGACAGAGTTTAGAAAACTGATGATAAGAATGTTTCAGGAACTTAAGGAGGACATAAAGAAGGATACAGAAATCATAAAAAACAACCAGGTAGAACTAAAGAATACAATAACTGAAATGAAGAACACACTCGAAGGAACCACCAGTAGATTAGATGAAACAGAGGATCGGATCAGTGATTTAGAAGACAAAATAGCAGAAATCATCCACTTGGAACAACAAAAAGAAAAAAAAATAAAAAACAATGAAAATAGTTTAAGAGACCTGTGGGACAACATCAAGTACAACAACATTCGCATCATAGGAATACCAGAAGGAGAAGAGAAGAAACAAGGGAACGAGAATGTATTTGAAGAAATAATGACTGAGAACTTCCCTACCCTGATGAAGGAAATCGACATACAAGCCCAGGAAGTGCAGAGAGTTCCAAATAAGCTGAACCCAAACAGGTCCACACCAAGACACATCATAGTGAAAATGGCAAAGGTTAAAGACAAAGACAGGATCCTAAAAGCAGCAAGAGAAAGACAGCGGGTTACATACAAAGGAACTCCTATAAGACTAACAGCTGACTTTTCTACAGAAACTCTGCAGGCCAGAAAGAGGTGGCAGGAAATATTCAAAGTGATGCAAAATAAAGGCCTACAACCAAGATTGATCTACCCAGCACGGCTATCACTTAAAATTGAAGGAGAGATAAAGAGCTTCTCAGAAAAGAATAAACTTAAGGAATTCATTACCACTAAGCCACATTACCAACATTGCCGGAAATGCTAAAAGTTTAGGCTTTTTTAAACAGAAGAAACAGGAAAACAAGTTAACCCAGGAAGATCAGAAATACAAATAACAAAATGGCAATAAATATGCACCTATCAATAATCACTTTAAATGTGAATGGATTAAATGTTCCAATCAAAAGACATACAGTGGTTGAGTGGATAAGAAAACAGGACCCATGCATATGCTGTTTACAAGAGACTCATCTCAGATCAAAAGACACACACAGGGAGAAGATGTTTCATGCAACTGGAAATGAGAAAAAAGCAGGAGTAGCAATACTTCTTTCAGACAAAATAGACTTTAAAATGAAGACTACAATAAAAGACAAAGAAGGACACTACATAATAATAAAAGGATCGATTCAACAAGAGGACATAACACTAGTAACCATCAATGCCCCCAACATAGGAGCTCCTAAATATATAAAACAGATTTTGACAGACATAAAGACAGAGAACAACAGCAATACTATCG
>NW_017731697.1:254264-255012 GCF_001890085.2 Hipposideros armiger
GAGGGGGGTTGTCACTTCGAGGGGTAAAAAGTATAACTATTGCACTGTGTTGTACAGCTGAAACTAATTCTAAAAAATGTGTGTTTTATAATAAAAAATAAAAAGAAAAATGTAAAAAAACCCAAAAACTCCCTCACAGACAGTGCTGTGTGAGCTGGTGCATTGTTGTGATGCAAGAGCCATGAATCACTGGCGAAAAGTTCAGGTCATCTAACTTTTTCACACAGCCTTTTCAGCACTTCCAAATAGTAAACTTGGTTAATTGTTTGTCCAGTTGTTACAAATTCATAATGAATAATCCCTCTAATATCAAAAAAGGTTAGCCACATTGTTGCAACAAGTTTACAAACTTAATTGTCAGACTTGTATATAGGCAGAAAATTTTCCATAAAGGAGTCAGAAACATACAATGAAGAAAAGAAAGCCTCTTCAATAAATGGCGCTGGGAAAATTGGAAAACCACGTGAATGAAAAGAATGAAACTGGACTGCTACCTGTCACAAAATTAACTCAAAATAGATCAATGACCAAAACATAAGACCTGAAACAATGAACTGCATAGAAGAAAGCATAGGTACTAAACTTATGGACCTTGGGTTCAAAGAGGATTTTATGAATTTGACCTCAAAGCCAAGAGAAGTAAAAGCTAAAATAAATGAATGGGACTAAATCATATTAAAAAGCTTCTGGGGCCAGCCGAGTGGCACGTTGGTTAAGAACTGGCTTGGGATGCCAGAGGGCCCCGGTT
>NW_017731697.1:257667-258728 GCF_001890085.2 Hipposideros armiger
AGCCCCTGTGGCAGTGGGTTGCCATGGGCTACCGTATGTAGCCAGCAGCCAGCGTGAGTGGCCAGCAGCCACAGTGAACGGCCGTCCAGAAGCCGGCGACTGATCTGCCTCGCCTGGGAAGAGCGCATTGATGGTGCCAACTTGGGCCAGTGAAGCAACGTCCTCCACAACTAGACTGAAGACCAAAAGGAGAGCAACTTGTCCGTTCCCCTTCCCCCAATTCCCCAGCACTGTTCCCATCCCCCAATTAAAAAAAACCTTAAAAAAAAAAAAAAAGCTTCTGCACAGCAAAAGAAACTGTCAATAAAAAAAAGAGGCAACCAACCGAATGGGAGAAGGTATTTACAAACAACGCCTCTGATAAGGGACTAATATCCAAAATATGTAAGAAACTCATATAACTCAACAAAAAACAAACAATCCAATTAAAAAATGGGCATACGACCTGAACAGACACTTCTCCCAAGACACACAAATGGACAACAGATATATGAAAAGATGCTCAACTTCACTAGCTATTTGGGAAATGCAAATGGAAACCACAATGAGATACCACCTCACACCAGTTAGAGCGGCTATCATCAACAAGAGAAGTAATAACAAGTGTTGGAGAGGCTGTGGAGAAAAAGAAACCCTCATACACTGTTGATAGGAACACAAATTGGTAGAGCCACTATGGAAAACAGTATGGAGGTTCCTCAAAAAATTACAAATAGAATTACCATATGACCCAGCAATCCCTCTTCTGGGTATCTACCCCAAAAATCTGGAAACATTTATCTATAAAGATATATGCCCCTCTATGTTCACTGCAGCATTATTAATGGTGGCCAACACATGGAAACAACCAAAGTGTCCTTCAATAGATGATTGGATAAAGATGTGGTACATATGGAGGGTGCCCAAAAAATGTATACACATTTTAAGAAAGGAAAAAACTGTATTAAAATTGTAAACTCAATATATACCGATAATAGATGACTACAAGTCAAGTTTGACTTCTGCAATTTACAAGAGGTGCTCAAAGTGGTTACCATCAGCGTCCAGACACTTTTTTTTTT
>NW_017731697.1:259623-270635 GCF_001890085.2 Hipposideros armiger
AGTGTCACTGGCCCTCATATGTGGGATCCGAACCGGGGCCCTCTGGCATCCCAAGCGAGTTCTTAACCATCGCGCCACTCGGCCGGCCCCAGACACTTTTGATTATGGTGAACTACTGCTTGAGCAACCTTGACCAAAAGTGTCCATTTGTATACATTTTTGGCACCCGTGGTATATACAATGGAATATTACTCAACCGTAAGAAAAGATGAAATACTGCCATTTTCGACAACATGGATGGATCTTGTGATTGTATGCTAAGTGAATAAGTCAGATAGAAAAAGTCAAGAACCAAATGATCTCACTCACATGTGGGATATAAAACTGAAAGCAACAAAGGAATAAGACAAACAAACAAGCAAAAACTCATAGACACAGACAACAGTTTAATGGTTACCAACAGTTCAGTGGTGACTGGAGGGTAAGGGGGGAGGGAGGAGGTAGAATGGGTCAAGTGGGTCAAATACATGATGACGGAAGGAGAATAGACTCTGGGTGGTGAGCACACAACGTAATATATAGATGATGTATTATAGAATTGTACACTTGAAACATATATAATTGTACTAACCAATGTCATCCCAATAAATAAAACAACGTAACGTAAGCGATAAAAAGAAAAAAAGACCCTTGTGAACTAGTTGACGTCCCTATTCCTGGGATGGGACAGTGAAGGTGTGTTGCTGGCTGAAAGCTAACTGTTTCTGAGGGTCTTTACAATAGGGATGGAGAAAAGGCATTTGCCGAATCAACTGTCGCATAGCAGGTACCAGGGATGGGTGGATTTGCTCAAGCAATCAAACGCATCTGGAACAACTGCAATTAGTCAGCACCTGGGTAAGATGAAGACAATCCGGTGTCCTCCAAGATGCATCTTTCTTCTGCACAAGTGAGCTGAACAGAGATGGGGTAGGAGTCACAGCCCCCACATCCCTCAAGTCCTGGACGGTGGCATTCATCTGTGCAGTCCCTCCAGGAATGCACTATTGCTTCTGGTTCACCGTTTCCCTACAGGCAGGCAGTTCTAGTGGTGTCCCCGTGCCTTTTCCCACCAGACTAGCCCTCCCTTCGCAGGTTTGGGATTCTATCAGTTGCTGAGTATATTTGGTCCAGTTATGCATTCCAGAACTTGGGAAATCACCACAGGATGGGCTTGGGGGACCCACTGTGAGACGGACCTGCACTAAAACCCCATCAATCACCTGGCCTCCACAAGCCCCTACTCTCACAGGGGAGCCAGTGTCAGTTCAGAGCCAGTGTCCAGTGTCCCTGAAAAGTCTATTTCTTTCTCCCCAGGGCACAGCCACCCGGTAAAATAACATAGGTCCCTCTGGGTAAGGCTGGGGGAAAGGTTAACAGTATCAATTTTTGGTAGCTTACTGGGATCCTTCCTCCAGGGCTCCGTCATTCAAGAGGTTCTGGGTCTGTACACTGGTTCAAGTCTGGGAACCGATTGAGGGGCCATGACTGTTTGTTTAACTCAAGTCAGATTCATGCTCACTTGAACTGAATTCTTCTGCTTACACAAATCAAGAATTGAGTCGACTGCCATCAACTTCTCTTCTGGGGCACACGACTAACCAGCCAGCGGCACAGGCCTCGGAGTCAGACTGCTGGCTTCCTGATTCTGCGGCCCATCATGGTAACCAGCCCCACGTCTTTGGTGATTCAGTGCCACCTCTCAGCCCTGACACCTGGGATCCAATTACCCTCACTGCATTCAGGGACCCCAGCTCAGCGGCAGCAGTTCCCACTAATCTCCAGCCTCCACAGAGGAGCAAGCACATAGCTCTTCAAGAATGGTGGGGCTCCCCTCATCATGGTGAAAAGTGTGTTCTCTAGACCCTGCCAGGTGGGCGTGAGCAGGTCTCAAATGTAAGTCCACTTTGCCACTCCAAACACCCCCCGCCCTGGCTCCTTCCTCTGAAGTAACCAAGGCAGTCCTGGCATTTCAGACTTCATCTAGTGTATGCCACCTTTCAGTTCCCATCTTAGCCAATCAAATGAACTGCCAGTGCCCTCTCTAACCCCTCCAGCTATAGCAATGAATCCAGAATCTCTGCTTAATGGGCCCATTTCAGTAAATTCAGCCTGATCCAACTTGCGATTTCTTTCACGACACTTTTGCTATCCATTCCCATACATATTCTTCAGGTTTCTGTCTGTGCAAATTGGAACAATCATGCAGTTCTTTAGAGTGTAGCACAAGTCCTTATGGGTCACACTTTGTGCCTATCTTTTGGGATCCGC
This sequence comes from Hipposideros armiger, assembly GCF_001890085.2. NCBI lineage: Eukaryota > Metazoa > Chordata > Mammalia > Chiroptera > Hipposideridae > Hipposideros > Hipposideros armiger. Next base: position 261,874 of record NW_017731697.1, read on the forward strand.
TGGGACCTGCGGACAACTGCAACACATCCAGAAGCAAAGAGGTGATGGGGGTCCATCCTGAGGAGAATCAGCGGAGTCCTCAAGCCAGCACCTCAGGGGAGGCCATACAGAATCCTCTGGCAGAGCCTGGCTAATCTCTCCAGACAGGGCTGGGAGGGCTGCTTCCACCAGCAGAGAAGACTCAGCTAAACAAAGGGGTCCAATGTCCCCAGCCTTATCAGGATCTTCCCACAAGCCCACATTACAATTTTGAGGATCCCACTTCTTCCAATCAAGCCTTCAGTTTAACAGCAACCACTATGCAAAGCTGAGATTTTAATTTACGCTATAATCCAGGCACTCTCAGGATGACACTCTGGATAAGAACAGGTTTTCAATGACTGTGCAGAGTCAGAAAAGTTTCTTTTATTAAGCCATATTTTCTTTCCCAATACCTCACAACTAAAGGACCTTGCTTAACTTTCCAGATGAAACTGTTTCATCATTTTGCAAGACAGCTGTTCGATTATTTCAAGGCAGTCTGACCCACCTTCGTCTCTGCTCCACTCGAGATAACACCTTTCATTCTCTCACGGGGGTAGTTCCAAGTTACCTCGATTTCTTATTCATTCTTCACTTTATCAGTGTTCCTTTTAAAATGTGCATGCAATACTCTTGTTCTCCCCACAAAGAGCAGGATGGGGTCACCAACTCCCTGATTAAGATCAGGTAGGGTTGTTTTGTTTAACCATACAGTGCAGTTGGCATTTAAACACAAGGTTTGAAGTCTTTATAGAATGGCAGTTTGTTTCCTTGGCAATTTGTTTTTCTGATTTGCCTTTCAAAATCCTGAATCAGATCATGATTTTTCCTCACATCTACTTTAGTTTCTTGCATGTTCTGAAGGTTGGAAAGCCCACTTTATGAAGACGATTAAAGGCATGGCGACTGCTTAAATCTAGAAAGGCTATCATGAGCAGAGGGCATGTGCTCCCAGACCACACGACTATCTCAACACTGTGACCAAGGCCCTTTCAGCAGAACCAGACTTCCAGTAGGAAAGACAATGAATAAGAAAGACATAGAATAATAATAATGCAAGCAGCACGGCACATGGGGGCACAAATCGGAAAGCGTTTATTCTCATTCTTCCAAGTCTGAAGCTGCTGACTCTGAAGTGTCAAGAGAGCTGAGTCCAGCAGCCCCAGGGCAGGGCTGTCCTTGGAGACAACATAGGCCAGGACAGTGAGGAGTGACACAGCAGTGGCCTTTCTAAAGAGAGAGGGCTCTGGGACACAGGAGTGCCAGTCCCACTGGAAGTGGGAGGACAATCGTCCACAGAGCCACTGGAGAGACCTCGGCACAGGGAGGCTGGACCTACGACGTGTGGGACTGACCCTACAACATTCAGACTGTTTCTCTTTGATTCAGCACTTCTCTGGGTCACCAGTAAGTTTTCAGGGAAAAGAACAAATATGTAAAATGGACCAACAGTTCAGATATTTCAAGGTAGATTTTAACATCATTTCCTAGCAGGAATCAAAAGCACATTGCAGAAGACAAAGCAGGTCTTATCTATCTCTTGCCAATTTCTCTTTAAAATATCTGTCCACATATAGACAAAGGCAGAAACTGGAAACAATATGGAAAGTCAAAAGAGTTACATATGTTACAGCTTGACTTATTGGATGAAGAAGTGCCTTCCCTAACTATGTCTGAGTTTCATCCTGTGAACAGAAACGGGACAACAGTCCAAGATGGCAGGAAAAGCTGGACTTGCCTCGGACCGCCTCTGCTCCACAACGCTGGAGCAGCTGTGAGCAGAGAAGTCAGCTGTCCTCACCGAGGGCCAGGGTCCTCTCTGCACCGGCCCCTTCCATTCCCTCCTCGCAGGGAGCTGGGGGACCCAGGAGCCCAGGGAGGAGCACGGTGACGGAGGCATGTCGGGGGCTCTGGAACCCCAACAGCTGGAGGGTGGTGAGCAGCCCTCAAGTTCACTGGCACATACAATTCCTGAGGGCGGGTGTGATGGTGCATCTCAAATGCAGGGCCCAGATATTTGCTCAAACAGTATTCTGGGCATTTCGGAGATTTGGGGATAGTAACAATCAGTGGACTTTAAAAGTAGATGTCCCTCATCCAAGCAGTTGAAGGCCTGAATAGAATCAAGATGGGCCTCCTGGAAAACGAAGGAATTCAGCAGCAGACGCCTTCAACTGGAGCTGTGACGCCGGCTCAAGCCGAGCCTCCAGGCTGCTGGCCTGTCCTGCAGATTTTAGACTTGCCAGCCCCACAATCATGTAAGCCAAGTCCTTAAAGTAAGTTTCCCTCTACAGGTGCAATAAACACTCCTGTTGGTTCTGTTTCTCTGGAGAACTCTGACAAATACAGAAGGGAACCAGGGATCTGCAGAGGGATCTGCTGTCTCCCAGTTACTAGAACAGTGCCTGGCACCACCAGGTCCCAAATGATATTGTCTGACTGAGGGAGACTCCTCTCGCTTAGTAAGGAGAAGGCCTGACCTTAGCCCAGCAAACCACACAAATACAGATGCAAGCACCACCCTGAGTCTAGGTTTAGAGCGGTGTGGCAGGGGCTGCCACCACCAAGAGTGTTGGAGGGGATTAAGCATTCTACCCACTGCATCTGCTGCTTTGGGTGTCCTCCCAATAATGACAAAGCTTAGAAAGTACACATCTCAAAACAATTAAAAAAAAAATAATGATAGAAATTCAAAACAGGATTTTCGATAAACTTCAGCTGGGTGTGCTCAAAAAGGACATTCAAGGATATGCCTTTATGCAAATGATCAGAGAGGCCTGGTTAAAGATGTTCTGATTCTGACACCAATTCTAAGGTGTGGTTTTTTCCCCACCTCTAAACTATTAATAACTCAATTTTGACACTGCCTACCTGGAGACAGCATCAGACCCCACAGGTTAAGGCCTCAACCCCACAAGACCCCACTCCCATCCCGTTCAGACTCCAATTCCAAGTCCAGATGTCACCTGTGCTTCTGACTGGCCGGCTATAAATAAAAGGTTCCCATAGCCCCCTCTTTGGGTTCCATTAATTTGCTAGAGCAGCTCACAGAACTCAGAGAAACATGTCACTTACTAGAACACCGGTTCATTATAAAGAATATAACCCAGGAACAGCCAGATAGAAGAGATGCACCAGGGCGAAGTAGGTGGAAGGGGCGAGGGGCTTCTATGCCCTCCCTGAGCCCACCACTCTCCCTGCATCTCCACGTGTTCACCAACCCGAAAGCTCTCCAAACCCCCATCCTTTTGGGTTTTTATGGAAGCTTCATTACACAGGCATGACTGATTACATCACTGGCCATTACTGATTGGTTCAACCTCCAGCCCTTCTCCTCTTACCAGGTCAGGGGGTGGGACTGAAAGTTCTACCCTCTAATCACTGGTTGGTTCCCCTGCAGACCAGCCCCCATCCTTAGGGGCGTCCCACAATCACTTCATTAACATAACAAAAGACACCTTTATGGCTCTCATCACAGGAAATTCCAAGGGTTTTAGGAGCTCTGTTCCAGGAACCAGGAATGAAGACCAAATACATATTTCATACTATAAATCACAATATCACAGATGGAAAATTGAAAACATTTTTTCCCCAAGGGCAAAGAGAAAAGACAGCAGCATCATTTTGGAAGCTCAAGAGCAGACTTAGCAAATCCAAGAAAGTAAACTGTAAGGCAGCCCTGGAGCCACTGAGATGTGGCAGGCTGCACTGCAGAACCCCAACTGGAAAAACGGGTGGTGCCAGGAATCTCTGAAAGCAGGGGTGGGGTTGGGCCAGACACAGTAGAGCAAGTGAGGGCCCCCAACCTGATCCACCCCTGTGCTGTGGGGACCCCACCTCTCCCAGAAGCAGCTCGAGAGGGAGCCCACTGGAGGGGGTCTGTGCTGTGGGGGTGGGGGCACTGTGCTGAGAGGGGAGAAGAAAGGATTCTCCACAATCAACCAGGAGACTGCCCATAACCTCCTGAAAGCACAGGACGTCCCAAAGCAGCAGCAAGAACGTTTGGGGAACAAAAAATAATTCTTGGAAATTCAAAATATGAGAACAACAATAGAAGGGTAAGGTGATAAAATACAAAATGTAAAATAAAACAAAAGGACAAGGAAAGAGGAAAATGAGAATGCTGTTAGAAGATCAGCCCAGGAAGTCAGATAACCAAAAGGAACACATTTTAAAACTGAGGGGAAGAAATTATCAATGAAATAATGCCAGACCTTTCCCAAGATGTGCGGGAGAAATGAGAGCACTGAGGGCTCTGGACACCCAGGCGCACAGCCTTCCAGGAGCCCGGGGCCACACCTTTCCTGGTCAGGTCTCCTGTTAATAGTTCCATTCTCTCCAGTTTTCCTATAGCACATTTTTTACACATTAAAAACCTCTTAGAAATGGCATCCTGCTGTACATAGCTATTTGCAACTTGCTTTTGTTTTTTTTAGCATTGCTTTGGGATTTATCCAAGTGTACATGCAGATCTCTACAGCAGTTAGCATGAAAGAATTAATGCATTTTGTGACTGAAATAGAGCTGAAGTGCCCACCACCCTGAGAAGCAACTGACTACAGCGGAGCACTGTGGTCCACAACCCTGATGGAGGCTCGTGTCCACACATCCTGTGCACTTGTGCCCGAGCTCCACAGGGACACACACCTGACAGTGGAAGGACTAGGCCATGGGGTCTGTGCAGTCTGGCTCTGCTGGGTCTCATCACCCCACATTCTGCACAAGTTCTTCAATGTGCCTCCCTAATTACCAGGCTGCTGGATCCCTCCCGAGGGCCACTGGTGTCTGGCATTTCTCTTCTGGGAGACACAGACAGCTGCTAAAGGTCACTCTCTCCTTTCTTTCGCAATGGAACACGGGGTCATCTCCCAGGACCATCCAGCCTCCTTGGGCTCCTGGGTGGGGCACTGTGACTACATCCTGCCAGCAGGGTGTGAGCAGGGCCTATGTGCAACTTTGGGGTCATCTTAAAGATGCAGCTGGGCCCTGGCCTCCCTGGGAGAGTGAGTGTGGCACCTGCAGCTCCTGCTGCAGCCACGTGGTAACAGGGCCTGGTGATGGTGACAACCCAGAGTAGAGTTTTCTACCTGCCTGGGGGTGGGGATAGGGGGTGGAGAGGGATGGACGGACACACGGACACACACACACACACACACACACACACACACAGAGTATTTTTGAATGTCTGTTACAGCAGCTTAACCTAAACTCCAATCAACAGCCTTTGCCATTTTTATATTGAATTGTCTTTTTCTCACTTTGTCATAGAACTTTTTTGACTAGCTGGACATTAACCCTTTGTTGGGACTCTGGGTATCACAGATATTTTTTCCCAGTCTCAGGTTTGTCTTTTCAATGTCTTTTGTCAAAAGAAAATTTACAAATCGCCAGGTTGTTCTCCAAAAGGATTATACCGACCGACATTCCTAATAAGCCATGTATGGAAATGTGTCTCACTATCCACAGGTTGGTACTGTGGACTCCTAGTTTTAATCTTGACTAATTTGATCACTAAAAGCTAGATCTCCATGACTGGGGTGTGCATTCTTCCACGCCAGCGCAGTGGACTCTCTGTTACATGTGCAATGCGGTCCTCAGACAGCTGCCTCCTTCTGCAGAAATGTTGCGTTAGTCTGTGAGGGCTGACTGCCATGACAAACAACCCCAAAATCTTAACAGCCTAGCCCAGGAGAGGTTCTTTTCTTGTTCATGTCCCAGTCCATTTGAGGGATGGAGCCAGGGCTCGCCATCGCTCACGGATGCCACTTGGGGGCCCAACTCCATTCAGATGGTGTCCCTGTGCTTTGCCCTTGGGCTTTAGAGCCCCTGTGAGGATTTTCTGCACCAGCCAGCAGGTGACAGGGAGGGATCAGGCCTGCATCACTCTGCCCACCACTCAGTCACAAGAGCCCTCAACTGCAAGGAAGGTACAAAACGGTCTGTGTCCGTAAGAGGGAAACTGACAAAGGTCTGGTGCCTTCATGTCATACGCCACAAGCACCCCTCTTGAGGGTGAGATCTGGGGCTCTGTCCCTGCAGCGGCAGCAGGGCACCCTTCATGCATGTACTCAGGAAGGAGAAGCAGGTGGTGAATGCAACTGGGGACCCTCAGGACCAAGGGTTCCCACCAACGCCACCCACACAGCACTGGTCTGAGAGATGCAGGCTGCATTCAGGGCCCGTCACCAAAAGGCTGCCTCCTTGTCCTGAGCTCCCAGCAGCCCTGCTACATGTGGGGGACAGGCTATTCCTTCTAGACTCCAAGACCCTTGATGGACTATGCATGTCTTGGTGCCAGAGCAGCGCTTCACAAAGTGTGCAGGTAGAAATTACTGCTAACAGCACCGCGACACTATGTGGCTTTGCCACTCTCATCCTATCATGACTATACAGTGGGGTTTCCAGAGGCCACATGACACAGGACAGCACAGCGGATTCACTGCGGAAGCAGGTACGAGAATCCACTGTCTTCTATTAAGCCTTACTTTAAAGTGAAATGCAAAGTCTCAAACAGTGCCACTCTTTTCACTAAACATGTTTTGCTTTATAAAAGTTGTTTTTCATAAAGCAAAGTTATTTACGTTACTAAGTCATGGATTTATTGTCATACTTTTTAAAATGAGTAACTTTTTAATTTCTTAGTTTAAAACAAGACATGGTAAATACTGGCACACATAGCCCACATAAATAAAAGCAATTCGGGGCCCTCAATTTTTAAGAGTGGAGGGGCCCAAGACTGAAGGTTTAAGAATGGCTGGTACAGAAGCTCAGGTGGCAGCTTCTGGAGCCAGAACACTTCAGCCCAAACCTGGCTGGTCTTCAACTATGCAAAATAATAAACTATGTTAACAAACTTAGCGTGTGTGACCTTGATCAAATCCCCCAGCCTCTCAGCCTCAGTTTCCCCATTGGTTAAATGAAGTCAAGAACAACATGTTCTTCTTGGCTTGCCTGGTGATTAAATGAGCTGACCCCTCTGAATATTTCAATGGTACCTAGCAACAGTGCGCCCTTGACGAACACCAGCCCTTACTGTGTGCATGCCCAGAAGCCAGCCCAGCGTAACTGTCCAACAGGCATACCCATGTATTCAGAATGCGGGGTGTGTATTAAATACGGAGCGGTGGAAGACACCCTGGCCACCCGAGGGTTAGCAGAACGCTGCAGCAGTTTTCTCTACCTGTCAGCCACGTCCAGGTCAGACTCCATCTTGTCCAGGCCGCTCGCGATGCTGTCCAGCTGCTCGCCCTGGTGGTGCAGGACTCTGGCTGCATCTTCCAGACGCTTCTGGGAACAGGCCATCAGCCCAGTTAGCTCCTTTCCCTTGGTCACGGGGGAGGGTGACGCCTCCACGGCAGCTCCCGGCTGAGACAGCAGCAACTCTCTCCAGAAATGCTCAATGATGTGGAAGACGACATTCCGACAAGGCTGCAAGGAACTGAACCAGTGCTTGATGTGGTCCTTTTCCAGGATGGTGAGAGAACTGAAGATAAAATGAGAAGCCTCTTTCTTGATCTCAATTATACTAGAAAGGGGAAAGTTGACAAGAGCATCTCCAGTTTTATCAGTCATAAATTTTAGTGAGAGAGAAGTTAATGCAAGTTTTCCAGGAACCCATCGCTTGTCAAGTTCTAAATAGTAGGAGCAAGGCCAGGTATGGACGCAGATGTCTCTGCTCATCTGGTTCCTGGGTCGGTTTGCACCACGGCCAAAGCCACTCTGCTTCTGAAGGAGAGGGGACAAATTAGTGGGTGCATGAGGCTAAAATGTGTCCTCACAGTTGAACTAGAGATGCTAGGACACCGACAGCGAGGGAATGATCTGGATTCAGAGTGCATCAGAGACAGTGGCATGCAGCCAGGTTCTCGCCTAGCAAGGACTCATACCCCGAGTGACAGGCAGGACAAAGTCCTTGTCCTACTTAGCAGAGAGGGGAGGGCTACATCCCAGACTTGTGCTCTTCCCAAAGCCCCAGGGCCCCTGGGGCTCTGTGCCCACCAGAGTACCCTGATTCGGACCAGAGCCCACAGCTGGACATGATTGAAGGCAGGCAATTGCTAGAAACCAGCACCCCAGGATCCTTCACACAAATACCACTTTGGCTGTGATGACCCTTATCACAATACATTTGCAAGTTTCTAAATTAACACAGCCTCCTTTCGAAATTTCTATAAACTTAATTTCAGAGAAAATAACCCTATACTCCTCCCTTCTTGTAATCCCAAATAATGCTTACAGAGTTCCAAACAATTATGTAGTTATATGTATATATTTCGTTTTTTATAGTTATATGTAATGAAGGATACTATTTGTATCTATAATTAGCATTTATCAATGCAGTTTGAAAACTCATGAATGACAGAACTCTTACAGAACATTTTGTCCAAACTTCTCATACAGATAAAGAATACAAGGCCATGAAAGGATGAGGACCTTGTACAAATTCAAACTACAAGGTCATGACATGGCTAGAATGAGGCCTGCTAAGGCTCTTCCAAGCAGGTCCACCTGCCTGTGGACCATCTCCCACTACTCTCTCCCTCCCTCTCTCTCTCACACTTCAATGAGGTGACTTCCTTATAAAAATAGAATAACTAATATTCTCTCTTAAAATAATAAAAAGTGTGGGCCGGCCGAGTGGCGCAATGGTTAAGAACTCGCTTGGGATGCCAGAGGGCCCCGGTTCGGATCCCACATATGAGGGCCAGTGACACTGCCCTCTACAGCTAAGATGCTGAACA
>NW_017731697.1:271660-275233 GCF_001890085.2 Hipposideros armiger
AACAAAACGACAGCAACTTGTCTGTTCCCATCCTCCCAATTCCCCAATAAAAATCTTTTAAATAAATAAATAAATAAATAAATGAGAAAAGGCAACGTGTCATCAAGCACACAGGGAGCTGACACAAACGGAACCCCAAAGCTCGTAGGGCTGCAGGCTGAGTGGCAGCAACCTAATGGGTCTCCTGCCTTTAGCACCTGGCACCCCAAAGCACCCCACATTGCCATGGCAACCCTCTCTCCAGAGTGGGAAGGCCAACCCAGTCCTTACCTCTCCCCCCTCGTGGGGCAGTGCGGGCTTGCACACTCATTACACTCACTACATAGCAGGATGACCGCTTGTTTGACTGTAAGCTCTCAGAGGGCAAGTATTTTACTTATAATCCTAACTCAGGGAATACTTTGTGACTGAATGAACGGAATACACACTCCTGGTCTATGGGTTTTGTCCAGCAGGGTCCCTCGGCCCAGCTGAGGTCGATGCTGCAGGCTGGCCTCATCCTGCTGTTTTGGAGTCCCACCGATGGCAGCCTGGACACACACTATCACACGCTGCACAGACATGGTCCCAGCCACATGGAGTGATGTGGGAAAGTTCACTGAGGCAAGATGGTATAGAAACAAGGGGTGGCCATTATTGGGAGGCAATTCTCCACGTCTAGTGTCAGCGTCTGTCGCAGACTACCTTTCTCGTAGCTGTAGATGGTGTCTCCTTTCTGGACATGGTACTGTCTGCTTGGAAGCAAGGGTTAGGCAGGTTTGTGAGCAGCCTCCTTATAAAACTGGAGGGTTCCTAAGCTATGACACAAACCCACGCTGCGTGCAGCATGTGCCTGGGCCCTCAGAACCTGGGGGACAGGGGAACAGATACACACATGCAGCCTGCTGTGCCATGCATAACACCCTTTCTTTCTGACCCAGGGTCTCCTGTCTGCCGCCATATCTAAAAGCTGCGGCGGGCTCACTGCTAGACTGCCAGTCTCGGAGCCGTCACGGTTCCTGAGTGACATGCACCAGGAAGATCGTTCTGCTCAGGATATGGGTTCTTCACACCAGAATCTCTCACTAATAAAACTAAATATTTCAGAAGCAAACTCCAGAAACCCACTCTGTCAATTTGTAACACTCTAGGATGTTTCTATTTCACTTAAGGGAATATCAAAATTTCCCCCAAATTTTAATTCACTTTAAAAATACACATATAAGAAGTTCAGAAATAGGAAGTCAGAATGCTGGTTACAACTGGGGAGGGAGGGGGCCTGTGGGGGCCTCTGTGGCTCATGATGTTCCATTTCTAGTCCTGGGTGCACTTATTTGGTGATAATTCAAGATGTGTGCATTTTCTGTTCTTATGATTTGTTCATTTTTCTGTATCAATACTTCAATGAAAGGTTCATTGAATGTTTAACAATATAAACTGTATTAAAAATTAATAATAAATGTACATATGAAAGGCATACCAGAACTGAATTCCAGCTGAGCGCTACAATTTCACCAACACCTGAAGTTACTACCTTAGGCAGGAGCACAGCCAGAAGACAAGCCACCACAAGGCTGTCACACTGACAACAGTAGAGGTGCCACTCATTTGTATGTGACTCCTGGCCAGTTACTTCACCTCTCTGCCTCCACTGCCTGCTCTGTCAGTGGGGCCAGAACTGCCCTTTTTCATACTGCAGTGCTAAGGTTTAACTAATTGACATACCAAAGGCACTTAGAAACAGACCTGGCTCCTACTACATGCTACATGCAGCATTACGATCATACTGAATCCTACAAAGTATCTGGGAGAACTGACTCAGCTCATCCCTTAGGAGTGCGAACAATCTACGGCTTCCCCAGCTCTTTTCTTTATTTCCTATATGATTGCTGGAACATCACCCATCCATAATCTGTCATCTGGCCTCATCAGTTTTCACCATCTGATCAGAGTCAGCTACAGACAGCACCTGGCCAAAAACAGACACACAAATATGACGATGAAGACAGAAGAATGTGCCCACTGAACACAAAATTAAGGTGCCAGGTTAAAGTAAAACAACTCTATTCCACCCCAGGACAAATACATTTAACATATTTGGATGCATTCTGGAACCTTCCTTCATCACAACAGCAAGGGCAGGCCTGCAGCTCCCAGATATGCATGCATGCCGACCAGCTGGGCTGATTACTAATGCCTGAAGTTAGGACAAGCCAAAAAGAGATCTGCCGTGTCAAGTGTGAGAATTCTGTCACCATTGCAAAATAAGGGATGGGACTCAGAAGTAATAAATATGAAGATGTTAGGGCTGGAGGGACCACAGAGAACACCTGTGCAACTCACTTCATTTCATGGACGAATGCGCACAGCATGTCATGGCAGAAGCTCTAGAAGTCCACTGACAGCCTGGCCAATAATCTTTCAAGAATACTAGCTTGTTTTGCATGAGCATCAAGTCTGAGAAAGTAACAGCCTTAGAATTTGGATATTTAAGGAAATACAATATAGTTCAGACACCAGAGGAGAATTGTATGTGAGCAGGCAGAACACTTAGAAATAAGCAACAGTAAAGACTGCACATACTTGCACCGAACAGCGAAGACAGTATGGAGTAAGAACATTCTAGAATAGACTACTGCAGACTATAGGGAAGGTGAGCCCTCTACTTGAAGAATGTGGGACGTCTGGAGGAGGAAGCAGCAGGCCCGGTGCCATCTTCACGGGCCTTGATGGGCACGATGGCCCCAGGCCACAGAGAACCTGAGGCTGACAGGGTCAGAAATCTTTCCAAGGAGACAGATACCCAAGAATCGTCTTCTTAGCGAGGACGACAATGAATGCCACACCAAGGGGGAACTCAACACTAAAAATGCAGCCAACAACAACCTCACAGTCTCACTGGGAGGCTCTGTGAAAAGAAGTCCCCACTCTGAAGCCACTGGGAAGCCAGCAAGGAGTTCCTCAGCTGTCTGATCCATGACCTTCAAAGATAGCACTGTCCTCTGGAAGGGCCTGACCTGGGAGCTCTCCGCACACACCCGACCTTGGGGAGCTCACTGCAGGGCAGAGCAGCTGGGTGCAGGCTTTCCTCCGTGACAGTGGCTCACGCAGGACAGAGGTAACCCTAAAGCACACGTGTCTTCATCAGACCTTCCTCCCTAATGAGGAGCACTCGCCTGAGCACAGAGACACCCCAGACACAAGGCAGAGCATGGCTGGACGGGGCTGGCCTCTCACAGGACAGTGAGCAGGTGCCGCAGACCCCAGCTTGTCGTGACCCACATACCTACCGTGCACGCGACAGTGAAAAATGCGAAAGTTCTCCACTTTCAGAATTAGGGGATGACTAGTGTCATCAGCGTCACCATCGTTTTCAGTGTTTCCAAGTCTAAGACAAACGTCAGAGGCCGAACACCTTGGGCCTCCATCACGGCACTGTGCTTACAGCCCTGGTCAGCCCTGAGCCTGGCTAGACCCTGGTCCTCCAGACTGAAAGCAGCCCCCACCACCCAGCCACCCACTGCCAGCCATACACTTATCATCAACCCCGAGAGAGAGAGAGAGAGAGAGAGAGAGAGAGAGAGAGAGAGAGAG
>NW_017731697.1:275344-303749 GCF_001890085.2 Hipposideros armiger
CACACACACACACACACACAGGCAGACCTTGTCACCACTGCCCAGTATTTGAGAGGTGGGTTTAGAGTGGAAATTGAATTTTAACAATCGGCTGAGCCGAGCTACCATGCCCGAGCCCTGGGGGGAACCTATGCACAAATACCCATAGAATTACTGAGCCTGGCACTGCAGCCTCTGAGGGAGTACACTGTCCTTCCAACCCCAGCCGCCACAAACTTTATGACTGTGGAAAAGTTACTTCACCTGCTGAGCCTGTTTATTCACCGTTAAAATAACTAAAAGACCTACGGACAACATCAGCTCTAAAATGTACTAAAATTCAAAACGGGAGAAAAGAAAAAGGAAAGAAGAACTAGGAGAACCCAAATACTACTGCATGTAAGAAAAATGAGAAAGTACTCAGGTTTGACTAATATCAGGGAAAAGCAACAGAAGAAACCTGTGGTCACCACTCCAACAAGCCTGTGAATGTGCTTACATGTGGACCAACTTGGTCTACACACTGGAGAAGTAACTACCACGTGGAGGGTACCTTGTGCACAATGCCGGCACATTCCAGGCACTCGGGAAATATCTGCTGAGTGGTCCCCAAGTCACAAATGGAAGCATCAACTGTCCATGTGGGCCATTTTCTTCCTGCCACATGTTGACCCAGTTCTCTGATCTATGCTGAGTTCTGGAGTCCTTACTTGGTCCTCACCTGCTGTTATGTGGAACCCAGACCTCCCAGTGAAAGACTTACAGGCCTGCGTGGACCCTGCAAACAGAGCTGAAGGGGGAGGGGTCACAGCAAGGGAACCCCAAGGGTGTCTGGGACATCCCCAGAGTGATGCTCCCAAGCACTGGACCACACTTCCAATGCACGGCAATCGATATAATGGATCTCTTTCAGTCCGTGTATCAGACCTGTACCTGCAGTGAGGCTCAGTATCAAGTAAACACCTATTTTTAGTTAATTTCCAGAGTGACAGAAGCAGCAACATTTTACACACCTTCCAGTAACTCCTGACCATAAGCAGGCTTAGAGTGAGAACAGTGGGAGCAGTGTACCGAGGCGCCATGGCCAGCCTTTTCCATTACCTTCACCTCCTGCTCCTCAGAGGCGCCCACTTTCGACCTGGGAGGTTCAAACATGCTGTTTGGGGTGTTTCAACAACATAGCCTATTCACAGGGTGTGCACTGTCGTCCTAACTTCTCAGAGCAGACAACTAGGATTTTACGTAATTCCCACTGCATTTCCTACAAAGTGCTGATTTTTAAACTCCCCTCTGCTGTTTTTTCTTTGGCCCTCTGAGGGTTGGGTCACTGGGAAGTGACTAGGCTTTGAGCAGTCCCCGCCCCAGGTTGTGACACAGGAGGTCTGGGTGGGGCCCAGCAATGTACATTCTCATGGCTTTCAGGTGATGCCAAGGCTGCCGCCTAGTGGCCTTCGAGGAACACAGCCCTGCTCTCACTCTTCTGTCAGAGCCCTGTGTGTTCAGTGGTGGTGATGCTGCCAAAGCCAGAGGGCCACCATGTGGACTGGGCAAACAGCACAAATGCGTGCACCAGCCAGTGCTCAAGAAAGGAGATCCTATCTCCCACCCTGAGTGACAATCTTAGGGAGCATATGGATGTGGACTTGCTGGCCTAAAGCATCCCCTTTCTTAGGAAATTTACTCTCAACCACACAACTTCAGGAGCTGGATTCCTCCCAGGCAATACCCACCTGAATTTCATGTCTCCCATGGGGTAAACTTTGACCCGTATTTCCCAAATCTTTAGATGATTATGAACACTTTGCTTTCCACACTTTTCCCTCTACCCACCCCCCCCGCCCCCTCCCGTGATCTGCACTCACCACAACTGTGTGTGTCGAGGGAGGGATGCGAATGAATGAATGCATGCCTGGAAGGAGAACTCTACATAAAAAAGTAAAACGTGCTCATCTCTAGATGGAATTCTGGGTGACTATGCTTCTCCATCTTGCCTTCCCTGTGTGTTCTCACTTTCCACCCTACGCTGGCCCAGTGAACAATGCCACACCTTGACCACACAGGCAAAGGAGCAGATGGAACACAGGTCATGTAATACCTCTGGTTGCTCCACTTGCCACAAACAACTCCCACTCCCATCCCATCCCATCTCATCTCGCTGTTGTTCTCTACTCCCACCTTAGATCCCTCTCCACCTGGACCTCAGACTCTCCCAAGCCCACTTTCCTCCTAGTCCTCCCTTCCCCCACCTTTTACCACTTGTGATCCTCCCTGTTCTCCTTCTGGGGCAGCACCACAGCAACTGAGCTGTAAACTCAAACCTCCAGGACCGGGTCAGGGGTCTCTCCCAGGCACAGACTACACAGTCACATCTGTCTTTCCCTTCAGGAGATGAGAAAGGTCTTACTTGCTCTTCTGCTTTTCTGTGGGTGTGACGTGTGCAGTTCTGCCCAACTCTGCACTTTCTTGTCAACTCCCTACATACATGTATGTAATCTGCCAAATTCACACAGTAACGAGTCTGGTTTCTTTCTTTTCATGTTGATGTTGGTAGGTTTGCGAGGGCAGGACACTGACTTCTCTAATATGCTGAGACCATGACCTGTCACCCTCACCACGTTCCCACTCAGACGTCCTGTTTTACGCCTACGGTGTACGCAGGCTCAAATCCACACCCTTGATCCCCACACCCTCATTTCAGGCCTTCCTAATCCTCCACCACCCCCTTCAGGTCCCCACCATCACCCCAGGCACCCACCATGATCTCCAGGTCCCCACCATCCGCCTAGGCCCTCTCCAGGTCCCCAATCTTCTCCTTAGCCGCCCACCATCCCCCAGTAGCCCACCTTTGGCCCTTCTGACCCTTTCTCCCACCTTAGGTCCCTCTCCACCTGAACCTTGGACTCTCCCAAACTCATTTTCCTCCTAGTCCTCCCCTCCCCCACCTTTCACCATTTCTGGTCCTTCCTGCGCACAACCCACCACCTACCCCAGGTCCTGGGGCAATGGAATGGAGGGGTCCTCACTGGGGCGCAGGCCCAGCCGCTGACTAGGGACGACGCTTTCCAGGGTCTTGAGGAGCGAAGACGCCAAGACTCGGGGCGGACGCTGTTCGACAATCCCAGACGTTGTGTGGGCCCAGAATCAGGTCGGATGTACAGAATGCCGCTCCGGCGCTTGCGCCTGCGCCGGGTGCGGGCCGCGTATTGAGCGCATGCGCTCAGGGCCCGGCGCTTTGTGGTTTGGGCTCCGGGAGGAACTCCGTCTGCGGCTTCTTGGTTCCCAGTCTGTGTCCCGGCGACCGCGCTTGAATGCGTGTGCCTCGCGGTTTCGCTCTGGCCGGCGCGGAGGCTGTGAGCTGAAGATGCCCACAGCGTCTGCGCCGGAAGTAGTTTTTGAAAGTATTTCCTTTTCACCTCCCAGGTTAAAGTGTCAGGCAGTGAGAGTCCCGGGGCCCAGTTCCGGCTCCAGCTCTTCGCGTGGTCGCGGCACTTGGCACTGCCGATCCCTCGGCAACCTCCTCGCCCCGGCTGCCCCTCCGTTCTCGGCAGAGCCCCCCTTCTCTCCCGACCCCCGGAAGTCCCTCCATCCCCCAGCAGAGCCCCGCCCCTCTCCCGACCCCGGGACAGCTCCTCTGCCCCCGGTACTCCCTCGGTCCCTGGCAGCCCCGCACCCCATGGACGCGGAGCCTCGCCCGGATGGACAGGGAGACGCGCATGTTCGCAGAGAGCCACTTCCGAGGCCAACGGGGACGTCTCCCCAGCAGGGCCTTCTCGACCCCGGACCATGTAGACTTTATCGAGAAGCCAGACTCCTTTTCCTACACCGACTTCTTCAAGGGTTACCTGCTCCCCAATGTACCCTGTGTTTTCTCCAGCGCCTTCACCGAGGGTTGGGGAAGCAGGAGGCACTGGGTGACACCCAGCGGGAAGCCCGACTTTGATTATCTTCTTCAGAATTATGGTAAGGACTGAGCGCCAGGACTCGAGCAAGGACACTAGCGAGCGCGAGCACAGGACTTAGGCAGGCTCCTCTGACTGTCGTCTTGCTAAATTCCCTTAGGTCAGACTACAGAGGGCATAAATGAGAGGAGCCACTGAGGGTTTGGGGGAGGCTGGGCGTGAATGGGTCCACAGAATTCGTGTGGAGATGGTGTAGCAATGAATTGGAGGGTGGTCAGGGTCAGAGAGGATGGGCAAGCTGGAGGACTTCCAGAAAACTCTGTGCCTGATCCCTCCGTTTCAGGAGATGTGGTTGTACCTGTTGCAAACTGCGGGGTCCAGGAATACAACTCGAACCCTAAAGAACACATGCCTCTCAGAGACTACATCAGTTACTGGAAAGAGTTCATCCAGCAGGACTACTCCTCTCCCCGGGGCTGTCTCTACCTCAAAGACTGGCACCTGTGCAGGTAAAGGCGTGGGCACTGGTGTGGCACTGCTTTGTCCAGACCTGAGTGAGCCCTGACTGCACGTAGAGGATCTCGTCTTTACCCACTCAGGAATTCTAATCCATATCAAAACTCTGGCTGTTTGCTGCAGTGTGGGCATTCTCATGGCTCCTGCACGAGGTTGGCTGCTGTGGGGAACATGGGCCTGGTGGAGGTACAGATGGGCTGTAGTTACCACGTCTTTGTCACATGTGCCCAGAGCAGAAGCATCCACTCCCATCCAACTGGCAGCACTTGGCCTTCGCCCCACCTCTCAAATGCCCCTGTGACCAGTCTCCCTTCCCAACCCTACTTCTCCAGGTCCAGCCTGTTCTGCTGCCAGTCTCCTGGCTAGCTGCTAAAGTCCAAATGCCCTTTTCAGCAGGCCTGTGTCCCACCTGCCTAAAATCTCCATCACTGCTGAGCAACACCAATCCTTTAAGGAGAACTTTCTCGGTCTGTCCCTACCTGCTGCACACCCCTACCTGGGGAGCTCAAACAGTGCTACTCTGGAAACATCTCACTCTCACTGTCGTGCCCACCCTCAGAGGTGGTTCTCAGATTTTGTGTCCGTTTCCCCCACCTGGGGCATGCCTTTTACCAGCAGAGACCATTCTAGTCCAACTCCCACCAGCTGGCACATAGGTGCTCACTTAATGTTGGATAAATGAGTGAACAATGGAATTCTTGTTTTGCTGATGTGGAAACTAAGGCTTAGAAAGGTAAAGTGAGACTAGAACTCAGGCTCATGTGATTCCATGGACAATGCTAGAGTGCACGAGCCACACCAGCACCAGCACCCCCACTCCCCACAGCACCCACAGCATGTCCTTGGTGCTTCCATCACAACCCTTCGTACTCAGCACAGAGCTGGCTATGTAGCCAGTGGATCAGGAGTGGCCAGACACTGGTCACAGGCCCCGATGCTCATGCACTGTGGATTTGGGCTTCAGATAAGCAACGAGTGGGTTTTTTGGTGTAAGTATATCCCAAGTATTGATTGCATGGGACATACTTGTGCTACAAACTTGTTCATTGTTTATTTCAAATTTGGTTTTGACTGAGTGTCCTGTATTTCCCCAGCAACTCTAAAATGAGAAGAGAAGAGCAAGCCTTGGTCAGGCAGGCAGTGGTTGCCACAGGGAGGTGCCGTCTGAGCAGGGTTGGATGAGTAAGCAGGAGGCCGAGCGCACAAAGACATGGCATTTAGGGAAGTACAAGTGGTTGGGTGCTGCTGGGCTCCCCACTGTCATGGCCTCTGACCGAGCTTGCCATGTGAGTGAGCCCGGAAACTTGTTCCAACCTGTCATTCTCCCTTGGGCTGGTTTAATATGTTCCTCTGGGAGCCCATGCTTGGGTTGTGGGGCCCCAGGGGGGTTTGAGAGGTTGGGGGTGAAAAGGACCTTGGTCTTCATGACCATCCTTGTGCCTGGGCCTGTGGCTTTGCATCCACCAGACAGAGTCGAGGTCACTGGTGTGGGTGAAAACGCCAAAGTGGCCCACAGTTTCAGAAAACCAGTGTGATTGAGATGATGCTTTTAGAACCCAACTCAGACAGAGTCTGAAATCCTGGAACTGGTGCCGAGGGGCCCTGTTACGGCACCCCACAGCCATTTCATCTGCTGTGACTGGTTCAGTCATTTGGGCGAGCTCAGCTGGGGTCACTGGGGACTATGGTCATCTGGTGACAGACTAGGGCTAGGTGGTCTGAGGTGGCCTCACTCAGCCTGTCTCTTGGTGCTGTCTCTAGAAGGCAGCTCAGGTACCTCATGTTGGTGACCAAGTTGAACATAGGTGCGTGGCAGTGGCAGCATCCTCATGCCGTGTGCTCTCTGAAGGGACTCCTCTGCTGAGGGTGTGTTCACCCTGCCCGTGTACTTCTCGTCCGACTGGCTCAACGAGTACTGGGACTACCTGGATGTGGACGACTACCGCTTCATCTACATGGGGCCCACTGGCACCTGGTAACCGTGCGTCTGCCCCACCCACCCTCCTGCACCCTGTCCGCGGCCACTCTTCTAACTGTGTCGCCTCTGGGAGAGTCTCCTTGGCCAGGCCATGGAGCTGGCTGCCAGGTCTGGCATTTCCAAGCCCACTTCCTCTTTTTACTCTGTGGCTCGGCCCAGAATCTGAGCACCTCCTGTTGCTATTCTGGGGAGGGGTATCTGGCTCACCCCTGTGGCTCTAAGGCAGGTGCTAGAACTGGGGACCTCAGGCCTGTGCATGGCTAGCCCACTTGCAAGAGCCAAAGCCCATGCCCAGGCCACGAGGCACCAACAGGGGCTCTTGCACAGGTCGCCGTTCCATGCTGACATCTTCCACTCCTTCAGCTGGTCTGTCAACATCTGCGGGAGGAAAAAGTGGCTCTTCTTCCCACCAGGACAAGAAGAAGCTTTGCGGGACTGCCATGGCGGCCTGCCCTATGACGTGACTGCTCCCACACTCCTTGACAGCTGCCAGCACTGCAGTCGACCGCTGGAGGTCACGCAGGAGGCAGGCGAGATGGTGTTTGTACCCAGCGGGTGGCACCACCAAGTCCACAATCTGGTAGGGTGGGCCCTCTCCACCCCATGTGCCAGCAACGTAGCCCAGGCAGGCAGGGAGACACAACATGGGGCTCCACCAGGCTGGTCCTGACCCCCTTCCGACTGTCCCTCAGCCTGCCTTCGTTCATGCTCCCTACAGAGAGGGCTGTGCCCGCCCCTCCTCACTGAACAATGGGCAGGTCGCCCCTTTGGGAGAGCCTGGGTGTGGGACAAGACAAGCCATGGTGGGCCTGGTGCTGTGTGTTGGCTCCCGCACACAGCACTGCCAAGGACCTCCAGCCCCCATTCCCTCCCTCCCACAATAGCTTTCCTGGTCCTCAAAGAATGGGGTTGTCCTGGGCCCTCGGGGAGCCCGCTCTGGGTTAGCTACGGACTCAGGATCTCAGCCCTGGCTCCCTCTCCCCTCCTGGCATCCACGGGGAGGTGGGAGCAGCCCTTCCAAACGAAGGAGGGCTGGAAGGACCTCAGGACGTGGGAGGGGACAGTGCCTGCTGTGGGCTTGTGGGGACAGCCTACCACTTGCCCCTTCCAGGAGGATACTATTTCCATCAACCACAACTGGGTCAACAGCTGTAATCTGGCCAACATGTGGCATTTCCTGCAACAGGAGCTCCGAGCCGTGCAGCAGGAGGTCAGCGAGTGGAAGGACACAATGCCTGACTGGCACCACCACTGCCAGGTGGGCTGTCCACCAGGATAGGAGAGGGCCACGGGGGTGGGGAGCTCACCAGGGACAGGGTTGCAGTGGGGGGAGGAGATGGGGTGGTCACCAGGCCTGCCTGTGAGGGTCAGTCTGGGGCTGAGGCAGATCACGGGCTTCCAGGTTGCAGGGCTGAGACCCATCCATCATTGACTGGCCCCTGGGTGTCGGTCTCCGTGCTCAAGGACTGGGCCATGGCTTGGGGTTCTTTGCAGCTGGGACTCTGTCCACAGTCAGCAGAAACTTGCCTGGAGCTGCTAGTGAGCAGTGACTCACTGGCCGCTCCTTTCTGGCCTAGGTCATCATGAAGTCCTGCTCCGGGATCAATTTAAAAGAATTTTACCATTTCCTCAAGGTCATTGCTGAAAGGAGGCTCCTCCTCCTAGAGAAGGAGACAGGTCCTGGTGAGGGGGAGGACATTGAGGGTGCTGGACTGGGCCCCCAGCAGGCCACTTTTGACATCGGCCGGATTGCTGAGGTGCTGGCGTCCGTGGTGGCCCACCCCGACTTCCAGAGACTAGACACCAGTGTGTTCTCACCCCAGCCAAAGGACCTCCTGCAGCAGCTAGAGGAGGTTGTGGCTGCCACCGCATCTCTTTAATGCCTGTCATGAGGATTGGTGACACATCCTGGTGTGGAAGGCATTCATGCTGCTCCAGGGTCCCTTCCAGAAATAAAGCTCCATCCTCCTGCGTGGCCTGAACACGTCACCTTCCTGCTGAACCTGTTGTCTTGGCCTCCCAGGTTCGGTTTCTGCACTTAAGGGTATGGTACCGTCCTGTTGGCATCCCAGGACCTCAGTACCTATCCAGAGAGTCCAGGATCCTTGTCCTTGTGAGGCCCAGCAGGACTGGGGACTTGGATCCAGTGAGGGATGGGTGGGGAGTTGTTGGTAACTCAGACCTGTGGCAAGGAGGCTGGGAGTATGCTGGCAACTCAGGAGTGGGGGTGGCACGTGGCTGGGCTTTCCTGGTGCCCCCCGGCCTTCCCTCAACAGACCAGCACCAAGGCAATGGGCTCCCCATGCATGGCAGCACAGGGCAGTTGCTTGTCTTGCTGGCCCCTCTGTAGTAGCACCACACCCTTGCCAAGTCCATACGTCTGTCACTGGAGCAGACTGTAGGGTAGAAACACTGGTGCCCAAGGCAGCCCCAATTTGCAGGGCCTGTGTCTATCCTATGCTAGAGCCCTCCTTTCTTCCACTTGCCTGCGGCCCCCTAGCAAGGTTCTGAGCCAGAGATGTCATTAGTCAGTGCCCCAGGCACTGCAGGCACTGCACTCGGGACTCTTGGGTCCTGCTGGCCGTTAGTGGCAAGGCAGAGAAAGCCCTGGGGCACAATGCTTGCCGCAGCATTGCCTTTCCCCGAGACTCCAGGACCACCCCTGCAACTCCCAGCAGTGAGGGCCCTGCCCAGGGTCCAACCCAGGCCAGCTGGAGCCTTGGCCTCATCCACACCTCACACACCCATTCTGCACCACCCACCTTGCACTGGTTGCAGACCTACTGTTTGCCATCCAGGGTCACTTTGCAAACTGATTTAACGACCACTGCACACCATTCTCCCACCTGACTCCCAAACCTTGCACATCTCTGCCAAGCAAACAGTACACACTTGTATATTTTAACCTGCATGCATATTTGTACCATCCATTCTCCACATCTATGTGTCACTCAGTCACGGTATTGTTCTCCATGGAACCACCTGACGTGTGGAGAGGTGATGGGGCTGCTGAGTGTGAAGTCTGCAGGGCAAGCTGGAGACCCAGGGAAGAGGTCTTGCGGTCTTGGGTCAGAAGGCTGGACAGGGTTTCTCTGTCACAGTCAGGAGGTGGAATGGCTTCATAAACCATGGTCCTTGCTGTTAAGGCCTCAGCTGACTGCAGGAGGCCTGCCCACATTATGGAGGGTTATCTGCTTTCCTCATTGGATTGGTTTAAATGTTAATCTCATGTAAGAAACACCTTCACTGCAACATCTACACTGGCGTTTGGGCAAATGGCACTGGCCTGGCCGCTTGGGCACATAAACAACCAAAGAAACCACTCCACGCTTGTCCACTGGAACTCAGCAGCTACTGCCCTCCAGTGCCCACTTCGTATATCCCTACTTGGACACTTGGCAGCATCTTGCAAGTTGTGGACAATCCAGTGACTGCACTTGGGGCACTCCCCTGCCCCACCCAGCGTCCACACCTGTCCCCTCGTTTTGCTCTTTGTCCCTCTGCACACTCCCATGAGTGTTTTAGAACCACTGGTTTGGCACACTGACTAAACCTACTCTGCACACTCCCCGGGTTACTCAATGACCACCCTCTGCACACATCCTGTACCAACCAACTTCTATTTGCACACCTACTGCCATTTAATCACTCCTTGCACAGTTACTGTGTGTAATCCAAAAGCCAATGCCTCATTCTTCACTCACCCTCACACTTTGCACACCCGTTGTTTGTCATTCACAGTCACCTTTTACACACCACGCGCAATTTAACAACCAATCTGCATCTTGCTCCATCCAGTGCGCACTCCAGCACATCCTTCTCAGCATTTCAGGACTTAGTGTCAGATGCGTTTCTCACACCCTGGTATGCTGCTCAGAGTCTCGTTGCGCACACCCTGTGTAAGAGCCACTCTGAACACAGTGGGCAGGTTACCAGCCTCTTGCCACCATTCTCCTTCCAGCTCCCCATTCTGCATAGCCACTGTGTGCCATTTGACGTGCTTGCACACTCAGTGCAAATCAACAAGCACTACACACCTGTGTCAATTCCATCTTGTGCATTAACTCTGCACCATCTGAGTTCCACTAAGTTATCAATCTTCACCCCTTTTCAATCACTGTGTTTCAACAACCACTTGCTCCATTTTGCTCTATCCCACGTCCGCTTGCACACCCTCTCACATTCAACAGTGTCTCCTTGCACAGTCACTCTGGGCTCAGCAGAGGTGACACTTGTAGCCATCAGGAGGAGGCGATAACTGGCTCACACGTCACCAGGTTCCTGCATTTACAGGCTGTATATTCTGGAGCTGTTGAAATAAGTGGCAGGAGGCTGTATCCCAGAGGCTCCCTGCTGAGTCTGCTGTTAGCCCTTGAGCCCTGATCCTGGGGGAAGCCCCAGAGACCACTCAGGTGAGCTCAGGACAGCATGTGTTTCCCTCTGGAGTTGGAAGCACTGAGGTATTTAACTGGTAATACTGTGTCCCTGCCGCCCTTGGACAATGGCCCTGCAGGCACGCTCCTTTCCTGCCTGCTAGGCTACTTCTCTCAGCCCTCCCCACAGGAAAGGTTCACACCCCATGACATCCAAAGCACATTCATCAGGGCAGGTAAGGGGGTGGACACAGTGTACCTGATTGGGGGGGGGGGGTAGGAGGCTCTCCCAGGAGGATTCAAGTCTCGTCTCAGGGCCCTTGATGGGAACTTAGGATGGGAAGTCCTGCCTGCTCTCAGTTCCTTTGCTAATAATCTTCCTCTGGCCTTTTCCTTTCCTCATTGTATGTTTTAATCTTTTCTACAATTTTCCCCACCTAGTGTTAATGGAATTCCAGGGTTTGACCTTGAAAATCACAGTTCCCTAATTGGTGGTCAAAAGATACCTCAGTAAGAGAAGCAGAAAGTGTTCCCTCTTCTTCCAGAGTGTAGCAAGGCCACCATTGTCCTGGGGCAGGAAGTGGCCCTGACAAGTGCCATTTTGAAAGACACCCAGTTTCAATGGTGGTTGCTCTGCCCTCAAGTTCTAAGTCTCAGGGGTTCTGAAAGGCTGTGTCTGCTCCTGGCTTAGGTTCACAACACTGGAGTGAACCTGTCCTCTAAGGAAGAGGGACTTGGGGGTGTCCTTCAGTAGCCAGGGAGGGGGACTAGTCCTTCTCCCTCTCCAACCTGAAATAAGCTGATGACCGTGCAAAATTTTTTACTGAATGAGGAATGAGTATCTGATTTAAATTAACACAGGAAATGAAAGAGCAAAACCATAGTTCCCAGGCTGTAGTAAAAACAGGACATTTATATTCAAGTGTAGCTTCGGCTATTGACAACAAACATTTAACAATCAGTAAAAATCTTTTTAACCTTTTACACAAAAATTCAATCACATTCTTACCTCCTCCAAAATCTCCCACTGACCCCATCGCCTGTGGCGTCACAAAGGCCTGCTGCCTAGCACTTGTAGGGGCACAAGAGAGCATCAGTGGGACTCAGCTGCCCTCTCACCTGTTGAAGAGCCAGGTGTGATGGGTGGGTCTCACCAGGGGAGGGGTGGGAGGCAGGCAACACGTGATGATGGGATCTCTGAGATTTCATCTGCCCAACAAAGGCTAGAGTGATAGGAGGCAGAGCAGGGCCCCTGGGAAGGTCACAGGCAAATGCTGTAGACATGAGGAGAGAACTGCAGTCGTCAGGTCAAGCGGGAGAGTGGGTGCTCTGGCTGCCTGTGGGCACAGATGACAGTGACCCATACCTGCAAAGGGATGATGGAAATGTAGAGGGCAGTGCTCCTTAGCTAAAGTCAGCTAGTCCTCTGGTTCCCAGAGAACAGGAGGCATCTAAGGCAGCGGGTGGACCATGGGAGTCCAGCTCAGCCGGTCAACAGTCAGGCATCATGCACAGCCAGAACAGAGGTCCAGTGGGAAGATCTCTGGGCTGACAGGTTGGGAGGGAGGTGCCGGCTGCCTAGGCCCACTTCTGTCTGTAAGTGTTTAGCTACCGGGCCTGCAGAGGGTGGTCCTGAGGCTGGCTATTGCCAGGAATCAGAAGATGCTCTTTGTGAACTAGAAAAATAACAAAGTAAACCTAAAAAACAACCATTAGAGCTGAGGTGAATGTATTAGAGGACAAAAGAAAAAATAGAAAAAATCAAAGCATAAGTTGTTTGTCTGAAAAAGTTTAAGCAGTACTGAAGCTGGAACTGGATCTCATTCTACCTTGAGCTGATGCAGGAGCTGGTGCTGGACTGCCTCTAGGTCCTGAGTGAGTGCTAAATAGGCTCTAGCCGTGGATCTGGTGCTGGAGCTCTGGAATTGCTGTGAGAGCTGGTGCTAATGACAGTGCTGAAGCCAGCATGGGAGTTAGTTAGAGCTGCATCTATCTGTGGGGTTGGTTGTAGAGCTGGTGCTGGAATTGACGCTGGTGCAGATGCCAGAGCTGATACTGAGGCTGGTTCTAGTTCAGGATCTGGCACTGTCTCGAGCTCTTTAGCTCATGCCAGAGCTGCCTCTAGCTCTGGAGCTGATGCAGAAGCTGATACTGGTGTAGACTCTAGCTCTAGAGCTAGTGTTAGAGTTGGTGCTGGAGCTGACTCTAGCTCAAAACATGATGTTAGTTCTCGCTTTGAAATTAGTTTTGGAAATGATTCTAGATCTCGAGCTGATGCTAGAGCTATTGCTGGAGCTGGCTTAGGAGTTGGTGTCAGAGCTGATGAAGGAGAGCTGATGCAAAAGCTGGTGTTCAAGTTGGTGCTAGCTCAATACATGGTGCTTGCTTTAGCTCTGGCAAAATTGGTGGAGCTGGCTTTAGCTCCAGGGATAGTGCTAGAGATGGTTCTGAAGATGGCTTCAAACCTGGCGTTGGGCTTGGTACTGGTGTTGGTTTTGGCTCTTTTTATGGAGCTGGCATTAGCATTAGAGCTGGTTTTAGCTTTAGAATTTGTACTGAAGCTGGGCTAGAGCTCATGCTAGCACAGAACTGGTGCTAGAGCTGGTGCTAGTTCTGGACTTGTTGGCAGAGTTGATGCTGGAGTTGGTTCCACCTGTGGAGCTGGTGCTACAACTGTCTGTAACTCTGGAATGGGCCCTGTCTCTAAATCTGGAAGGGATGCTGGAGCCAACGGTGGCTCTTGCTCAAGCTGGTGCTGTGCTTCTAGCTCTGGAGCTGGTGATAGTTCTGGCACTTCTGCTGGAGCTGGTGTTGGAGCTGGCAATGCAGCTGGCACTAACTCTGGAGCTGCAGACAGAGGAATGTTCACCAACATGACTACCTTTCTATGTGACTCCTCAAAGACAGAAAACAACCATTGCATTGAAGAGAAGCCCCAACACCACATCCTAGGAAGTGTTCTAAGACTGAAGGCCACTACTGAGTGGACTGAGGCTACTCTGCCCCTGTCTGTGTGGCCCAGCCCAGTCCCTCATCGTTGAAGCCACTCCCAGGCCTCCTCAGCCTCTGGCTTTGCCTCAGTGGACTCTGGCGCTCCAGCTAGGCATGCTGCAGGTCTGATCCAGGCATATTAAACTATGCATAATCCACTGGCATCTTGGAACACAAAGTGTGGAAACTGATGGAAATCCTCCAGGACTGATTCAGCCAGGTGCCCAGGATGGAGGAGAAGGCAGGAAGCCATCATAGTCAAAGGAACCCACAGGCAGAGGTTCCTGGAGCAGCACCCACACAGCCCACACCCACACAGCCCATGCTGGGAGGCCCAGCCCTTCCATCAAGAAGGGCAAGTCCTCCTAAAGCAGGAAACAAATAGGTGCTCACTGTCCCTCCCCCGCCTAGAAAATCTCCCTCAAGGAGAGGCCAAGGTGGGGCTGGGAGGGCTGCTGTTCATCTCCTGGCATCTCCCCAGGGAGGGACGTGCTGGAGGGTTTCTGTCCTCTCCAGAGCCCCCTCCTTGCTTCTGGTTCCATTAAGGGGTTGGGGTCTCCATGGTCCCCCTCAGACCCTAGCAGCAGGAAGCCTGGCCTTTGAGAGGAGAATCACTCAAATACCCTCTTCCAGGGATTGGGGGAGCAGCATGGGCCAGGCCCCACCTCTGCTGCCCCAGCCCATTCTGATGAGGGTGGGGCCTGGGTGAGCCCTCAGCAAGTGTCCTGGCCGTAGCACTGGCTCCATCACAGACTCTACTCCCAAATCTCATGTCACATGACCCCTCCTTGGGGAAGCCTTTTCTGACCATGGACCCTGGTCACAGAAACTGTGAGGTAATTAATGCTGTAAGCCACCAAGTGTGGGCTGAGTTTGTCATACAGCTACGGACAACTCATAAGCTGGTAGTCAGTGCTGTCATTGCAACCTAGGCAGGAAACCAGAGAACAACCCCCGTCCTCATTGGGTGTCATCAGATAGAGGCTCCCTGGGCCCTGGGGTGTAGAAGAGCAGGACTGCAGTCTCCAGGGACAGTGAGAGGGACATTGATCCCACCTGCCTCCCTCCCATTGCCTTTCTTTCTCTTCCCTCCCTCCTTCCTGTTTCCTGCCTCCTCTCACCCTTCTCCCTCTCTCATTTTTTCCTCCCTCCTTCCTTTTCTTCCCCTCCTCCCTCCATCCTCTCTTCCTCCTCCCTCCATTCCAATCCCCCCTCTCTCCCTCTCCCCGTCACTCCTACTTTATTTTCACTACAGCACTAGTTCTTTTCCTTCACTTGCATTTGTTTTCTTGCTTTTGTCCATCTGCCCTCCAGACTGTGAGCTCCTGGAGGGCAGGGACCATTCGGGAGTGTAGCACCCAGGGACTTCCCTAGCCCTGCACAGAGTGAGTGCCTAGGGCCCAGTTGCTGAATGAGTAAATGAGAAGATTTGGTGCCCCCTCCTCACCTCTGAATGGCTCATATTATAAGATGGATGCTAATGAGAAGAGGTGCTGTTGGGTGGGAGGTAGGAGGATGAACAGAACGGCCCCTGGATGTCGCTGGCCATTGCAGTGCTCCCTTGAGCACCGTGGGCACAGCCTGCCCCCTAGTGGTCACTGCTGTCTCTGCAGCACAGGCAGGAAACACACCTTAGGGTGTCATCAGGTAGCAGCTCCTTGGGCCCTGCAGGCAGAGGAGGAGGCATACAGACGCCAAGGACAATAAGAGGGACCTCCATCATCCCTTGTCTCTAGTTACCATCTGCTGGCCCTAGGTATCCAGTTCACTCACCAAACCTAGACAATGACCCTGGCCCTACTTCTAAGTGAGGACCCCAAGGCTCAACAAGGACGGTCCTGTCCTGGACTCCGGCTAGACTCATGGTCCATGCTCAGCCACATTCTACATTATACCAGGTCTTCAGTCTGCCAAGCCCCCAAGCCATTCTTGTATTGGAGGTCCACCAGGGATCTCAGGCAGTCGGTAGAGGACCAAGTCCATCAAACACTTCTTCGACCATGTGGTACCCTGGGGTCACCACTCCATGCACCCAACTTATAGAGGAGGACACTGAGCCTCCTCTCCTGTAGCCCATGTACACTTAGGGAGTTGCTAATCCTAGTTCCAGGCTCCACAGAGGTTTACACAAGACCCCAGACCCTGTCCTCTCCAGGCAACTCTACAGATGGCCCCAGCCAGGCAGGCCCCTGGGAGGCTTGGGGGCCCCCTCTATATCAAATCGGCATCTCTCCCTCTCTTCAGCTATGGGACTGTGAGCATTCTGCTGGGAGACTGAACACCCCTGCCCCGTGACAGAGCTGCCTCCAACCGCTTTCTTGATCCTCTTCTCAACTCCAGCTGTCCCTTCTCAGGCCCCAACTCACGGTCTCCAACAGAAAGTCTTTCTCTGTGTATGCATGGGTCAGGGGAAGAATGTAGAGAAGTAGAAATGGGGTTAGGGGTTTGGGCTTGGGCATAAGGATTAGGGTTAAGGTTAAGGGTCAGGGTCAGAGTTAAAGGGTTAGGATTAGGGAGTTAGGTTTAGGGTTAAGGGTAAGGGCCAGGGGTTTAGGGTTAGAGGGCTAGGGTTGGATTAGGGTTAGGGATTATAATAGTTTTAGGGTAGGTTTAGGGTTAGGCTTAGGGTTAGGTTTAGGGTTATGATTAGGGTTAAGTTTAGGGTTAGAGTTAAAATTAGAATTAGTTTTAGAGTGAAGGTTTAGGGGTTAGGGTGATGGTGAGGATGAGGGGCTAATATTAAGGGTAGGGGTAGGAGTAGGGAGAGGGATTATGGGTAAGGGTAAGGGGTTAATATTAGGAGTGGGGTTAAGGTTAAGGAGAAGGATTAAGGGTGAAGGTGAGGGGTTCATATTATGGGTATGGTTAGGGAGAGGGGTTAGGAGTTAGGTTGAGGGTACTTGGTTAATATTTAGGGGTATGGGTAGGGTACCATAGGGTGTTCTGTAAGGATAGGTGGTTTGTTTTGACTGCATGGACACAGGTGTCACAATTCTAGTATCTGAACATGTTTCTGCAAAGCCTTCAGACCCAATAAGACTTCCCTTCTTCTCATGTGGTAAGCCATTGAAAGAGCAATCTGTGTCCTGTGGACACCATCACCTATTTCCACATAATGCCCAACCAAGGGAAATGTCTGTGTTGATGGGCTAAGAATAACTGGAGTGGGTGTTAGGATATATTAGTAGGAGCTCTCCTTTGGGGTTGAGTGTCGGTGTGTTGTGAGGAGGGTGTGAACACAAGGCGTCCGTGGACTTTGAAGCTTGGGAGAAGTGGCTGCTGGGTTATCGAGCAGACAATCTGACTGGATCTGTCTCTGCCCCGCAGCTCGACCATTGCCTGACCAAATTCCCTGGAAGTCAGCAAGTGGAGCAGGTCCCAGAACAGGAAGGCACTTCCCGGGCTTTTTCTCTAAAGGCTTTCACCTGGGATCCCAAGGTTGCTCTCCGTGGAACCATCAAGTAGGGGGTGCGTTCTCCTGAGATCTGGGGCTGCACCTTTGATTCTTGGGGGCAGGTGTCCTACAGCTGGTCAGTACTGAGTCTGGGCTTTCTCCTGGTCACACTACCAACACCCAAGGACATCGTGCCTGACCAGGGCCTTCATGATGTCCTCTGCCCTGTCCACAGATGCAGACCCAGTTGCAGTGCAGCCAAACCCAGGCTGTGGTTCCCAGCTGCCCCAGAGCCACCCCAGGGAAGTTCCCATGTCCTTGGAGGGCAATGGGTGGGGCTGTGCTGCCCAAGCTCCAAGCCCCAAGGGACATCCAGGACGTGTCCTTCCAGATGGGTGTCAGGGTGACTGCAACATCTGGGTAGCAGCAGGCAATCTTGTTAAATTTAAAAATTGGTAAAGTAGGGAGTTGAGTCAATGGAATTGTAATAGATATGTATGATACCGGGAAGTGGGGAGGAGTGGGGAGGCGGATTGGGGGAAGAGAGGTTGTCACTTTGAGGGGTAAAAAGTATAACTATTGCACTTTGTTGTACACCTGAAACTAATTAAAACAAACAAACAAATAAATAAATAAAATAACATTACCGATCAAAAAAAATAATTGGTAAAGTACACGTAACATAAAATTTAGCATCTTAATCATTTTGAAATGTCCAGTTCAGTGGTATTAGGTACATTCACACTGTTGTGCAACCATCACCACCACCATCTCCAGAACTTTTCATCTCGTGAAACTGAAACACTCACTCCCCATTCCCCTCTCCTCCCATCCTCTGGGACCCTCCATTCTACTTTCCATCTCTGTGAATATGATTGCTCTAGGGACATCATATATTTTTGTTGTGACAGGTTCATTTCCCTTAGCATAGTGTCCTCGAGTTTCATACATTTTTTTGTAATGTGTCAGAATTTCCTTCCTTTTTAAGGATGAATAATATTCTGGCAACAGGTAGCTTTAAGTTGCAGTGGGAGAGGTGGCTAGCATCTCCCTCAGCCACCCATCTTTGAACCTTCCTTAGAAGCTGAGGTTTATTCCAAAGCAGCAGACCCCAGCACACAGATAAGCGTGGTCTTGAAACCAGGAACAGACTGCGCCTGGGACATGAGGTCCTCTTCCTGGCCCCACAGACAGCCCTGCAGCTCCCACTCAGCAACAAGCTTTACTATTTTAAGTATTATGCACATATATAATTTTGAACAAATAAAAGTTGCATTTCTAGAGTCAGAAGTCATTCAAATATCTCAGCCCAGTGCCTTCACACAACAGGAGCAGCTGGTGACATGCACCCCAAGCTTCTCCTCCTGACCTCTGCCTGTTCCGTCTGAGTCTCCTGGACCATGTCTGCTCCTCTTGTAGGCTTCCAGACCTGGGCTGGGGCAGGTTCTGTCCATAGCTCAGGGTTCCTGCATTTCCCCAAAGAAGACTTGGCTGACCCTGACAACCACCTCCACTCCCAGCCAGGGAGTCCCATCTCTCCAGAAGTCCCTAGGATCCTGACAAGTTCTGGTCTCAAACCATGACAAGGTGACCACAGATTTACGGTCTGACCCAGTTCCTCACATGTGCCACACGAGACCGGTGCAGGATTTGACATTTGTAGGGCCCTCAACAGTGTCATCCTTTACTCACTGTATGTCATGGAGTGCTTTTTACATTTGGCCAGGTGCTAGGCCCCACCTTCAGCTGTGAGAAGAAATTTAAAAACTTATTTATAATATATAGACACAGCAACTGTGATATGCCAAGTATTCCAACCATTTTTCAAACATTAATTTTTAAACACTCTCTGTAACATTAGAGAGGGTATGTTTATTATTGCCAACTGTCAGATGGAGAAACTGAGGCATAAACAACATTGCTCCCAAACCTCACACCTATGAAGTATAAGTATTAACACCTCACAATTTCTGAGAACCAGGCACCTGGGCATGGTTTGGTTGGGTTCTTCTGCCTCAAGGTCTCTATGAAGCAGTTGTGTTTCAACTGAGGCTCGACTGGGGCAGGCTTGCTCTCAGGTTGACTTGTGTGGTTATTGTCAGGATGCAGTTTGGACTCAGAGCCTGAGTTCCTGCCTGTTTGCCTGGGCACTCCCTCACTTCTCTCCTGTGGGGCCTCTACATAAGGCAGCTCAAAACATTGGCACTTGCTCTCCCAGTTCTCAAGATGTGACAGAGAGAGGGAGAGGAACTGAAACAGAAGGAGAGAAAAAGGGAGGGGACTTAAGAATGCAAGTGAGACAGAAGTGATAGGCTTGATGTAATTAAACGTGGAGGTGACATCCCATCACCTTGGCTGTATTCTGTTGTTCAGAAGCCAGTGACTAACCACTTAGTGGCTACACAGGGATGTTCGTGCCAAGAGGCAGGAATCAATGAGCGGCACTGTGAAGGCTCCTATCACATAGGCCCACATGAGGCACAGGGTCTGATTCTAAGTTTAACTGGATGCCATTGGAGGGTTTAATGACAGTGGATGACAATGTCTGAATTTTCTCCAATTTCAACCCCTTAAAGGTGCAGATCTGAAAATGAGGCCAAGATGGGCAGTGACTTACACAGATGGACCCCAGGCCTGTATTGGGTGGTGATCCATGCTGTGTCCCACCCGTTCTTGTAATTCTTTCACCTCAAAGTTTGTGCATCAGACTCGTGTGACACCAGCCTACAGGTGTTGTTGGTATTATCTCCTACACCTGATGATGTCACCAGGAAGTGATGTCTAGCATCGTCCCCACTGTGCAGGTTGGGCGACTGGGGAGTCCCTGAGAGGCACAGAGTCTTTTCAAGGACTCAGAACTGGGAAGAAAAGAGGTCTGAACACAGCTTTCTTCTTTTAAAAATTAAAGCCTAACAGCTGTTTCTAAACAGAGGCCTCACGCAAACAACGCTTCAGGGAGAAGCTGCACTGAACTGCTTGCCTGCACTGTGTTCTGTCCATCTGAGCGAGGCCTTTCCATTGTCCCCTTCTAAAACTGTTACCAGGAGACTTAAGAGGCTAAATCAGGGAATGTGCGAACCTGCCTTATTAAAGACTTTCTCACTTACCGAGTGAGAAGAACTTTGTAAGTTCTTTGCAATTAACGCAAGCTCATAGAGCAATCTTCCTGCATCTCGCTCGCTGAGACAAAGACGCCGAACTTCAGGGCCTGTGACCTGGAGATACTGTCTGTTCACAAAGGATGTCTCCACGAGGACTCCCTCCATCCTGGCAGGAAGGGACCATACAGGCATTGCTAATGCCTGAGTTGCGGCGTTCAAAGGCATTGATACATGATTTTGTTTTTCATTTCAAAAGGCTCCCACACTTGTACCTCATTCACCTGACCAAACACCCCAGCCTATTGGAGATCTCAAATTAAAGTTATCCAGAGCAGAGAAGCCCTAGGACAAAAGCAGACAGCACTTGAAGCAGATGGCTCTTCCCAGAGTCTGGGGCTGGGGCAATGAAGTCAACTCCTGCAACACATAGTCCTTATGCTAACTTCAGAGTTGTCATTTTTCTGGGTTTGTTATGACCTTAATTCTCTTGTGACAAGCCGGTCACCTTCCCTGTGTTTAAGATTGTATGTTGTAGTTATTCCATATCATTAACACTTGACTATACAGTACTTCCCAATTTCTGTTGTTTTAACCCTTGTAAATGGGAAACCTTGGCACAGAAGCATTATGATACAAAGCTTTCAAATCTTAGCGTCCTCATGGGAGGTGTCTGAAGGCTGGATCGCCACTGTGCCTCTCCACCTCTTGTAAAACGGATGATCCCACAGGTATTTCTGCCAGCAATTTCTCATCCGTCCCTAACTTTACTATTGACTTCACCAAACCTCCCGCTCTGAAACCTATTGGGTCGAATTGCAAAGGGGAGATCCACCTTTCCCCTGTGCCTACCTAAACCCACCTGCACATCGGCCACACTCTCCCCAGGTGGGACCCAACCATCTCCCACAGCTGAATTAGTAAATGCTTTAAATCTGGTTGCAGCTATTTCGCCCTCCCCTTTGTAAGGCCACTGTTGAGTCTAAACAGCCCACACTGTCAAGAACCTAAGTGCTCACCCCACGATATTCAAACATACCAGGAAGTACTTCTAAAGGGATATTAAACCCAGACGGAGCCTTGGTTGAAAAATGTTCTCCCCTCCCTTTCTGTTAACAAATTCATAAACGAATAAAGTCTTGCTGGCACCCCTTGTGCCCCCACAGCTTCTGTTTTTCTCTGTGCATATGAAAATCAGCCTTGGGCATTTGATGATCTAAGCAGCTGGAGGCTTACTTGGCAATGCCTTTTGGACCACTTGACATTCTCTTTTACTCTCCCCAAAATGATAATAGCCACCCCTACAGTTCTCAGCAAAGGTGAAAGAAGGCCTTATCAGTAGCCAATCAGCACCCCAATGAAGGCCCCCCTGTTTATAAAGACAACTCTTGTGGCCTTTTTGTGGGATGTGACTTGCCAGCAGGTTTTTCAGATGAGGGTAATCGCTCTCTCAGAATTGTGTTTTCATGGGGTGTCCCTGGTGCTGCTCAATTAGACATAGTGATGTGAAACTTAACTAGAAATGTCTATCACATCACTTGCTCAACCACCAGAGCCATTTGAGTCCAGGTGACATCTTCAGACTCCTTAGATGAGTGGACCTTGACAACAGTCACCCCTGATTATGTGCCCACAGCCTGAGGAGGAATTTGTGCCATAGCCAACACCTCCTGCTGGACCTCGATCAATACTTCTTCCCAGGTACAACCAGAAACGAACAAACTACTTCATCGTGACAAATCCCTTCAGGGACATTCCAGTTTTTCTTCTAGTGTCAATGACTATTTAGGATTCAATGTTCTGATATTTTCAGAGGGCTCCCAAATGGGCTTGGAGCTATTTTTTGGTCTGGATTGCAAATTGTTTTGCTTATTGTTATTCTAATTTGTTCAATATATTGCACCGTCAAGCTATTTGTTGATGTTCTGTATAACAAATGTTTCAAACCTCTGAGAAAAACTTGAGTCGTGGTTGCATGAAGGATAGAGATGACTTATAAAGCCACTGTATCCCCTTCATGTTTGTCACTCATAATAGTCAAAACCTTTACTCCTGATGCCAAATACCTTTTGTCAATGATCCCTGATTTCTCTTATGAACTAAGTGCCTTTGTTGTTCTTTAACCTTTTCCAAGTTGTTTTGGCTGCTTTTATGAGACTGTAACCTTTTTTGAGTTTGGCAGTTGCCTGAGAGACAGACCTCTTGTAAGCAAATGGCTCCAGTTGCTCTATTGGTACTGTCCTGACACAGGAGTCCCACCAAAGGACTAGATGGAACCAGAGCAGGTAGCCAGGCCACTTGGAAACAGACACAGCACAAACTTACCTGATTGATCATTAATGCTGTCTGTTGACAGATTCTGATAGAAAAGGGGAATATGTGAACCCTGAAATAAAAGATCCCTACAGAAAAGAGCTCCTGATGGCTAACTTGGCTCAAATTAAAAAGCAGCGCCGAGCAGCTTTCTAAATGGGCCACTCACGCAAACTGCGCTTCTAAGAGAAGTCTGCACTGACCTGCCTGCCTCCTGTACTTGTTCCTGTGATCTGAGCCAGCACTTATAGAGGCGGTCCTGGAAAAGAATTTCAACCAATAGGACTGAGGCTTTCCCTGTCCAATTGGAGCTGCCATCTATATTCCCCCATCAGCATCTTCACCAACCAATCAGAAAAGCTGCATTCTGACCAATCAAGACAATGCTTCTTGGATGACTCAAACTGTGAGGATTTGGAGTCCTCATTTGCAAAAATCCAAAGGGCAGGGACTTCTGTCTACATAAATCAGCTCCTCTCTGGCTCCGAAAGCACGTTTTCCCTTTCCACCGAAGATAGAAGACTGAGTTTGCCAGGCTGAAGCTGAAACACTGTAAATGAAACACCGAAGATGTCTCATGGAGCAGACCAGTGCAGGGCAGAGTGGAGTGGACTGGACCTGAGCAGGTGGCCCCAGTGCCGCCTCACAGCCATGCTGTTCCACAACTGTGCTGTCTCTTAATTGATCTGTAACACTATGGAGCTGTTCTCACAGCTGTGCTACTCTCACAGCTGTGTTGTATCACAGTTGAGCTGTTTGCACTGAATAAAGTTTCCTCTTCACTGCAGCCCAAACTCGGGATTCCTATTGGTGTTGAATTGGCACCAATGACCATCGGCAAAGACCAGATTCAATATTGTTGTATTAAAGTCCTGTTTCTATTACAGCCTGGTTTGGTTCTTTCACTTCCCATGCTCATGTCAATGAGGTACAGACTCACATTCCTCCTTGAACTGAGAAATCTTGCAGTGTCATCAGCTTATTGTGTGTGGGAGAAGGGAGAAGGGCCAGCCCACCTCCGTGACTACTGAAGGACACCCCCAAATCCAATTCCTCAGAGGACAGATTCACTCGTGTGTTGTGAACCTGAGCCAGGAGCAGACACAGCCCCTCAGAACCCCTGGGACTTAGAGGTTGAAGGTACTTTCACAGGCAGAGCAACCACCACTGAAATTGGGTGTCTTTCAAAATGACATGTGCTAAAGCCACTTCCTGCCTCAGGACAGTGGTGGCCTTGATAGGATTTGGAGAAAGAGGAAATATTTTTGCTTCTCTTGTCAAGGTTTCTTTTGACTAAATATTTGGAACTTGTAGTTTTCTAGTTCAATCTCGGTAACTGCATGAGCACTAAGTGAGGGAAAGCAAGTAAAGGGATCAAACCTTGAATGTGGAAAGCACAAGGCTGCAGGAAGATCATTTGCAAATGGACTCAGAGCAGATAGGATAGATAGGACTGTCCATCCTGGGGCCCCCTGTAGAGATTCCATGTTCACCCTTTACTGAGATCTGAAGCCTCCTGGGATCCTGGCCCCTAACCTCCAATTCCTTTTCCTGCAGGTTTCTTTTCCAGGGGAAAGATGTGTGATGTAGCTTTAAGGGCTACAGCTGAGCCTCATTCCATAAACATTTACGCTCTGTGTGAACTAGGATGTCCAGCATCCCTGCCCTTCCTTATACAATTCTGTTCAAGGTAGAAATTCCCTGGAGGCCCCAGATGCTTTGTCAGCTATGTCATGGCCACTTCTTCCTGGCTGGGACCTAATTAATCAGGGATGGGTTCTCATTTGCCAGGACAGGGGTCTATATCCTTGGCCAGGGAAAACCCCCACACTCATCCTTGCTGGCTAAGGGGACTTCTGGGCCATGTGGTTCTGACGCCCATGGTCTTGGACAACCACCAGTTCACACACTGAGTCATCTTGTTACTGACTTGTCCTGAAGGGGCAGCTTGTAAGACCCCCTGGGACTGTTGTATTCTTTTCAAGTCTTATGTTGTGGTCATGTCAAGGAGAGTGTGAACTTTTCCTGTTGGGAGTTTTACATATGAGGCATGAAAGGGGAGAGTGCAGGGAGGTCCATCAGGGGAATGCCACCAAACTCATGACCCATAGACATGCATGAACATAGCCTTACCTATTAAAATAATGTACTGAAAGTCTTCCCACCTAGGTAGAAAACAGATACTGCTCTGAGCTCACTCCAAGCACCCAGCCCATGCAGGAGTCAAAGGGTTAACCACCTGGCCTTTTGAACATTATACCCTACAAACACTCTGTAAAAGCGAGACCAAGATGAATGGCTGGAAAGTCCTGACTTATCCCCTTTCATCCAAAAGCTGCAAGTGTCACTTTGCCTCAGAGGCCTTTTCTGTGCATCCAGGGGCTGACTATAAATCCTGATTCCTGACAACCCAGGCCCTTCCTGACATGACACAGACCTCCAGAAACATGATTTGCTAAAGGAAAGACAGGTAAGACTAACCCTCCAAAAAGAAGGACATGTGCCAGGTTCCAGGGCTGATCCGGGCCAGGGGGGAGGCAAGGGTGCCCGAAGGGTTTCCACTACAGGACTGTAAAGCTCCAGAGGGCTGATCCTGTAGGGAGCAATATTTAATAACTTGTGCCTAATGACATAGCAGAGAATAGACAACTTGGTGCATCTTTGGGCATCTATCAGCCAAAAGTGCACTGACAGTCACCCTAAAGAGACCCATGCTTGTATTAAAGGTCAATATTTTTTTTACATTTATGTAAATTTAACTAACATATAAAATATACACAAACACTCAAACTTATTCATAACTGTTTAAGAAAGAAATATAGCAACCAAATCCATGTTTGTGCAGTTGGTCACTCTTTCAGAGCTGGTATTTAAAACTACCTTCTTCCATCGCCCACTTCATATTCCCTTTGCCCTCAGCAAGCATCTCAGCTGTTTTTGCCTGGTTGGATGGCCCTAACCTTCACTCCTGAAGGCTCAAGGCTGACATCAGCAGTCATGCCTATATTAGTTTATTGTAGTTTTCCATTGACTTTAGTCACAGCGCATGGTGATGCTAAGGAAGCCCTAAGGAATCTCCTGTAGCTCTTACTTGCAGTGTAGAGCAGCTGTCCGTTTCCCCTTGTTGTCAGGATCACTTACTCAGGTAACTCCCGTTGCGTGTTGATTCAGAAGAATAAGGAGCTGTAAGTGGCCGGGTGGCAGTCTTAATTTCCAGTCCGGTGAACTCAATGTGTTTCCTGGTGGAAGCTTTCTTCCCTTTTATGTTAGTAGATTGCTAGGAGGAACTGTGGTAATAGTGGGTGGTGCTACACACATGTCCACCCTTGGTAGCTGGACTTGTGAATCCCAGCTATGGGGAAAATCTACTATATAATGGACACTGATTTAGAGCCTAAGCAGCCTCCTGGGGAACACTGCCCCAACCCTGCAAGGCAGTGCTAATAATTCAGACTTCCATCTAGTCAGCTGCTACAGAATGATGAACAGGGAAAGACCAGTGAATTCGTGAGCATGGGCCCACTGCCGCACTTCATTCCTGTGCAGTGAGTCCCTTGATCAGAAGCCATGCAGAGTGGAACACTATGATGGTGAATAAGGGACTCTGTGAGTCTCCAGATGGTAGTTAAGAGACATTGTGTGAAGGAAAGAAAAATCTGTATCCAGAGTAGGTGTCTAAGCTAGTAAGAAAAAAACATTGCCCCTCCCATGGCAGACTATGTGCAATAATCACTTGCCACAGGGTAGCTGCTTGATCGCCCTGGGGATAGTGCCATATCAGGGACTCTGGTTTTGGTCTATGCTCCCAGCAGACTTGGCACTCAGCAGTGGCTATGGGAGGTTAAGTGTGATGAGTGGAAGTCCGTGATGCTGAGTCCAGTCATAACCTCCATACCTGACATCATGACCACTTTATTCATGACCCTGTTGGGCATTGACAGGAGTGACTAGGGAAAGAAAGAAGCTGCATAGTATCCATAGAATAGGTCATTCTATCCACTGGATTATTCAAAGCTACTCTGCTGAGGTCACCCACTGGTGAGCATTACTATGGATCCCAAATAGATTCACATTTTGAGGACCTGTGAATAATAAATCTTGGCCTTCAAAATTTAATGATGTTATTTACTAAGGTGCATCTTGCAATCCATCGAGGAACCTCAAGGGCCAATCTAGCCACAGCATTGGCTCCGGACAGGGAAATGTCTGTGAGCGCTGGCCAAAATAGTGTGGGCCCAAGCATTCTTACTTCATAGCATCATTACCAATAGGCTGACACTGACAGAACACATAGCTACTTTCAAGTATAAAATACAGTACTGATAACTCTAGTCACCATGCTGTACACTATACCTGCAGAACTTATTCACCTCACAACTCAAAGTGTGTAGCCTTTGACCAACCTTTCCCCATTTGCCCCAGTCCTCAGCCCTGGCAAATACAATTATATACTCTCTGTTTCTACATGTTCAATCATTTTTTAAATTTATTTTAAAAATTTTTATTGATTTATTTTAAATTTATTTTTTGAGTTCAATGGTTTTTAGATTTTATGTATAAGATTATACAGTATTTGTCTTTCTTTATCTGACTTAGTTCACTTAACATAATGCCCTCAAGTCCATTTATTTTGTTGCAAATGGCAGGATGCCCTTCTTTTTTATGGCAGAGCCATATATATCACATTTCCTTTTTAAAATAAGATTAATTGGGGCAACATTGGTTAATATTATATAAAATTGAAGTGTACAATTCTATAATACATCATCTGTATGTTGCATTGTACAAGGTGTAATAAAAAGCTACAGTGAATGTTTAAATTAAAAAATTATTACAGTAAAATACACATTGCCATTAATCCACCTCAAAATACTCCCCCTCACTTTGAACACACTTATCCCATCATTCTTGCCACTTTCTGAAGCAGTTCTGGAAGTCCTCTTTCATGAGTGTCTTTAGTTGTGCTGTCATGGCTGCCTCGATGTCCTGAATGGATTCAAAATGTTTACCTGTCATGGTCATTTTTACTTTGGGGAAGAGCCAGATGTTCCACAGTGCCATATCCAGTGAATAAGGTGGATGAAGACACACCACAATTTTTTTTAAAGATTTTTTATTGGGGAATTGGGGGAGGGGAACAGAATTGGGAAGGGGAACAGACAAGTTGTTGTCCTTTTGTTCTTCAGTCTAGTTGTGGAAGACACTATTTCATTGGCCCATGTTGGTGTTATGATCATTGTGCTCTTCCTAGCTGAGGCAGTCAGTCACCAGCCATTGGACGGCCGCCCACAGTGGCTCACGGTAGCTCACGGCAGCCCACTGCAGCCCCACTGCACCCCACTGCAGCCTACGTCGTCGCGGGCCACTCATAGCAGCCCAGCTCCAGGTGGAGCTGCTGTTCACCATCTTAGCTGTAGAGGGCACAGCACCACTGGCCCATGTGAGAACCAAACCGGCATTGCTGCTGCTCAGAGCTCTCACTCCCAAGCCAACTCTTAACCAACTGAGCCACTCGGCCGGCCCCCAGTAATGTTTTTATTTGACAGAAATTGCTGTACCAGAAGCGATTTGTAACACAGAGCCTTTCCGTTGTGATCAAGAAATACGATGAATAATGCTGCCGAGTGCCATCCAATGAAAAGACAGGGATCTTCAATACAGGAAGTGGCACGCAGAAGCTTAGTAACAGTGTGTGACAAGTTTCAACTTGTTCAGTGCAGTCAGTCGGGTGTGAGCTACGATTGCTAGAAGGTGTGTTTTAAAGTGTGTTGTAGGGCCGGCCGAGTGGCGCGATGGTTAAGAACTGGCTTGGGATGCCAGAGGGCCCCGGTTCGGATCCCACATATGAGGGCCAGTGACACTGC
>NW_017731697.1:304004-321758 GCF_001890085.2 Hipposideros armiger
ATCTTTAAAAAAATAAAAAATAGACACCAAATAATTCATACTGGAGAGAAATTATATAATTGTAATGAATGTGGTAAAGCCTTAAGTTCCCACTCGACACTTATTATTCATGAGAGAATTCATACTGGAGAGAAACCATGTAAATGTAAAGTGTGTGGGAAAGCCTTCAGACAAAGTTCAGCTCTCATTCAACATCAGAGAATGAATACCGGAGAAAGACCCTATAAATGTAATGAGTGTGGGAAAACATTCAGGTGTAACTTGTCTGTTAGTAATCATCAGAGAATTCATACCAGAGAGAAACCATATCGATGTCTGGAATGTGGGATATCTTTTGGCCAAAGTTCAGCTCTTATTCAACATCGGAGGATTCATACAGGAGAGAAACCCTTTCAATGTAATACATGTGGGAAAACTTTTAGACAAAGCTCATCACTTATTGCACATCAACGAATTCATACTGGAGAGAAACCCTATGAATGTAATGCATGTGGGAAACTCTTCAGCCAGAGGTCATCCCTTACTAACCATTATAAAATTCACAGTGAAGAGGAAGCCTTGAAAGTAGATTTGCATGTGTGAATGCCTTAAACAAAATCTCATCAGAGTATACATACTTAAAATTGGTTTAATTAATGTAATGAATATGAGAAAAGTTTCTATTTTCATTTTTATCAGATATGAAATTCTAAGGATACACATTGACTATATAATAAGTGTGTGGAAAACATTCATACCTTTCAGTCACTTTTAAATATCCTGAGAAAAATCACAATTGCGAATATTGATTTTTGCCATTTGTAAGATAGAAGGCGGGGGTTTTATATGTCTTTAGACAGCATTATATGCTATATGTGATATGTAAACTTGAGAAAGACACCAACTATAAACTAGTAGTCTATTACAACTAACATTTTAACAGCGAACAGAAAATATGTGCAATTTTAGAGTAAAGGACCAAATGATAGATAAAAATAAACTGTAAACTATCTCAGTCTCTGGAATTTGCCTTTTCCTAAACTGTTGTCAAACATGTTGTGTAGTTTTCATTAAAAAGAGAGAAAAATCTATTCTCTTCCTCCTTTATTCTAGTTACTTCCAAACTACACCTGTCTCCCAAAATTTTTACATAATTTCTAATTTTGTTCTCAGAATTGTTTTTCATTGTTGCCTTGAAGTCATATTTATTATATAACTGTACTTTGTATATTTTGAACAGCATGTTAGGTAATTTAAGTAGGAAAAGTATAGTTTGATTAGACAGTTGATTTAAGGTTAAAGCTATTAATATTTTCTTAGTTGGCTACAAAAGAAATTCTAGTCCTAAGAAATAGTTTAGAGAACCTATCACCTATGGCAAAGTTTTGAAAAGGAATCATTTTCATGAAATAAAAGCATGTTTTCCCCCAAGAGGTTGTCGAGTTTTTAAAATTTTTATAATGCAAAGGAAAATGAAAGAAGGGAAATCTAAATGTTGGAACTGGTTTACTCAGTAAATTTTTGTTTAGCCCCAGGTTTGAGCCAAGTACTTTCCCAGGCACTGGAAATTGTTCCTTAGAACCAGGCACTATCTTCAGGAATTCATGAATTGAAGGGGCAAGAGGGTGGAGTTGAAGGGGTTAACAAATGAGTAAGCAGATTATAATGTGTTATAGTATTTTCACAGGGAAATAGGTGTTATGATAATATTATGTTACAGAACATACATACAGAGATTTGAACAAGATGCAGAAAAAAGGAAAGGAGTGTAACCAAGGGAACCTGGGAAGACCAGAGTTAGTGTCCCAGAAACTGTGAGGCCTGAGCCCAGTTTTAGAAGAACGTTACAAATTCTCCAGAGTGAGAAAAGTGCTTCAAAGACAGGGAGCCACAAATGCAAAGGCACAGGTGGGTGACGACATAGTGTGTTTGTAAAATGTCTATTAAGTAATGATAACAGATGTTGAAGCTTGAAACGGTAGAGACCAGATAACCAAAGGTCTTATTTGTCATTGTAAGGAATTTGATTTTGATTCTGAAATTTATGGAATCACTTAAAGATTTTATGTGAGTGAAATTTTTTTCTGGCAATAATGTGTAAAGAATGAATTTAGGAAGTTGAGGACAGTTGAATGGACTGAAGCCTAGAAGTATGGGCTGTTATAGTATGTGAATGATAGGCGAGTGAGGCTCTAAACTCAGGCAGAGATAGTGGAGTGAAGAATTTGTGACATATTAATGTGGTAAAATTGATAGGACATGGTTTTTGCAATCAGATAATAGAGGTGAACTGAGAAGAAAGGTTTCTGCCTGTTTACCTGGATGGATGGTGGTGCCATGCACTAATACAGGGTGAACAGTTTGGTTTAATACATGTTAAATTGGTCATACAGATCTAAAAGGGAAATGTAAGCCAGAAGACTAGAGCCAGGGAGGTAATTAAAATGTAGTTGGCAGTCAAAGCCATGGCACGTGAAATTGGTCAGCAGAGTGTGCAGACTACAATGAGAAACAAAGAGGTCATGGATAAAACTGAGGGAAAATCAACATATAAGGAGTTGGTGTAAGAAAAGGGATTGAACTAAGATGAAAAAGAATGGCCCTACAGGTACTGTGTTTCTCTGAAAATAAGACCAGTTTTATATTAATTTTGCTCCAACAATCTACATTTATTCATTTATTCATGTACAAAAATCTACATTTGTTCAAACAGTCATGTCTGACTGACGATCTTAACTGGGGCTTATGTTTGGAGTAGGGTTTATATTACGAGCATTCTGAAAAATCATGCTAGGGCTTATTTTCCAGTTAGGGCTTATTTTCAGGGAAACATGGTAGGAGAAAACCAGAAGAGTAATGGAACTGAGCCCAAAAGAGAAATGAATCTCAGGTGGTGAATAGTGTCAGGTGCCACAAATTAAGTAGTAGGGAGAGTAAATTGGAATTGGTGACTAGAACATTGGAAACACTGGCAAGAGCAATTTCAGTGAATTAGTGTGGACAGAAGCCCGATTATTCTGGATTAGATTATTAGTAGGAAAGTGAAAACTGGTAGGCTGTTTTAAGAAGTTTAATGGAAGAAAAGTGGTCTGATTTAGAGGGGAGAGATTAATTTAGGGAGCATTTCTGTACTAATTGGGGGCAATAATGTATATACATGTTGAGGGTGAATCAAGAAGAGATCACTGAGTGGAGCAAATTTCCTGAGATGTTCTGAGGGAATCAGAGCATAGGTGGAGGAATTAACCTTACCTTAGGCTGCAGGGGAAAACCTGCAGAAAGATGGAAATGCAGATAACTTCCTGTTTGATTTGGAGAAGGAATTTCTGCTTACTGACCTTATTTTCTGTAAAGCAGGAGAAATCTCATTTTTTAAGATGTTGATTTTAGTAGCAATTTTTGGATCTTTGGGTGCTTAAAAAGTGTTAAATTAATTAGTTTTAGTCTGAGCTTTGGAGATTTTTAGGAAG
Source organism: Hipposideros armiger (assembly GCF_001890085.2). NCBI lineage: Eukaryota > Metazoa > Chordata > Mammalia > Chiroptera > Hipposideridae > Hipposideros > Hipposideros armiger. Next base: position 307,454 of record NW_017731697.1, read on the forward strand.
TCATAACTCTAAGTTCACTCCATTCTTGTTTCAGTAAGAAAGTGTCATTTTTGTCAGTTTTTAATGTTAGGTATCTGTTATTTTTTGTTTTTAAGAAAATAATTTCCTGGTGAGTTAAAGTTTAAACACTACTTAGAAAGAAAGAATGCTTTAAAAGAGTGATAAGCCTGAACAGAGACTGGGGGGGCGGGAATGTAGGAGTTCAGCAGGTATTCACATAAGGGGAAAAGTTTGTGCAATGGCAAGGAGGCATGAGAGGACATGATGTACTCACTGCACTATTATAATTAGCATTTTTTAAACCTCATTTTCCAATTATTTGTTAGTACATTGAAGTACAATTGATTTTTATATATTGACCTCATATCCAGTAACCATGTTAAATTCAATGTTTTCTAATAGCTTGTTTGTAGATTCTTTTGGATGTTTTGCATAAACAATTATCTGTAAATAATGGCTGTTTATTTTTTTCTACTCGTAATGCCTTTTTAAATTTTTTATCATACATTATAGTACTACTTAGCACAGGCCAATACAATATTGAATAAAAATGGTAACATTTAGTTTTTTACCATTTAATAAGATGTATTTAATTTATGGGCATCTGTTATCAATACAAGGAATTTCTTTGTATTTTTAGTGTGCTGTGAGTTTTTATTATAAATGGAAGTAGTATTTTGTCATTCATTTTCTGCATTGACTGAAATGAACATACAGTTTTTCTCTATACTCTTAATAGAGAATTACATTGATGGAATTTTTAACCAATGTTGTGTTCCTGAAATTAACCCTACTTGGTCATGAGGTATTGTCATAAGTGTGTATAGGATCAGGATGAAGTAACCAAGGATGTGTTCCAAAAACTGACAGACTGTTTCATCATTCAAATCTGAAGAATAGATGGAATCATAATACCTAGAGAGGAAGGGGAAGGCAAGGACCAGAGTACCACAGGAGAAAAAGCTCAGAAGGAGAGTGAATACAGCATCTCTAGGGACCAGTAGGGAAGCTAACCTTGCTGGTGTAAAGGGCTCCTAATAGGGTAAAATAAAAAATAATATTGGAAATGTGAGCTAGAGCTAGGTTATCAGATACTTTGAATGCTGTCTGAGACAACTGAAGTTTAGATATGATGATCCTTTACATATTAAATCACTATATATTTCTAAGGAGCAAATGACCACTTTGATAACTGTGTTTTAGAAAGAATGTCTGAAGGGACATAACGTTCAAAGATGATTTGATAATTTCTGGCTTGAGAAACTGAATGACTGGTCCTTGGGAGTAGGAGCTTAGAAGAGTCTATGAGAAATGTTCTTAGTGAGAAGTTAAAAAAGAACAGAGGATAGCTCTAATCTTGGTGCCTGACAATTGTCCTGGTCTTTTACCAGATACCACAGATGCTAAAATTCTAAAAGCTGTCAATGTTATCTTTTTCAAAATCAAGGTGCAATTATGCTTTCAAAATAAAAGATAGAATTCAGTTGGTATTGTAGGTCAGTGTGTTTCAGGTTATAAAATAAATTGTTTCAGGAATATGATTTCCACCAGCTATAAAAATATTTTTATTTTTATTTTGAGAGAGAACTGTCTATGAGAGCATTGGACAGTCAAGATATGTGTGCTTTCCTACCCCTCATTCCACTTCAAGTTTTACAGTTGCTGGTCTTTTCAACTCTAGAAATTCCACTGTGTTGTTTCATATCCTGCTGCATGGTTCCTAATGGTGTAGATCAACTCAAAATTTTAAATGTTTCTCTTACACATATTTTGTGTAAAAACACCAAGATGGATTGAGATGAAGACCAAAAAAAAAAGACTACAAAGAAATTCTATTTCCATATTGTTAGTAATATTGTTAGGCCTATATTGTTGGGTAAAATAATTAAGTTATGCATTATGAACTAAAATTTTCAACCTAAAAATCAAATTGTTCTAGGAAGATGGAGTAGACAGATATACTTTTCCCTATTTTTTTCCCCACTAAGAACATCTAAAAACGCTGTACATTATATATAAAACAAACATAAGAAGACTGAACAGTAGAGAGAACATAGGCCAGCTGGGAACCTCAGGACTGGCGGAATGATGTGGTGATTCTTTTTGCCTCACATATCCCAGATTTGGAACTGAAAAGCTGGGAAGCTAGGAACACCAATAGACACAGACACAAATATTAGAAAACCCTGACAAAAACCATCTTTCTTTAGCCAAAGGACTAGGAAAGGGGTACTCTAACAAGACAGAAAATCCTTGACAATAACCACTCTACTCCACCCAAACAATATGGGAAAAACTGATCCCATCTCTACACATACCAGCAAAAGCTGAGTGGGGAGCCAAGACTTCCACTCTTGTGAGGCTGTAAAGAGGAGCCATAAAACCCTACTGAGTGGTGTCAGAGGCCAAGAGCTAGGACATTCAGACATGCTAGCTGGTAATAAACACCCCCACCATCCCAGCAATAATAGTGGAGACTATGTGGGGAACCTGGACATATCCCAATCCCACTCAGTAGTAAAAGAAACCATCCCTCCCACTCCCTGCTGGGGTGGTATCAGAGGAGGCCTAGTGTAGTCAGAACTTTTACCACTGCCCCACAGTATAATAATTGGGCCACATTCCTATCCCATGGTATTGCTGGAGACCAAATAGAGAGCCATAAAAAGGCACTCATCTCTCTAAGCCAGAATCTTATCAGTGAAAGCCCAGTAAGGAGCTAGAAATACCACCTTCACCAAGCAATACAAAGGAGACCCTTATCTCCTTGGTTGTCTAGGGTGGTCAAGTGGGAAAGCTGGACTTTTACCCCACATTGCCATAATGAGGTGGCACCTTCTAGTCCTTTGCCAGAGCAGTATTAAAGCAAGCCTGACGAAACAAGGTTCAAATAAGATCCAGAATTTCATGACATAATACCCGAATGTCCAGGATTCAAGAAAAGACTTTTATCATACCAAGAACCAGGAAGATCACTTGAAGGAAAAAAGACAATTAGCAGACATCGATAGGTTGGTGACAGAGATGTTAGCATAATCTGATGAAGATTTTAAAGTGGTCATCATAAAAATACTTCAATGAGCAATTACAAAAGTGTTTGAAGCAAATGAAAACTAGAGTCTCAGCAAAGAAATTTAAATTTTCAGCAAAGAAACAAGAGATAAAGAAAAAACAGGTGGAAATTTTGAACTGAAAACATACAGTAACCTAAAATTTAAAAATTCATTGTATGGGCTCAAGAGCAGAATTTAATGGACAGAGAAAAATATCTATGAACTTGAAGACAGCACAGTATAAATTACTCAATACTAATGACAAAGTGGAAAGAGACTAAAAAAATGAACACAGCCTCAGGTACCTGTGGGACTGTAACAAAAGATCTAACATTCATATGTCAGAGTTTAGAAGGGAGAGGAGAAAGAAGATGGCCCTGCAAATTTTTTGAAATTGTAATTGAAAATTTCCAAGTTTAGCAGATATAAACCTACAGATTCAAGAAGATGAGTGAACTCAAAAAAGCATAAAACCAAAGAAATTCACACCAAAACACATCATACTTAAACTTTTGAAAACTAAAGTCAAAGAAATAATCAAAAGAGGTTAGAGAAAAAATTTGACACCTTACCTATAAAGGAAAAAAAAATAAAATGAAAGCAGATTTCTCATGAGAAACCTCAAAGGCAGAACATTTTTCAAGTGCTGAAATATTAATAAAACAACTATGAACCCAAGGGAATGAGATTAGCAAGATGGTGGACTGGGAAGCTCCAGGTCTTCATTCTCCCACAGAGACTTTGACTAAACAACAAAGTATGGCTCAAATTGCTTTTGGAGAACTCCAGAAAACAGTTGAAAGGTTGCAGCACCCCAGGTGAGTGCAAAGCCAGTAAGAAATGCATTGGAGTGGATAGTGAAATTGGTGGCATTTTACCCACCTTAGCCATCCCCCTTGCCCAGCACAGCAAGGTGTATTCAGGAGAAAACCCCAACTCTAAGCTCCTCCCTCCAGAGGGAGATAGAAATACGGACTTTGTGTCCAATAGTCTGGTTTTTAGGGGCTGGCCTCAATGACTGGTTTTGGTCCCACCTGACCCACAGCACTAACTGGAATAGCAGTTTTGACACCAAGTTAGGGGCTGCTGAAAAGAAAGGCAGGTGCTGTGGCTTCTTATGGCACCGAAGAGATTGTGATACCATAGACAGACACCAGGCAAAGCAATAGATTAAAGCCTCAAGAGAAGAAACAGGCAAACCTCTTTTTTTTTAAATTTTATTGGGGAATTGGGGGGAGGGGAACAGCGCTAGGGAGTCAGGGGAAGGGGAACAGACAAGTTGCTGTTGTTTTGTTCTTCCATCTAGTTGTGGAGGACGTCGCTTCACTGGCCCATGTTGGTATTATGAGTGCACTCTTCCTGGGTGAGGCAGATCGGTTGCCGGCTTCTGGATGGCTGCTCACAGTGGCTCTTGGCAGCTCACACCGGCTGCTGGCTGCTCATGCTGACTGCTGGCCACACATGATAGTTTATGGCAGCCCGCTGCAGCCTATGCTGTGGCCGGCAATTCATGGCAGCCCAGCTCCAGGTCGAGCTGTTGTTCACCATCTTAGCTGTAGAGGGCGCAGTGTCACTGGCCCTCATGTGGGATCCGAACCGGGGCCCTGCTGCTCAGAGCTGGCATCCCAAGCCAGCTGTTAACCAACGCGCAACTCGTCCAGCCCAGGCAAACCTCTTTAACTTGGAAATTATACACACTATTCTAGAGAAGATGAGTTCCCATGGAAGATTGGAGATGTCCTCAGAATCTGTAGTCAAGCTGACTGGTGAAGGTCTTTCCCTGAATGAGGCCAGTCCATAAAGGCTGCGAGAGAGGGTTGTTTTTTCAAATGACCAAATCTCAACAAAAGGTCACAGGCTAATAAACAAGAAACAAGGAAACATGGCCTAATCAAAGGAACAGGCTAGTTCTCTAGAAACCAACTGTAAAGAAATGGAGATCTGTGAATTATCTGAAAAATAATTTAAGCTTCTTAAAGATGCTTAATGAGCTAAAAGAGAACACAGACAGCTAAACAAAATTAAGACAATGATGTATGAATAAAATGACAATATCAGAGGGAAGAGTGGGAGAAATTTTTTTTTTAAAGATTTTTTATTGGGGAATTGGGGAGATGGGAACAGTGCTGGGGAATTGGGGGAAGGGGAACAGACAAGTTGCTCTCCTTTTGGTCTTCAGTCTAGTTGTGGAGGACGTTGCTTCACTGGCCCAATTGGCACCATCATTGCGCGCTTCTCGGGTGAGGCAGATCAGTCGCCGGCTTCTGGACGGCCACTCAATGTGGCTGCTGGCCGCTCACGCTGGCTGCTGGCTACATACAGTAGCCCATGGCAACCCACTGCCACAGAGGCTGCAGCCTACCCTGTCGCCGGCGACTCACAGTAGCCCAGCTCCAGGTTGAGCTGTTTGTTGTTCAGCATCTTAGTTGTGAAGGGCAGTGTCACTGGCCCTCATATGTGGGATCCGAACCGGGGCCCTCTGGCGTCCCAAGCCAGTTCTTAACCATCGCGCCACTCGGCCGGCCCAAGAAATTTTTTTTTAAAGTGACAATATTAGCAGAGATAGAAACTATTAAAAAAAAAAAGAACCCAACTCTGAGGTGAAGAATACAGTAACAAGTTCAACAGCATACTTGATCAAACAGAAGAAAGAATCAGCAAATGACAACAGGTCAACAAATTATTGAGTCAAAGGAGCAAAATTTAAAAAGAGTGAATAGTGAACTTATGCATCACCAGTAAGAATGTTAATATACATATTATATGAGCCCCAGAAGGAAGAGAGAAAGGGTAAGAGAGCCTATGGTGAGATAAGTGTAAAAACCTCCCTAAATTTGAGGAATGAAATGAACATACAAATTTAGAAAGCTCACCAAACTCCAACTTGGATTAAGCCAAAGAGCTCCACACTGAGACACATTATAATCAAATGCTCAAAAGTCATAGGCAAAGGTAGAATCTTGAATGCAGCAAGAGAATAGTGACTTATCAGTACAAAGGGGCTTCTATGAGATTACCAGCAGATTTCTCAGCAGAAATCTTGCAAATGAAAAGGGGGTGGGATGATATATTCAAAGTGCTGAAAGGAATAAATTTCCAATCCAAAATACTATAACCAGCAAAACTGTACTTCAAAAATAAAAAAGTTAAGACTTTTGTAGATAAACCAAAGCTATATATTATGGTGTTTTGCTCTACTTTAAAAACCTTCCTGGCTAGGGAGAGACTGCCTCTCCTAGGGTTGGCCAATTCTTAAAAAGACTGCAAATGGTGCAGGTGGGAGGATGCTATTGATATGCAAACTAACCAATATAGAGCCATAACTCCTCTACTTGGCCTGTAAATAACAGGAGGCAGTATTTCTCTGACTTAATCATCCCAGGGCCAGGTGCCAGGCAACTAGAGACTACCCCTATGACCCAAAGACTGATGAAATTATTCAAACCAGCCAATCCTAAACTGTTCGCTTTGCCCTGCCTTGCCTTTCCTGCAGAAACTCCAATAAAGGCAGTAACCTAAACCTGACTTTCTCTCCTGTCTTCTACCTCTTGACCATCGTGTTATTTTTCCCACGTGGCCCTGCATGGCATGCTGTGCCTTCTGCCTACAGGATTTGTGAGTATAACAAACCTTATGTTTTTTCCTGAGCCTCTCCTGCATCTCTTCTTGTAGTCACACCTGACTGACCATCTCATAAAAGAACACAAAACAATGAATTTGTCTAAATCTGACAACTTAGACAATATACACTAATTCCTTGAAATGCAATCTGAATAGTTCTATATATTAAGTAAATTTTATTCATAATTTAAAATCCCACTCTAAAAAATATCCCTAGGTACAGATTATTTCACTAAATAATTCTATTAAATGTTTAAAGAAGAATTACCATGAATTTTATATACTCTCTTCTAGAAAATTGAAGATGGCATACTTCTCAATTTACTTCATAAGATAGTATTACCTTAATATGAAAGCCGAGACAGTACAAAAAAAAAGAAAAGAAAGAAAACTGACCAATATCTGTCATAAATATAGTCACAAAAGATCTTAACAAAATAATAGCAAATAGAATTCAACGAAGTATAAAAAGATTTGTACACCATGACCAAGTAGGGCTTATATCATGAATGTAACAGTTTGATATTTGAAAACCAATCAATGTAATCCTCTATATTAACATGCTTAAGAAAAAGAATCACATGATCATATCAATTGATGCAGATAAAGCATTTGACAGAATCTAACATTCACAATAAAAACTCACAGAAGAGTAGGAATAGAGGGGAACTTCTATAATGCTTGATAAAGAACATCTAGGAAGAAACGCCAGCAAACATAATACTTAATGGTGAAAGACTGAATGATTTCCACCAAAGACCAAAAACAAGACAACTACGATATGACCTAGAAATTGCACTCTGGGAATTTATTACAAAGTAATAAAAACTAGGGCCAGCCGAGTGGCTCAGTTGGTTAAGAGCTCGCTCAAGAGTTTGAGCTCTGAGCAACAGCGATTCGATTCCTGGCCCAAGCTGAGCAGCTGCTGAGCTGCCAACAGGTGGCAGGATGGCTCAGCTTAAAAAAAAAACCAAAGTAATAAAAACTTATGTTCACCTGCAAATATGTAAATGAATTTTTTAGGCTTTATTAAGATATCATTTGCATACCATACAACCAACCCATTTAAAGAGTACAATCCAATGGTTGTTGGTATATTTACCGATATGTGCAACCATCAACACAGGCAACGTTAGAATATTTTCATTATCTCAAAATGAAACCTCACACTCTTTACCTGTCACTGTTCTATTTTCCTATATTTCCCCCCTCCCCTCTCTCCCCCCCCCCATACACACCCTAAGCAACCACTTATCTCTTATGGCTCTAGGTATTTACCTCTTCTGGACATTTCAAGTGAATAGAATCATGTAATAATGTGGTCTTTCATGACTGGCTTCTTTCATTTAGCATAATATTTTCAAAGTCCATTCCATGTTGTGGAATGTATCCATTTTTGTACACTTTAAATATAATTTCTTTTTATATCTGAATATTCCATTGTATGCATATACCATATTTTGTTTATCCATTTATCAGTTGATGGACATTTGAGTTTTCTCCACCTTTTGGTTATTATGAGTAGAGCTGCTATGAACATTATGTATAAGTTTTTGTGTGAGCATATGTTTTCATTTCTCTTTGCTATATACAAATTGTGGAACAAACTGGACCATATGTTCATGCTGTTTTACCATTTGAGGACCTACCAGATTATTTTTAAGGTGTTTTTGGTTTTTTTACATTTTACATTCCCACAAGTAGTGTACAAGTAAGTAGGAGGGTTCCAATTTCTCTACATCCTCACCAACACTTCTTTTCTCACTTTTTATTCTGTCTATCTTAGTGGTTGGGAAGTGGAATTTCATTATGGTTTTGATTTGCATTTCCCTGATGGCCAATGATGTTGAGCATTTTTTCATGTACTTGTTGGCCATTTGTATAACTTCTTTGGAAAAATGCCAATTAAGATCTTTTACCCATTAAAATTTTTTTTATATCAGAAAGTATAATTTATTTATTTTTTATTTAAACTAAAAAAAAAGCCCATGCTTTGCCCATTTTTAATTGGGTTATTTGTTTTTTTATTATTGAGTTGTGAGTTCTCTGTATGTTCTAGATACTAGTCCCTTGTCAGATATATGATTTGCAATTATTTTCTCCCATTGTGTGAGTTATCTTTTCACTTATTTGGTGGTATACTTTGAAGCACAAACAACTCAAAGTACTGTCTAATATTTTAAAATTGTTTTTTGACCCATTGATTTTTTTAGGAATATGTAATTTAATATCCACATATCAGTGAGTTTTCTATATTTCTATATTATTGATTTCTAATTTCATCCCATTGTAATTGGAGAACATACATTGTATTATTTCAATACTTTTACTGAGTTTTTTATTTTTATTGCCTAGCACATGGTCTACCCTTGAGAATTTTCTATGTGCCATTGAGGTTATATAATCTGCTACTGGGAGCATGGTTTTATAGATGTCTATTAGGTTTAATTGGTTTATAGTGTTGTTCAAGTTCTCCATTTTCTTGTTGATATTCTGCCTTGTTGTTCTATCCATTGAAAGTGGGATAGTAAAATCCCCTACTATTGTTGTTTAACTATTTAGTTCTGCTTTTATTTCTGTCCATTTTTGTTTCATGTTTTTGGTGCTTTGTTATTAAGGCATATATATGTTTTTATTATATCTTTTTTCCAAATTAAAGGCCTTATTGAAAGATATATAAAAACATTCACGGGCTGACCGAGTGGCGCAATGGTTAAGAACTGGCTTGGGATGCCAGAGGGCCCCGGTTCGGATCCCACATATGAGGGCCAGTGACACTGCCCTCCACAGCTAAGATGCTGAACAACAGCTTAACCTGAAGCTGGGCTGCTGTTAGTCGCCGGCGATGGCATAGGCTGCGGCCCCTGTGGCAGTGGGTTGCAGTGGGTTGCCATGGGCTACTGTATGTAGCCAGCAGCTACTGTATGTAGCCAGCAGCTAGCGTGAGCCAGAAGCCGGCAACTGATCTGCCTCGCCCGGGAAGAGCGCAATGATGGTGCCAACTTGGGCCAGTGAAGCAACGTCCTCCACAGCTAGACTGAAGAACAAACAGAAAAACAACAACAGCAACTTGTCTGTTCCCCTTCCCCCAATTCCCAGCACTGTTCCCATCCCCCCAATACCCCAATAAAAATCTTTAAAACAACAACAAAAAAACATTCACAGTTAAATAAAATGACAAAGAGTCCCCCCCAAAGAAAGATTTGAACCCTTCACCAAAGAAGATACACAAATGCCAATTAAGTAAATGAAAAACTGTTCAAAATTAGTTATTGGGGAAATGCAAATTAAAACCACAATGAGACACTACCACTCACACTAGAATGCCTAAAATTTAAAAGACTGACAAGACCAAGGGCAGATATGGATTATAATGCAATTATAATACTAAGACCCTGCTGGATGAAATTCAAAATGGTTCTCCCACCTTGAATTATTATATGTTGTTGATGAAATGGCTCTTTTATCACTATACGGTGTCCTTCTTCATGTAGAGTAACATTTTTTGTTTTAAAGTCTACTTTGTCTGAGATTAGTGTAACCACTTCAGCTTTATTGTGATTGCTTTTTACATGAAATATATTTTTCAACTTTTTACATTTAGTCTATTTGTACCTTTAAATCTAACATGTCTCTACTGTAAGTAGCATATATGAGGTTGGACAATTAAGTTTGCGAACTTTGTTGCAATGGTGTTGCTAACCTTTTTTTTTGATATCAGGATTATTCATTATGAATTTGTACCAACTGGACAAACAGTTAACCAAGTTTATTATTTGGAAGTGCTGAAGGCTGTGTGAAAAAGTTAGACGACCTGAACTTTTCACCAACAACTCATGACTCTTGCATAACGACAATACATGGCATTGTCTGTGAGGGAGTTTTTAGCCAGGAAACAAATAACTGTATTGGAACACTCTCCTGATCTGGCCCCCAATGATTTCTTTCTGTACCTGAAGATAAAGGGAATATTGAAAGGAAGACATTTTGATGACATCCAGGACATCAAGGGTACTACAACAACAGCTCTGATGGCCATTCTAGGAAAAGTTCCAAAATAGCTTTGAAGGGTGAACTAGGCACTGGCATCAGTGCATAGCTTCCCCAGGGGAGTACTTCGAAGGTGGCCATAGTGATATTCAGCAGTGAGGTATATAGCACTTCTAGGATGAGTTTGTGAACTTAATTGTCGGACCTCATAGTTGGATATTGTTTTTTTTTATCTAGACTTATAGTAATCTCTGCCATTTAATTGTCTTCTGTAATCCACTCATATGTGTTATTAATTGGTATATTTTTCTTTACATCTTCATTTTACTTGTTTTATATATGTCTCATTCATATTTTGTTTCTCTATTTCCCTTCTACTGCTTTCTTCTACGTTAAGTTGGATATTTTCCAAAATAGCTCTTTAATTTCTTTTTTTTGTATAACTTTTAAAGTTGTTTACTTAAAGCTTCCTCTAGGGCTTACCTTATACATCTTAACTTATCAAAATCAGCTTCAAATTTAATTTAATTCTAGTGAGATATAGAAACATTACTTCTATATAACTCTATTCCCTTTTATCCCTTTTTATGGTATCATTGTTATACAATTAAGTTTGCAAACCTACCACCATGGGCTTACATTGGCAGTGCTTTACAAAGAGCTCAGTAAGGTTTCATAACCTTGGTATATCAGTGTCTCACAGCTGTGTTCTTGTTAACGTGTGGTAGTGTCTTGCTGAGTGGCATATTGTTGTTGCATGTTTTTGTGTGCTGTTGCAAGAATGTCTGAGCTTGAGGTCTGGCCGAGTGGCTCAGTTGGTTAAGAGCATGGGCTCTGAGCAATGGGGTCACTGGTTCGATTCCCACATGAGCCTGTGAGCTGCGCTTGAGCTGAGCTGCTGCTGAGCTGCCAACAGGTGGCAGAATGGCTCAACTGGTGAGAGCACGGGCTCCTAACAAGGTTGCCAGTTTGACTCCAACATGGGATGGTGGGCTACACCCACCCACAACTAAGATTGAACATGGCATCTTGAGCTGAGCGGCCATGAGCTGCCGATGGGCAGCCAGATGGTGACTGCACTTGGAGCTGAAGCTAGCTGCACCCTCCACAACTAGGATTGAAGGACAACAACTTGGCTGTTCCCCTTTCCCAATTCCCCAATAAAATCTTTAAAAAAATGTCTGAGCTTGAGCTAGAGCAACAAACAAACAATAAATTTCTTGTTAAAGTTGGCAGGAATAGAAGTGAAATCAGGGACATGTTAGTCCAAGTTTATGGGGATAATGCCATGAAGAAAACAGCAGTATACAAACAGATTAAACATTTTTCTGAGGGGAGAGAATGCATCACCGATGAGAGGTCACTGCGGCTAGTAACAAACAGAACTGATGAAAACATCGCAAAAATTCATCAATTTGTGCATCAAAATCATTAGCTGACTGTGAGAAGCACAGCAGACCAAGTAAACAGTGATAGAGAAACAGTTAGGAAAATCTTAACTGAAAATCGTGGCATGAGAAAGGTGTATGCAAAAGTGGCCCTGAAGGAGCTCACTGATGAACAAAAGCAAAGAGAGTTGAAGTTTGCCAAGACCTTTTGGAAAGGCAAGATGATGTTTTGGGCCATATTACCACTGGTGGTGAAACATGAGTGTACCAATATGACCCTGAAACAAAGCATCAAACTGCACAATGGAAGTCAGCCAATTCTCCATGACTAAAAAAGTTCTGTCAGTCCAAATCAAGAGTCAAAACGATGTTACTATAGTCACGGGACATGGAGTAGAGTGAGGGAATGGAATCAATGGAATTGTAATAGATAAGCATGATATCGGGGGTGGGAGGGCAGTACATGGGGGGAGGGGGGTTGTTACTTTGTGATGGTGAAAAGGATAACTATTGCATTGTTCTGTACACCTGAAACTAACAATAAAAAAATTAAAAACAAAAACAAAAAACAAACAAACAAAAAAACCGATGTTGGTAACCTTTTTTAGATAACCTGAACTTTTCACCAACAATTCATGGCTCTTGCATTACAACAATGTACCACCTCACATGGCACTGTCTGTGAGGGAATTTAAGCCAGTAAACAAATATTAATAACTGTATTGGTACACCCTCCCTACTCACCTGACCTGGCCCCCAATGACTTATATCTTTACCTGAAGATAAAGGAAATATTGAAAGGAAGACATTTTGATGACATTCAGGACATCGAGGGTAATATGACAACAGCTCTGATGGCTATTCCAGAGAAAGAGTTCCAAAATAGCTTTGAAGGGTGGACTAGGCACTGGCATTGGTGCATAGCTTCCCAAAGGGAATACTTTAAAGGTGACCATAGTGATATGCAGCAATGAAGTATGTAGCACTTTTTCTAGGATTTCACAAACTTAATTGTACACCTCATATTACATCTATAAATGCTATGAACAACAGTACATTGTTATAATTATTATCTTATATACTGTTATAACTTTTAAAGAAGCTGAGAAAAGGAGAGCAAGTAAATATTTATAGATTTTGTTATATTAACATCATTATTTATCATTTTTGGTTGTTTTCATTTGTTCCTGATGATTCCAGTTACCATCTGGAGTTATTTTCTTAGCTCAATACAGCTTTTCTTTCACCCTCATTTTTGTGCTGTTACTGACAAATATGATAGTTTTATAACATTTTTCTAAATGTTAGACCTGTCAATACTTTATATGCACATTGTTTTATATAATTATTTTAAAGCAATTAATAGAGGTATAAGAAATATGAATACATACTGTACTTTATAATTATATAACTACCTTTTCCAGTGCTGTTTTTTCATGTGGATTTGAATTACCATCTGAAGAATCTCCATTTAATTTTTCTTGCAAGGTGGTTCTGGTAGCAACAAGAGGTGGTGATCCAGGACAAGGGTCTGGGACACCTAACCCAGCCCTGAAATTGTCTGTACCAGTCAGCTCTTCCAGGTACACATGGCAACCTCACACTTCCCAGTATCAGCTTCAGGCCTGGCCCTGTGTCTTTGTTTATCTAAGGATGTCTTTATTTTGTCTTCATTTTTTTAAAGATAGCTTTGTTGAATATGTAATTCTTAGTTGACAAGTTTTTTCCTTTGAGCTTTCTGGATATGTTATCCCACTGATTTCTAGCCTTCATTGTTTCTGATAAGAAGTCTGCTGCTATTCTTATTGTGTTGCCCTTGTAAGTGACCAGTGGTTATTCTTTTGCTGTTTACAAAAGTTATCTATTTGTTTTTGGTTTTCAGTATTTTTAGTATGTATCTAATGGTGGATCTGTTTACGTTTGCAATTTGTTGAGTTTCTTGAATGTGCAGGTTGTTATTTTTCAATAAATTTGGGATCTTTTTAGGCATTATTTTCTCAAAATATTTTTTCAGCTCTCTTCCCTCCTATCTTTCTGGTACCACATTATACATATGTTGGTTTTCTTAACAGTGTCCCAAATTTCTGTGAGTCTCCTTTTATTTTTGTCATTCTCTCATTTTTAAGATTACATAATTTCTGGGCCGGCCTAGTGGCGTGATGGTTAAGAACTGGCTTGGGATGCCAGAGGGCCCCGGTTCGGATCCCACATGTGAGGGCCAGTGACACTGCCCTCCACAGCTAAGATGCTGAA
>NW_017731697.1:321903-350885 GCF_001890085.2 Hipposideros armiger
GCCAGTGAAGCAACGTCCTCCACAACTAGACTGAAGAACAAAACGACAGCAACTTGTCTGTTCCCCTTCCCGCAATTCCCCAGCACTGTTCCCATACCCCCAATAAAAATCTTTAAAAAAAAAGATTACATAATTTCTATTTATAAATCTATCATCGTTTGCTCATTCTTTTTTCTACTAGTTTAAATATGCTTAGACCCTGTAGTAAATTTTTCATTTAAATTTTACTTCTTAGCTATTTTAAAATCTTTTTCTGTGTAATACAGCATCTATTCACAGGTATTTTCTGGTGCCTGCTTATTTTCCAGTATATGAGTCATTTTTTCCTGTTTCTCTGCATATCTCATTTTTTTTGAAACTAAACATTTTAAATAGTATTATGTGGCAAATCTGAGTACTTCCCACCCCTGCAGATCACTATTTTTATTTGTTTATTTTTTCAATGACTGGCTGGGGTATTTTAATGAACTCTGCCCCCCCCCACACACACACACATACACAATGTCAAGCCTCCGATATTACAATTCAATAGGTGCAACTCTTGTCTGTCAAACAGAATTGGGATTCAGGTTTAAATGACTTTAAGTCCTATCGTTAAATCTGGAATCTGGTTCAGAGTCAGATAGGGCCTACTACTGCTTCTAGGGCTTAAGGTCTTCCAGCAGAAGTGTAAGATATGGGTGTAGAGATGATCAGACAGGACCCAATGTTCACCAAACCCATCCCAGTACTTGTGTGTTTTCAATGTAGTTGACTTGTGTATTGTGGGGAGACCCAGAGCTGATCCTCAGAAACATAGAAGGGCCAGGCATAAAACTGATAGTGGGAGGTGGGAGGTTGCCACGTGCACATGGAGGAGCTGGCTGGCACAGACACTTTCAGGGATAGCTTAGGAGTCCCAGACCCTTGTCCTGGATCGCTACCTCTGAATATGTCTTCCACAGGAGCCATGGCCACTCTAAACAGGCCAGCAACAGAGCCTATCAGCATCATTGCTTTGTGTTCTAGTTGTAAAACAGCAACCAGGAAAGAGAGGCAGGGGCAAGTTCAGAGTGTTAAGTCCTTTCCAGTTTTGTGAAGACAGGACCATGGTCAGAGACCAGTCTCATAATTCCCTACCTGGCTGATGGCACAGTGTGATGGGCTGGGCTAGCTCATGTCAGTCATTTAAGGACCATGACATAGAATATAGAAGAGACATACCTGAAGAGGTATGTTTCTTTCAGTTCTGGCCCAGGGTCTGCTGTAGGGCTTCTCCATAAGGAGGGGCCAATGTTCACTTGGTATAAACCCTGCACTCATGTCAGCATCTAGGGACATTATTGCCAGCTCTTCTTTATGGTCCTTTGCTTGGGCACAAGGCAATTATTGTTGAAAGCAAGTGATTCTTCTTCCTTGACTCAAGATGAAAATCCCCCATTCTTGTAGTAAACGCTGGATTTCCTAGTCTCTCCAAAGACTGGTCTGGAAGGGTCAGAGAAAAGTGGATGCACTATGGCATGACACACTCTGTAAATCTGAGTGTTTTCCGGAGACCCTCTCTGTACAGTGCCAAAGCCTTTACGTCTCTTGGTGGGAGATGATAAAACCTTAAATGAGACCATCACTCACCAATATCACTGGGAGAAGTAATGTCCAAACCCTGTACTGATGGACATGCTGGGTAGCATCTTTGTGTCTAGATATTGTTCAGGTTCAATAATGAATGACAAAATATGAAAACTGACAGAACAAAAAGGACTTTGACTAAGTATTTCCTGGCCTGGAAGTATTTTCTGTCTTCCTTTGTTTCAGGGAACATGACCTGTCCCTAGAAGGGGCCTTGGTCACCTTCTGCTCACCAGGACTCTGTAGCTCCAGGTATATGAAGCCACAGACCCATCATCCACAGAGCTGGCCTGTGGCCAGGAGGTGAACTTAGGGCTGACCAAGGTCCTCAGGCTAGGGCAGGAAATTTACAGAAAAAGAAAAGTGGTTATAAAACTGTTGTGACCAGAAAGCTTCTCTTGACCCTGAATTTCTTTTTATTTCCTTTCTGCATTAGAATTTTTATGTTTTAGTCAATAGCCACTTAATTCAAAAGTAAGGTTATTTAAACATGAGGTGATCTCTGTATTAATGCCTTGCCATGAATCTGTTAAAATATGAGAAATCACAGTATTGAAATTAAAAATAGAACATTTTTAATGCTAAATACTAGGCTAGGACAGTATCTGGAGGCAGGATCCAAGTGAGGGGTCCCCACGACTGCTCCAGTTCAGAGTCTGCAGAGAGCTGCCAGAACACAGTGAAGAGGGGCCCACGAACATTGTGGAGGTCCCCAGAGTTAAGGAAACAGGGATGAGAAACTGAGGAGAGAAAGGCAGCTGGAAATCATAGAGCAGGGTACCAGAGAGGAGGAAGGAGTGGCTGTAGTAAGGAGTGAGATTGAAGAGCAGAAGGAAGAGGTGTCATTGAATCATCTTCAGGTGCCAGAGTAAATGCAATTAGAAAAAGGAAAAAAACATTTTGTGGTGCCAAATGGGAAAGAGACTACCCCTTTTTATCTTTTAGAGCAGCCGTTCTCAAGCTTCCTAATGCCATGACCCCTTAATACAGTTCCTCATGTTGTGGTGACCCCCAACCATAAAATTATTTTCGTTGCTATGCTATAACTGTAATTTTGCTACTGTTATGAATCATAATGTAAATATCTTTTTGTTTTCCGATGGTATTAGGCGACCCCTGTGAAAGGGTCATTTGACCCCCAAAGGGGTCGCGACCCACAGGTTGAGAACCGCTGTTTTAGATCATTTTAAAAGAAAACCTGTATTTTTAAGTTCTACCTCTTTCTTTGGTGTAATAATCTTTTAAAAATCTAACCCTTTGTCAGCTTTTAATAGATATAGAATATCTTTCCCTAAGACCTGGGATCCACCTCTGTAAAATTAAATTACATTTCACACACAGTGATCATTTAATATCAAATATTCAGTTGAGATATTTCACAAACTAGTTACACAGAATATCTTTTAAGTTGTAATCAAGGAAGGTGGAGCCCCTTTGTTGCAGTCTCCATAGGAGGGCAAGAACCTGACTTAAGCAGGCATCTGGCTCTAAGTTACAAACCTACATCTTATCATAATATATTAGAGATTATTTTTCCTTTGGATAAAGTCAATTAGGAGACACAAGTGGTGACCCCAATCACCAAGTGAATTTAAGATGAACTGTGTGTGACAAATGGTCAGGTCTTCTTACCTGAGGACTAGTTGTGGTGCACTGGGTTGTCACTGCCTTGCTATTTCAAGGAGTAAGATTCCTTCTGTCTTTGCATCCTCTTTGGTGGATTGTCTACAGTTTATATTAGAACCTGATTTAAAACTTATTATTAAAAAACTGTTTTAATCACATTTTTATGTTTCATGTCTTGTCAGTGTAGGAATAATACCTACTGGATTTCCAGATAAGATGGCAGAGTAGGTAAATGCTGTGCTTGCCTTCTCCTAAGACCACATCAAAAGTACAATTAAACAAGGAACAACCATCATTGAAAATCACCTGAAATCTAGCTAAACAGAAGTCCTACAACTAAGGACACACAGAAGAAGCCACCTCAAGCCTGGTAAGGATGGCAGAGACATGGAAAAAGCTAGTCCAATACCCATGTGTGGTGGTTAAAAATTGAGAGGACATCTCAACTGTAGAGGTCCCCGCTGAGGAGTGAGTGGTCCCAGCCTCACATCAGGCTCCCCAGCCCAGGGTTCCAATTCTGGGAAGAGAAATGCCCACAACTGTGGTTGTGAAAATCAGCAGAGACTGTGGCTAAGTGAGATGAGGGTGGCTGGAGTCTCAGGTGCTCCGCTTGAAGGGCTCATGCATGGACTTACTCACTGACTGACTCACTCACTTTGTGCTCTAGCACTGGGGCAGCAACTGGAAAAGTTCCAGGGACATATGGAGAAGAGATTAATTGTTCTACTGCAGGGAGAGGGCTGGAGGGGCAGCCTTCTCCCAGACAGAAGTGCTGGCAGAATCTATTGTTTTTTTGTTGAGCCCCTCACCCCAGCATGCATATCCAGGTGGCTTCCATATCTGAGTCTCCATCAACCTGGTCAACACCATTTGCCCTGCCATGGTGATTCCCTGGGACCCCACCCCACCCAACTTGAGGACCCACTCAAGCCACTTCCAGTGGCTTCATACAAATGGCCTGTCTTGGCTCATCCTGCAAACTTTGAAAAAAATCTCTCAAAGGTTCACAGACTCCAAATAAGCAGTATCTGTCCTCAGTGCACTCTGTACCACATGCTGAGCAGCCCCAAGCCTCACTTCTAGCTACTGCTGGCCTTACTTCATGGCTTGGCCTTTCCCAGGTACCTCTAACCCAGCATGGGTGGCTGCCATTGCTGGTTGCTTTGTGTCTTATTCCAGGTGGCTCCAGGCAAGGCACAGGTAGAAGCCGAACTTGGCCTGTGGCAGGGCCCCTCCCAGGAATCCCTGAGGCTGGAATGCCCAGCAGCTAGCTTCAGACCCAGCTGGAGAACCACCCAGCTGCCTTGGCAGGTGACATACCCAAAGGGCAAACTAGGAAGGCACCAAAAGCCCTGCTAAAGTGAATTCTGCTGCAGAGGGTCAGCTCCTGCACAACAGCTCTTCCACTGTAGTCACAGCCTGCCCACAATCAATCATCCCAAGGGTCAGTCTCTCCCATTAATGTGAAAACTGCAATCAAGGCTAAACTATAACAGGAGGGCTCACACAACCCACGTGAGGGACACAGAGCACTCAGTTCAGGTATCCACAGGATATCTACTACATAAGGCCACTCTACTAAGACCAGGAGCATAGCAGCCCTACCTAATACATAGAAACAAACACAGGGAGGCATCCAAAATGGGAAGACAAAGAAACA
Source organism: Hipposideros armiger (assembly GCF_001890085.2). Classification (NCBI taxonomy): domain Eukaryota; kingdom Metazoa; phylum Chordata; class Mammalia; order Chiroptera; family Hipposideridae; genus Hipposideros; species Hipposideros armiger. The sequence goes on from NW_017731697.1 coordinate 326,798, forward strand.
TATTCCAAATGAAAGAACAGAACAAAGCTCCAGAAATAGAACTAAACAAAATGAAGACAAGTAATCTACCAGATGCCGAGTTCAAAACACTGGTTATAAAGATGCTCAGTGAACTTTGGGGAAGAGTAGATGAACTCAGTAAGAACTTTAACAAAAAGACAGGAAACATAAAAATGGAGATAAAAAACATAAAAAAGAACTAATAAAAAATGAAGACTATGATAACTGAAGTAAAGAATATATTAGATGGACTCAACAGCAGATTAGATGAAGCAGAGGAGCAAATCAGTGATTTAGAAGTTAAGGTAGAAAAAAAACAATCAGAACAGTAACAAGAAAACAATTTTTTTTTAAATGAGGATAGCTTAAAGGGCCTCTGGGATGACATCAGGCATATCAACATTTGCATTATCAGGGTACCAGAAGGAGAAGAGAGAGGGTGAGGAATTAAACACCTATTTGAAAAAATAATGACTGAAAACTTCCCTAACCTGGAGAAGCAAATAGACATAATAGGCCAGGAAGTGCAGAGAGTCCCAACCAAGATAAACCCAAAGAGGCCAACACCAAGACACATCATAAATAAAATGAAGAAGGTTAAAGACAAAGGGAGAACCTTAAAAGCAGCAAGAGAAAAGCAGTTATTTATCTACAAGGGAGCTCTCATAAGACTGTCAGCTGATTTCTCAACAGAAACTTTGCAGGCCAGAAGAGATTGGCAGGAAATATTCAAAGTACTGAAAAGCAAGGATCTACAACCAAGATTACTCTACCAGTAAGGCTGTTGTTTAGAATTGAAGGGCAGATAAACAGCTTCCCAGATAAGAAAAAGCTAAAGGAGTTCATCAACACCAAACCACTATTACAAGAAATGTTATAGGGGCTTCTAAAAGAAGAATTTAAAAAGATCAAAAGTATGAATAATAAAATGGCAATAATTACATCTCTATCAACAATTACTTTAAATATAAATGCATTAAATGCTCAAATCAAAAAATAGGGTGGCTGAATGTATAAGAAAACAAGACCCTTACATATGCTGTCTACAGGAGACTCACTTCAGATTGAAAGACACACACAGACTGAAAGTGAAGGAATGGAAAAAGATATTTCATGAAAATGGAAATGAACAAAAGAAGCTGGAGTAGCAATACTTATAACAGACCAAACAGACTGTAAACAAAGACTATAACAAGAGACAAAGAAGGACCCAATAATCCCACTTCTGGGCATTTATCCAAAGAAACCCAAAATGCTGCTTCAAAGGGACATGTGCATCTATATGTTTATTGCAACGTTGTTTACAATGGTCAAAATATGGAGGCAGCCTGAGTGTCCATCAGTGGATAAATGAATAAAGAAGAGGTGGTACATACATACAATGGAATATTACTCAGCCATAAAAAATAATGAAATCTTGCCATCTGCAACAACATGAATAGACCTAGAGGGTATTATACTAAGTGAAATAAGTCAGACAGAAAAACACAAATGCCATATGATTTCACTTATATGTGGAATCTAAAGAACAAAATAAAGAAAAACTCATAGATACAGAGAACATTTTGATGGTTGTCAGCTGGGAGGGGGTTGGGGAGTGGGTGAAAAAGGGGAAGGGATTAAGAAGTACAAATTAGTAGTTACAAAATAGTCATGGGCATGTGTAGTATAGCATAAAGAATATAATCAATAATATTGTAATAACTATGTATGGTGTCAGATGGGTACTAGACTTATTGAGGTGAATCACTTTATGAGTTATATAAATATCTAATCACTATGTTGTACAACTGAAACTAATATAATCCTGTGTGACAACTGTAATTGAAAAACAAAATAATTCTTCAAAAATTCATTGAGGCCTATGAGACTCATGGAAAACAGTAAAAAGAACATACTATGTGTAGTTGAAGTATAAGAAGAAAATGTAAGAGAATGCAAAGAAATCAATATTTGAAGAAGAAATAACTGGGAATTTTTTTTAATGGAGGAAAGATTTCAAGCCACAGATTTAAGAAGCAGAATGAACCCAAAGCAGGATAAGTAAAACTGCAACCTCATTATAGTAAAATTATGAAAACGGAAGTCAAAATTAAGAAAACTTTCAATGGAGCAAGAGAACAAATACAGACAATTTTCAAAGGAGCAACAATAAAACTAACAGATGACTTCAAAAGAAAGAAGGAAAACCAGAAGACAACGAATGAGGTATTCAATGTATTCAAAGGACATTACTTTCAACCTAGAATAGGATCTTTCACATAATACAAATTAAAGAAGTTTTCACGCAAACAAACAGAGAGAGTCTGTCCCCAGAAGACCTAAATAAAAGGAAATTGACCCAAATGGAAGGGCCAAGATGCAGGAAGTTTTGAGGGGCAGTGGAGAGGGGCAGCTGTGCTTCTCAGTGAGTTGTGATGAGACAGCAGCTCTGTCTGAAGGCATGTTTACTTAGTACATAGGACTTCCTCTTGAAGGACTGCGAGGAGCAACGGTGTTACCAAAGAAAACCACAGAAGGGATAAGCAGTGTAAATTTGTCTGCCCAGCTTCCTCACAGCTCCTATGCTCATGGTTCACCCTACTGGGAACCAACTCCTTTGCATCTCAAAGATAGACCTTCAGGAAGAATTCCCACCCCTTTGGTGTGCATTTCAGTCAGGCCTGGATGTGGAGGGACAACTGGGACATAGGGAGCCTGGGTAAGAGTGGGTGGGCAGTGCAGCCATCTCAGGACTGGGACTTCAACTCGTGTTCCTGCTGACTCTGGGTCAGCAAAGGAGGCTGCCCCTTGCAGAGGAGAAGTAGATCTTTGGAAAGAAAGCTGTTGAGAGACCCTGTGGAGGTGCACAGTTTGTGGGGCTCAGAACCTTAAAGGGAGATGATTTAACTTGCACCCGCTTCTTTTTATGCTCTTTAGCCACCTCTTCCATTTTAAGATGAGGAATTGGGCATGGTGCCTGGCACCCAATAGCAGCCATCACAGACTATGTGATTTACTGTACCAGTGAGGTCCAAAGGTAAGCCTGAAGAAGGGGGATGTGGAGGGGAAAAAGTTACCAAATCAAGTAGACATTGATAGCTGCAGCTGTAGGAGAGGTGAGCTGCCTGACAGGAGCTGTGAAATTGTCTTAAATGGCGACAGCCCCACCAACCTACATGCCTGCATGTGTATTTCTGTGTGGTTTCTGGTCTTACCCAGGAATGGCCCCTGCCCCAGCCCAGCAGGGAGGAAGCCAGGTGAACAAATAGCCTGGGTCCTCCTCCTCACACCCTTTCATCTTCTCTTGGACTCTTCTATGGGCCAAACCCCTTCAGGATCCAGAGGACCAGAAGCATGCTGATGCAATTTCTAGAGGTCAGCCTGGGGGAGCGGGGAGGAGTAGGTTGGGAAGGCTGGAGAGTGTATCTGAAGAGGCAGATGGAGAGTATCAACATGGTCATGGTGCCAGGACAATTTTGTGTGTGCGCATGTGCATGTGTGTGTGCATGTGTGTGTATGTGTGTGTGTGTTTGTGTGCACACATGTGTGCAGGGTGATGCTCAATGCAGACTTGACCCACACCCAAATATCCTGTAGGACAGATCCTTTGGTTCTTTTGGCTCTTCTCACTCTTCTGAATAAAAGAATGAAAAACAAATCCATAGTTTTGTCTTTCTCTTTGTTTCTTAACAATGTTGGCCTTTTCTCATAATCTGGATAGATTTTAGTTTCTTGGTATTTACCACCTTTATAAAATTCCCTATCAGGATATCTCTTCCATCCCCTCAATCCTGCTGATACCTGTCTATAACTTTTACTCTAGGGATGTTTTTTTATAAAGAAGCTCTTCCCAGGGCCCCAGTTAGGGCTTCCATGATGAAATATGCTCCTACCTTCTTTTGCCCTAAGGATAAAGAATTGCTTTGGGTGAACTATTAATTAATGTGGAAAACTCTTTGAGGGGACATACCCAGGAAGGGTGCTGGCAGGATGGTCACAGGCAGAGGCTGCCTGCATGCATGTTTCTGTGTGGTTTCTTGTTCTGAGGGAGGAGTGACCCCTGCCCATATTACCAGGGAAAGAGTTTGGACCCCTTATGTGAGGCCTATCCCAATATGCATGCCCTTGAAGTCAGCACATAGGGAAGCTCAGTCTCTGTGATGTTTCTTTGGCCTTGTCTCCTGCACACAGGTGTTTGATCAGTGCAACCTTCAGTGCATCTGCAGAGGCATGCAGGCAGCCTGCTGATGGAGACGAGGGTCAGAGAAGCTGCTCCAGCTTTGGGTGGGTTGGGTGTCCCATAGAGTCAGAGCATCCTGCTTGTGGCCCCAAGAGCCCTATAGAGAGAAAGAAGCTTAAGAGTAGATCCCCAAGTAACTGCTCAGAATGTGTCCTTTGCTCAGAGATGGAGACACAGGTGCAGAGCCCCTGGAACGACTGATCCCCAGAGCAAAGAGTGACTCTGCCTGGGCCAGGCAGTAACACTAAGAAGGAGTGGGGAGAGGGAGCAGGGGCCTGCTGTTTCCAGAAGGAGGCCCTGGAACTGTTCTCTAAGTGCCAGGAAAGACTTGGAATCACTAGTTCCACGACAGGGCCTGACACATGTCACTGGCATTTCCTCAGTTGCATCCAGCATTCCATGGCAGTGGCCACCAGCCCAGTGAGACCATCTCCTGTAAAGGCCTTTCCCTTGGAAGCGGCTGGAACTTCTCACCACTCCTGCTACTGTGGCTGTGGAGCCAGTGTCTGGAGAGGGAAGGGAGCATCCCTGATGCTGTCTCTGCTCCTCCTCTCCCTGATCCTGTGTGTCTCCCATGCGGAGTGTGGGATGGAGATGTCCCCCTGCTTCCAGCAATTCAGCCCTGGGTTCTCCAGGGATGGGAGGATTTTTCACATTCCTTTCTAGCAGTTGAAGTGAGCAGCTTCACTGACTGGAAATTATTCAGACAACACCCCAGACAGGTGTGTGACATTTATAAAGTAAGTGTGTGTCTCTGGTACTTTTATTTATTTTTTTTTCTTTAAAGATTTTTATTGGGGGGATGGGAACAGCGCTGGAGAATTGGGGGAAGGGGAACAGACAAGTTGCTGTCGTTTTGTTCTTCAGTCTAGTTGTGGAGGACGTTGCTTCACTGGCCCAAGTTGGCACCATCATTGTGCTCTTCCCGGGCGAGGCAGATCAGTCTCCGGCTTCTGGACAGCTGCTCATGGCGGCTGCTGGCTGCTCACGCTGGCTGCTGGCTACATACGGTAGCCCATGGCAAGGTTGAGCTGTTGTTCAGCATCTTAGCTGTGGAGGGCAGTGTCTCTGGCCCTCATATGTGGGATCTGAACCGGGGCCTCTGGCATCCCAAGCCAGTTCTTAGCCATCGCGCCATCCGGCTGGCCCTCTGGTACTTTTAAATGGGCTGGTTTTCTCCTTGGTCTTGTAGAGGGGCAGCCAGAAGGACACCATGTTTCTTTGTACATTTAGTTGGTGACAATCGGTCTTTAACTCTGTGCATGATCCTGAAATTTATAGCTGATGGCACAAACTATCCCAGGCCTTCCCACCTCTTTCCACGGCCCTACTCCTTGAAGCTCTTTTCTCCAAGGGAAGTACAGGGAGGTACGCTGGGAGACCGCTGGGAGTCAATGAGCTAGCACCACGGGACACTGAGAGTCAGCCCAGCCCATGAGTTCAGCAGCAGAAGCAGAAGCTATGTGATCACAATGACAGTCACCTAAGCCATGGGCAAGGCCCCCCAACTTTTCTTTTCAGGCTTTTCCCTGGCTGTACCTGCTCTGCAGAGCTCAGGACACTGCTGGGCGATGGGGTTGCTTCATGGAGCCTGGGTTGCCCTGAGCCTATAAACAACCCACAGGCCTGTTTTTCTCTCTCCAGAGCCTGAGTAATGCTCTCAGCGGAGGGTCAGGAATGCAGGCGCTGGGATCAGAGTCAACCGGAACAGCCCTATGGGATTTTTACTTGGAAGAGGAGTCCCTTTAGAGTGCCCTGTCTGGTTGCTCTCCTTGGTCCTGAATTTTGTGGGAGTATCCTTGAGCCCTCCTGAGTCATCAGAAATGCTGACCATCTAGGAATCAGGGGGTTTATTCAACCACTTCTATACCCCTAATACTTGCAAGTAGGCTGGTGATTTTATATACATATATATATATATGTATATATATATGTGTGTGTGTGTGTGTGTATATATATATATATATATATTTTTTTTTTTTTGTCTATCCACGTATCTGTCATCACTGTGGCCAAGAACATGACAGGGCAATGGCTGAGATGCTGCATTTTCACTATTATGATGTGTACTTTTCAATTAGTCACATGAGAATAAGGTTGGGGGCTGTAGGCTTTGGTTCCTAAGGGGTAAGACAACTCAACTCTGTCCACACTTTGGAAAATCATGGCTGAGCTGCCAGTCACCAAATACTCAGGAAGTGAGATGAAGCAGATATCTAATCCTTTCCCAAGCAGGTTTGATGTGTGTGAATAACTCTGTAAACTGAGAAAGTCCAGAGACTGGCCTTGCAGATTCCAAGGTGGTCATCATGATGATGTGGACATGGTGAAAAGCAGGGAGACCATCTTATGTCTGCAGATATTTTTATATCCGCAGGTTTGGTTCAAGAAATAGAACACTGCCAACACCCTTGGAGTCCCTTGAATGACACTTCCCAATGACAAACCTGTCCGTTTCTAAACAGGTGATCACCATCCGAATATCATATTAATAACTATCTTGATTTTTCTTTAGATTTTTATTCTGTAAGTTTGTATCCCTAATCATCATAAACTAAGCCAGTATTGCCTGGTTTTGCATTTTGTAGAAATGGAACCCATTGTCGTGTCTGAATAGTCTCAATCCCACTGTCCTAACTGTCCTTGGACATGTCTCATGGTCCATAGGCCAGTACGTGTGCACACATCTCACTGGAAATTGCTAGGTTGTGGGGGATTCATAACTTCAGCTTTACAAAATATGGCCTCAATATTTTACAAAGTAATTATCTCCGTTTACCTCAACCCTCCCTCCAGAAGGTAATGGCTTTTTCCTTTGCTCCCAATGTCAACCAAACTTGCATAGAAGAATTTCATTTTGTGATGTTACTTTTGGTTCCCATGGTAAGGACATTTTCATATCATTACTGGCCATTTGGATTTCCTCTTTTGTGAACTCCCTATTTAAGTCAGTTGTCCATGTTTCTATTGAGGTTTTCTGTCTTCCTGTTTTTGTTTTTTAATATTCAGTAATAGTTGACCTTTGTAAGTTACAGGTGCTGCACATACATTCTCCCTGCCCTTGCTGGTTTTCAATCTCTTTAAAGATGTCTCTGATAAATAGAAGTGCTATAATTGGAATTCAATAGAATTTACTGGTCCTTTCCTTAATTTTTTTTAACTTTAAAAAATGTTGTATAATAGATACTTTCCTACCCAGATATTATGCAGGCATTCTCCTATTTACTTTTTGGTTTTTTAAAAAAGGTTTTATTGAGGAATTGGGGAAGGGAAACAGTGTTGGGGAATTGGGGAAGGGGAACAGCCAAGTTGTTGTCCTTCAGTCTTAGTTGTGGAAGGCGCAGCTAGCTCAGCTCCAAGTCCAGTCACCATCTGGCCACCCGTTGGCAGCTCGCGGCCGCTCAGCTCAAGGTGCTGTGTTCAATTGCACGTGGGCATAGCCCACCTTCCCATGCGGGAGTCGAACCAGCAACCTTGTTGTTAGGAGCACGTGCTCTCACCAGCTGATCCATCCTGCTACCTGTTGTCAGCTCAGCAGCAGCTCAGCTCGGATGCAGCTCACTGGCCCTTGTGGGAATTGAACCGGCGACCCTGTTGCTCAGAACTCGCACTCTTGACCAAATGAGCCACTCGACTGGCCCTTCCTATTTATTTACTTTTTAAAGTCTTGTTTTGCCATTCACATTTAGGTTTGTAATTCAGCTTGAGTTAATCTCTTCTTGTGCAAAGTGTGAGGTTTAAAAAAATGTAGGGATGCCTAATTGCTCTGGCAGCATTTATTGAAATACTGTCTTTCACTACTGTTTTGTAGTAGCTGATTTTAGTCAGAAATCTAGAGTCCATATATGTTGAGGTTTTTCTATTCTTCTCCATTGGTCTATTTGCTTATCCTTCCACCAACACTACAATACTTACTTAGTGTAGCTTTCTATATCTACAGATTACTGAAATATAGATTACCATGGCTTTGACACTCTGTGGAGGAATCCTCACATTCTTCAAGAATGTGTTGTTTATTGTTTGCCTTTATAGTTTCCAAGGAAATTGAACAACAACCATATTAGGTTACTCACAAAAAACCCCCAAAAAACAAGGGTAAATCCTCTTGTGATTTTATTGAATCTATAAATCATATTGGGCAGAACGAGTTTGGAAGTGTTCCCTCCTCTTCAATATTTTGGTATAGCTTGAGAAGGATAGGTGTTAACTCATCTTTAAATGTTTGGTAGAATTCACCTGTGATTCTTCTGATCTTGAAATTTGGGGGAGTTTTATGATTTTGATTCAATTTTGTTACTAGTAACCAGAGTTTCTATATGTCTGTTCAGAGTTTCTATATGTCTTAATTCAGTATTGGAAATTTTTATGTCTCTAGGAATTTATCCATTTCTTTTAAGTTGTCCATTTTGTTGGCATATAATTGTTTGTACTAATCTTTTATGATCATTTGTATTTCTGTGATGTTGGTTGTAACTACTCCTCTTTTATTTCTGACATTTATTTAGGCACTCACTTTTGTTTTTCTTGGTGAGTCTGGCTAACAGTTTATTAATTTGGTTTATCTTTTCAAAAATCCAGCTTTTATTTTTCATTCATTGTTTCTATTGTGTTTTTAGTGTCTATTTTATTTAAATCTCCTCTGATCTTTATTATTTCTTCCTTCTATTTATTTTGAGATTTGTTTGTTCTTCTCTCTCGAGTTCCTTTAGGTATAAGATTAGGTAAATTACCTGGGATTTTTTTGACTTGAGGGTGGCCTGTATTGCTATACACTACCTCTTGTAATTTCATTTGCTATGTGTCATAGATTTTGTAATGTTGTGTTTCCACTTTCATTTGTCTCAAGGTATTTTTCATTTTTTACTTTGTTTTTTTTTAGTAGGACGTTGCATAGCCTCCATATGTTTGTGTTTTTTCCAGTTTGCCTCTTGTATTGATTTCTAGTTTCATATCATTGTGGTTGGAAAAGATGCTTGATATGATTTAGATTTGTTTAATCTATTGAGACTTCTTTGGTGGCCAAACATGTGATCTATCCTGCAGAATTTTCTATGTGCACTTGAAAAAAAAATTGTGTATTCTGCTGGCTTTGGCTGAAATGTTCACAGATATGTATTAAGTCCATGCAGTCTAATGTTTTATTTAACGCCATTGTTTTTTTCTATTCGTTTTAAATTGATTTTCTGTTTGGATGCTATGTCCATTGATGTAAGTTGGGTGTCAATGTCCCCAACTATTATTGTATGAGTGTCAATTTCTCTCTTTATGTTAGTTAATATTTACTTTATGTATTTAAGTTACCTTAGGTTGGGTGCACAGATGTTTACAAGTGTTATAGTCTCTTGCTGAATTGATCCCTCTATTATTATATAATGTTCTTTTTTGTTTTTCCATACAGTCTGTGTTTTAAAGTCTATTTTGTCTAATATAAGTATTACTACTCTACCATCTTTTTTGTTTCCATTTTCATGGAATATTTTTTCCATCCATTCACATTCAATCAGTGGGTGTCTTTGAATCTGAATGTGTGCAGCATATACCAGAGGTGCCAAATAAATGTACACATATGACTTGTACTCATCTTTTGTTATTAGTATATATTGAGGATTACAATTTTAATACAGTTTTTTTTTCTTAAAATGTGTGTACATTTTTTTGGCGTCCTCTGTAGATGGGGTTCTTTTGATTGGAGAAGATCATCCATTTATATTTAAAGCCATTATTGACAGGTATGTATTTATTGTCATTTTGTTAATTGTTTTCTGGTTGTTTTTGTAGTTCTTCTCTATTTCTTTATTCTCTTTCTCTCTTGCCTTGTGGATTGATTATTTTCTTTAGTCTTATGTTTTTCATTTTTTTCTCTTTATTTTTTGCATTTCTTTCTCTTTATTTTTTATGAAAAATGAATCTTATGTGTGTGTTTATTTAGTCTATTTTAAGTATATGGTCACTGAAGTTCATACACATTCTGAAAGCACTACATTTTTACCCCTCACTCCGTGTTTTCTTGCTATAATGTTTAATATTCTTTTATTTTGTGTATCCCTTAATTATTGTAGAAATAGATGATTTTACTATTTTTTGTAGTTTAACCTTCATACTAGCCTTATAAGTGGCTAATCTGTTACCTTTATGTTTGCCTATATCAGTGAGATTTTTTTCCTCTCATGTCTTTTCTTATTTATAGTTATATCCTTTTTTTTCTGCTTAAGGAATTTCTTTCAACATGTCATGTAAGGTCAGTTTAATGGGGACGGACTCCTTGTAGCTTTTGCTTTTCTGGGTAAATCTATCTTTCCTTCAATTCTGAATGATAACCTTATCAGGTTGAGTATTCTTGTTTGTAGGTTGTTTTCCTTTTTGCACACTGAATATATAGTGTCACTTGCTTTTAGTCTGCAAAGTTTCTGTTGAAAAATCAGCTTATTGTCTTATGGGTGTTCCCAAGAACATAACTATTTGCTTGGTTCTTGCTGTTTTCAAGATTCTCTCTTTATCTTTCATTTTTGACATTTTATTTTATTGTGTCTTGGTGTGGATCCCTTTGGTTTCATCTTGTTTGGAACTCTATGTGCTTTTGGGACCTGATGTCTGTTTCCTTCCCCAGGTTAGGGAAGTTTCCAGCTATTATTTCTTCAATAAACTTTTCTGCTTTCTCTCTTTCTCTTCTCTTTTTGGAACAACTCTAATGCAAATGTGAATATGCTTTACGTTGTCCCAGATAGTGCTTAATCTATTCTCATATTTTAAAACAAAAATTTTTTTCTTTTTACTGTTCACCTTGGATAATTTCTGCTACTCTGTCTTTCACATCGTTGATCCATTTTTCTATATCATCTAATCTGTTGTTGACACTGGTACTTTCTGATATTTTCTATCACTTTGTTGAAGTTCTTACTGTGTTCATGCATTCTTTTCCCAAGTTCAGTGAGCAGATTTATGACCATTACTTTGAACTCTTTATCAGGTAGATTGCTTCTCTACCTATTTTGTCTAGTTTAGTTTAGTTTTTTGAGTTTTTTCTTGTTCCTTCATCTCCTGGTCATAAAGGAGTCATTCTGTGTAGATGTCCTGTGGAGCCCAGCAGCTCAATTCCCTCTGACCACCAGAGCTGTGTGTTCCTGTGTTGTCCCTTGTGAAGTGTATGTGTCCTTCTGTTCAGTAAGTTCACAACTTCTGTGGGTGGGCAGGGTGGGTGGGACTCTCAGGGGAGCACACCCACTGGCACAAAGAAGCTTGAGGAGAATTTCAAAATGGCACTCACCAGCACCAGCTTCTGTCCAGCAGAAGAGTGCCAGAATGGATGCTGCCATTGTCTCAGTTTCCAGGAAGAGTCTCAGCTGTCTCTGTCTCTTGGTAGGTGCTTCAGTATTAGTAAGTGGGTCTTCTTTACCTATGGTCTATGACCTTTTCTATATGGTGTTTTTGCTCTGGTTTCCAGGTTGAGTGAGCCTTTAAGAGTGAAATTTGTCTCCACTTCTGTAGTTTTTATGGACTTATTCCATGTTTTTGAAAGCCAGATGTTTTGAGGTCTCATGTCTCCTGTGCAGAATGTAAACTTTGGGGTGCCTGATGTGGAGTTTGGATCCCTCCTTCCTCAGGGAAAAGTTTTGTGCCTTTGAGATCTTTCCATGTGTGAAATGCCATGGCAGGGGTGTGATTTTACCTTAGCTAGGCTGTATCCCTCTCTGCTCTTTCTACTCTTCTTGTTCTGGAGTCTCTCTTCACTCAGTTTTTATTCAGGGGGAATTATTTCATACATAGTTGTAGATTTGTTGGGTCTGGGGGAGGATGTGAGCTCAGGATCTTTTTAGGCTGTTATCAAGAACTACCCTTGATAATTGTATAATTTTTTATTTCACATTATAGTTCTGCCAATTTTATATATTTTATATATTGGGTTGTCGGAAAAGTCAGACTTATTTTTTCTATATTTTTTGTTGCAAAAATGCATCATGATTTTTCCAACAACCCAATATTTGAGGTATTATTATGCAGAGAAAATTATTTTATCATTTGAAGTGTCTATCTTCAGATACATTTTTCAAACTTTCTGTGTTCTTATGTTTTATACATATTTTTGTAACAGTATATGAGGTGTGATAAAAAAATATGGTCTGGGCCGGCCGGTTGGTGCAGTTGGTTAGAGTGAGAGCTCTGAGCAATAGGGTCGCTGGTTTGATTTCCACATGGGCCAGTGAGCTGTGCCTGAGCTCTGCTGTCGCTGAGCTGCCAACAGGTGGATGGATAGCTCAGCTGGTGAGAACACATGCTCTTAACAACAAGGTTGCCAGTTCGACTCCTGCATGGGATGGTGGGCTCTGCCCCACCACATCCCCACCCCGCAACTAGATTGAAAGCCGTGAATGGACTTGGAGCTGAGCTTGCGCCCTCCACAACTAAGATTGAAGGACAAGAAGTTGACATGGAGCTGATGGGTCCTGGAAAAACACAATGTTTTCCTTCCCTGATTCCCTAACACTGTTCCCTTCCCCAATTCCGCAATAAAGTCTTTAAAAAAAAATAAAATAAAGTAAAATAAAAATAAAAATACAGTCAATGTTTAAATTTTAAAAATTTATTACAGTAAAAGACACATCACCATTAACCTCTCTCAAAATACTCCCGTTCCCTTTGAACATACTTGTTCCATCATTCTTGCCACTTTCTGAAGCAGTTCTGGAAATCCTCTTTTGTTAGTGTCATTACTTCACCCTCCATCACGACAACGCTCTGTGTCACACATTGCCTCTGATACAACAATTTCTGTCAAATAAAAACATTATGGGGCTGGCCGAGTGGCGTATTGGTTAAGAGCTGGCTTGGGACGCCAGAGGGCCTGGGTTCGGATCCCACATATGAGGGCCAGTGACACTGCCCTCTACAGCTAAGATGCTGAACAACAGCTCAACCTGGAGCTGGGCTGCCGTGAGTCGCCGGCGACGGCATAGGCTGCAGCCCCTGCTGCAGTGGGTTGCCATGGGCTACCGTGTGTAGCCAGCAGCCAGCGTGAGCGGCCAGCAGCCGCCATGAGTAGCCGTCCAGAAGCCGGCGACTGATCTGCCTCACCCGGGAAGAGCGCAATGATGGTGCCAACTTGGGCCAGCGAAGCAACGTCCTCCACAGCTAGACTGAAGAACAAAATGACAGCAACTTGTCTGTTCCCCTTCCCCCAATTCCCCAGCACTGTTCCCATCCCCAATTCCCCAATAAAAATATTTTTTAAAAAAAGAAAAAGAAATAAATAAATGAAAACATTATGGTGTGTCCTAATCCACTTTCTTCACTGGATCTGGCACCATGCGACTTCTGGCTCTTCTCCAAAGTCAACATGACCATGAAAGGAAAATGTTTTGAATTGATTCAGGACATCAAGGTGGCCACGGCAGTGCAACTAAAGACACTCACGAAAGAGGACTTCCAGAACTACTTCAGAAAGTGGCAAAAATGATGAAATAATTGTGTTTGAAGCAAGGGGAAGTATTTTGAGAAAGATTAATGGCAATGTGTTTTTTACTGTAACAAATTTTTTTCATTTAAGCATTTACGGTATTTTTTTTATCACACTTCATATAATTAGATTTTATTATTTATCTAGACTATTAATTTTTGCCTTCTAACTTGAACAGTCAGTCTCTTAAATATATTGCAATTCCTGATATCATATTTTGCCGTGTGTAATGCACACCCACGTTTTTGGCCCAAACGTTCAGGGAAAAAAAATCTTTCGTTTTAATTTTTTAATTTAAATTTTTATTTGTTTACACTTAAGTACTTGTTTTTTTTGTATTATAAAGGAATTTTAGCATTTATTTTTAAATATATTATGGTAAAAGGAATTTTATGTAACAAGTAATTACAAAATGCAAGAACAGATACAACGTACAAGAAATTTTATGTACCAGTAAGACATTTACAATATTTACACATCATAGAAGGCCAAGAACTCTCTGTTGTTGCAAGTTCATCATAAATTCAACAAAACCAATTATTATATTCCAGGATATTATTTTGCGTACAGATATCATTGATTTCTAGAGTTACACTTTTGTCTCATAAGCATAATAAAAAAATTAAAAACATGCATATAGATATGGAATTAGTACTACTTATGTATAATGCACATCCTTATTTTTCCCTCACAAATTTGGGAGTGAGTGTATACATGTGTGCTCCATATGATTAGTAAATATTAGTAAATATTCATTTACAATTACCTACCTTTTTACTATTTTAGTTGTTCTTTACTACACCCCACATCTCTGAGCTTCCACCTATCTCCTCAAAAAACAAAATTTTGTTTTTTAGAATTTCCTCTCTTGTTTTTAAACTTTCTTTTAGTGTAGTTATGCTGGTGACTAACTCTCTTATTGACTCATTTTGTCTGAGGATGGTTTTTTTTTCTCCTTTATTCTTGAAGGATATTTTTGCCGAGTATAGAATATATGTAGGCAGGTATTTTTTTCAGGGAACACTTTTTATAGCTATCCACTGTCTTCTGTCTTCTATTAGATTCCATAATGCTGACATCAGTTATCCAGTTAACTCTTGCTCTTTTGAAGACAATCTTTTCTCCATCTGCTTTTAATATTTTTTCTTTATAATTGTTTTTCAGAGTGCCTAAGTTACCTTTCCCATAATGCTTAATGTATGGAGCTTCCAGTGCTTCCTAAATATGTGTCTTGAAGTCTTTGTCTGTGACAGGAAATTCTCAGTCACTATTAAAGTATTTCCTGTGCTCCATTTCTCTTATTTTGTTTTGCTGCAACTCTATACCTCTACCCTTCTCTTATTTTTTTATCTATTTGTTTATTTATATCTTATTCTGGGTAGTCTCTTCTTTTGTTGTTGTTTGTTTTCTTTCTTCTGTGTCTAATCTGTTGTTAAACCATATTCTTAATTTGGTGGTGGTATATAGTTTCCAGAATTTTTCTCTGTTTAGAATCAATTAAGTCACTTTTCATAGATTCCTACTTCTTGCCAATGTTCCAACTGGTGTTTTACATGCTTCATTATATAAAGCGATGAGACAAATAATTAACAGAAGCAGGCTTGTGGGCTAACAGGGACGAGCTTAAACATTAACCTCTTGGCTCGGACTCCCCTGGCCAGCACTGCACCTGCAGGCTGACAAGCACCTTTCATCATCATAGGTGAGAACAGAACAGTTCCCCGTCACAATGGCAACCCCTTACAAGCTGACATCCTCACAGTGGGAACAGAACAGTTTCCAGGGGAAGACAATTGTAACAGCAGCCCCCCTGCGAGCTGACAAGCACCCTACATCGTGCATGGAAAAATATAAAACCCCAGCACTCCTTCTCATCTAGGCAGCTGTCCCCCATCGGACTCTGCCCTGGCTAAACTTTTGCCAATATATCTCTCTTACCACTCTGTCTCCGCAGCTCTCCCTCTCAGACCGCCCTGGCAAAACTTCTGCCAGTTGCAAACAGAATGCGTTCTCTCTCCTTCTTTGACTCTCAAGATCTTCTGCAGCTGTCCCTATTGGGCTTTGTTCTGGCAAAACTTCCCTTTGCCAAGATTGTCTCTCTCTTTGACTTTAAATAAATCTTTTATTACTCTTGTAGAGTCTCATAAATTCCTTTACAGCCTGCGAATGACCAGGGGTTATTACTATGCCAAGACAGAAAGCGCATTATTATGTAGTCTGTTTCTGGTAGTTCCAATATTTTAGATTCTTTCTGTTTTCCATTGTTTTTGCAGTTTTGTGCTTACGGTGTCTTTTTCCCAAAGTGCCTTGATATAATTGATTATGTGTTGACATTATATTTAAGAAAAGACAGTCACATGTCACAATGTTTCAGGGAACAAGAACCGCATATACGATGGTGGTCCCATATGGTATAGTAGAGCTGAAACATTTCCATCACCCAGTGATGTAGTCATCATAGCAATGCATTACTCACATGTGTGTGGTATAAACAAATCTGTACTGCCCATCATATAAAAGTATACTGTGCACAATTATGTATAGGACATAATACTTGAAAATGATAAATAACTATGTTACTCATTTATGTATTTTCAATACTATTCTTTTCATTATTTTAAAGTTTACTTTTCTTACTTATAAAAAAAGTTTGCTGTAAAATAGCATGTCTTGTTATGCCAGTAGTAGCCTCATACATATAGTGTTACTGTTTCACTTGATTGCATCATTTTCTTTTGTGCTTAATTTAATCTTGTGTGTTTTGTATAGTAACACACTGTGCAAACTTATAGCATAGGAACAATAGGCTATAGCCTAGGTGTGTAGTAGGCTATACTATCTAGGTTTGTGTAAGTACACTCTATGATGTTTGCACAATGATAAAATTGCCTAACAACACATTTCTATGAATGTATGCACATACTGATCATTAAGTGGTGCAAGACTGTATTTGTAGAAGTAATTTCAGACTAAGATAATGTCATCCTCATAAGAGTGGACTTAAATTTACTTTCTCCAAGAGCCTATGGCACTAGCCATATTTGATCAATTCCATCAGATTCCAGGATTTGAGATTTTCTGTGTCAGTTGATTCCATGTTTGGCTGCCTGCATTGTGAAGCCAAGTTTACTACCTCTTTACTCTTATTCTTAAAGGTAGATAACCAGGTTTCTAGGCCACATTGACAGGACTGCTTTACCAGATTCTCTCTCTCTCTTTTTATCACCAATTCTTATTTTTGTTTTTGACATTCAATATTATAAAAATTTGGAACGCTTCATGAATTTACGTGTCATCCTTGTGCAGGAGCCATGTTAATCTTCTCTGTATCATTCCAATTTTAGTATATGTGCTGCTAAAGTGAGCACATACCAGATTCTGAATAGATCCATGATGTTGTGAAAAGAAATCTCAACTTCTCCGTTGCCTGTTCAATATAAAAAATGCTAATTGTCTGCTTTCCTGTCTCTTCTGTACTTCCATCATCCCCAGTAAATGACCCCTGTCTTATTAGACCTTTTTTATTTCAAAAAATATTATCTATTTCATCCAGCATTGTTAGTTTTCTTCGGTGGGTTCAAATGAAGTAGGTTTTCATTATGCAAAATAGAAGAATGACCAGTCATCAGTCACATTTTTAGACATTGGCAACAAACAAATAGACATGTATTTCTTTAAATTATAAATTAAATAGAAACCCAAACTAAAAGTTAAGCAATAAATAAAAAGCTATATAAGATACTTGTGCAGAAATTATAAAGTTTACATAAGAATATTTAAAAACTTTAAATTATGAGAAATATCTTTTTGTAAGAAGACTCACTATCTAAAGATTTCAATTTTGAATTATTCTTTAGAATCAATGATAGTCCTAAAATTTATACAGAAGAGTAAAAGAACAAGAACCATGAAACCAATGAAGAAGTAGAGTAGGACATGGAGGATTTTTCTACCAGATATACATCATGACTTACAGAGTTAGAATTATTGAGATCACATAGTTTTACTGGAAGTGTAGACAGAGTGAATAATGGAACAAGATAGAGAGTTCAGAAACAGGCTTGTGCATTTACCACTGTTGAATCTGTACAGATGTAACATGGGATTAGTAGGTAAAGGAGGGACTCTTCCATACTTGGAGTTAAAAATTTAGTTATCTGGAGGGAAAAAAATGAAGGTGTATCTCTACATCATATAACATACACTAGATTTGGATTGAAGATTTAATATCTTCTTTTTAGTTCTTTTACTTTTCAATTATATTTGATATTCAATATTATTTTATATTAGTTTCAGCTCTACAGAAGCACAGTGGTTAGACATTTATATAATTTATGAAGTGATCACTCCAATAAGTTGATTGCCCACCTGGCACCATACATAGTTAATCCAATATTATTGATTATTATATTTCCTATGCTGTACTTTACATTCCCATTACTGTTTTGTAACTACAAATTTATACTTCCTAATTTTTCCCTTTTCCACCCAGCCCCTCCCCCAACCCCCTTCCCATCTGGCAACCATCAGTTTGTTCTCTGTGAGTCTGTTTCTGTTTTGTTTGTTCATTTGCTTGGTTTCTTATTCCACATATAAGTAAGATCATATGGTCTTTCTCTACCGCTAACTTATTTCACTTACCATAATACCATCTAAGTCCATTCATGTTATTGTAGATGGTAAGAGTTTATTCTTTTTTATGATTTTGTGATAGTCAATTGTAGATATGGACCACATCTTCTTTATTCAATTATCTATTGATGGACACGTAGGTTGCTTCCATATCTTGGCTATTGTAAATAATGCTGCAATGAACAAAGGAGTGCATATATAGTTTCAAATTAGTGTTTTAAGTTTCTTCAGATAAATACTCAGAAGTGGAATTGCTGGGTCATGAGGTAGTTTTATTTTTCATTTTTTGAGGAACCTCCAAACTTTCCCATGTGGCCACACCAATTTGGAATCCCACCAACAGTGCACGAAAGTTCCCTTTTCACCACATCCTGTTTGTTAATTTATTGATGTA
Source organism: Hipposideros armiger (assembly GCF_001890085.2). Lineage (NCBI taxonomy): Eukaryota > Metazoa > Chordata > Mammalia > Chiroptera > Hipposideridae > Hipposideros > Hipposideros armiger. Next base: position 345,497 of record NW_017731697.1, read on the forward strand.
GCCATTCTGACAGGAGTGAGGAGGTGTCTCATTGTGTATTTTATTTGCATTTCCCTGATCACTAGTGATGTTGAGCATCTTTTCATATGTCTCTTGATCACCCGTATGTCATTTTTGGAGAAATGTCTATTCAGGTCCTTGAATTGCTTTTTTGTTGTTGTTGTTGTTGAGTTGTATGAGTTCTTTATAAACTTTGGATATTAACCCCTTATTGAATGTATAATTGGTGACTATCTTCTCCCTCCCCATTAGCTGTCTTTTCACTTTGTACATGGTTTCCTATGCAGTGCAAAACTTTTTTAGTTTGATGTAGTTCCATTTTTTTTTCTCTTGTGTCCATTGCCCAAGGAGACAATATCAGAAAAAAATATTACTAAGAACAATGGCAGAGAGTTTACTGCCCAAGTTTTCTTCTAGGGGTTTTATGGTTTCGGGTCTTACATTTAAGTCTTTAATCTATTTTGAGTTTGTTCTTGTATATGGTGTAAGAAAGTGGTCCAGTTTCATTCTTTTGCATGTATCTGTTCAGTTTTTCCAACACCACGTATTGAATAGAATGCCTTTACACAAATGTAAATTCTTGCTACCTTTGTCATAGATTAAATGACCATATAGGTGTGGGTTTATTTTTGGTCTCTCTATTCTGTTCCATTGATCTATGTGTCTGCTTTCATGCCAGTACCATGCTGTTTTGAATACTATAGCCTTGTAGTATGATTTGATGTCAAATAGCATGATATCTCCCGCTTTGTTCTTCTTTCTCAAGATTGCTGTGGCTATTTGGAGTCTTCTGTGGTTCCATATAAATTTTAGAGTTATTTGTTCTAGTTCTGTGAAAATGTCATTGGTATTTTGATAGGGATTACACTGAACCAATAGACTGCTTTGGGCTGTATGGACATTTAAACTATATTAATTTTTCCTATCCATGAGCATAGTATATGTTTCCATTTATTTGTATCTTCTTAAATTTCTTTCTTCAATGTCTTATAATTTTCATAGTTTCATAGAAATGGAAAGCAGAATGGTGGTTTCCAATGGATGGATGGAAGGAGAAATGGGGTGTTATTGTTTACTGGGTACAGAGTTTCAGTTGAAGAAGATGAAAAAGTTCTGGAGAGTGATCACACAACATTGTGGATATAATTAATACTACAGAATGGTACACTTAGCTATGGTTAAAAAAAATTTTTTTTACCAGAGTGAAAAATAATGAAAACCATATCATAATCTCCCAATCCCTCCTAAGGTTTCTTATATCTAGGAAATTTAAAACTCCTTACCATGTATATTAGTTTCCTAGAGCAGCCATTACAAAGCACCACACACTGAGTGGCTTAAACAACAGAAATTTCTTGTCTCACTATTCTGGAGGCTAGAAGTCTGAGTTCAAGGTTATGGCAGGGTTGGTTTTTTTGAAGGCTGTGTAAGAGAATGCATTCCATGTCTATCTTCTGGTAGTTTGCTAAAAATCTCTAGCATATCTTGGCTTGTAGAAGCATCACCCTGATCTCTGCCTTCATGTTCACTTGGCATTGTGCCTGGGTACATGTCTACCTATAATTTTTTAAAAGGACACCAATCATATTGGATTAGGGTCTACATTAACAACCTCATTTAACTTAATTATGTCTGTAAAGACTCTATTTCCAAATAAGGTACTGGGGGTTAGGGCTTCAACATGTGACTTGGGGGGATGGTGATGGGGAGTGACACAATTCAATCCACAACACCATGGCCCTGAGTAATCTGACTCTTGCCCGGCCCTATGACCTCATTTCATCTTGTCATTTTCATCTGCTCCATGACAGCCACGCTGGCCTCCTTGCTCATCCCCAAATACACCAAACATACTCTGGTCTTCAGTCCTTTTGGAATGAAACGCCTACCACATTCAGATACACCATCATCTCACTGGTCACCAGAGCAAAGTTAGGAAAGAGTATTCCAGGTGTTGAGCATCATCTCAACATGAAAATGCCTCTTCTTTCCTATTCCCAACTTTCCCATTCCTGAAGAGCTTTATGAAGTGTAGGAAGGAATTCATTAAAACTAATGAGTTATAAATCCATAGTTTATCCACTCGTTAAACTTGTCCCTCCTTTTCATTCATCCATTCCCTTATTCAACAAATATTTACTGAGTACCTACTATATGCCAGGCAACCTGGCAGAATGATTGGTAAACAACACAGATACCTTTTTTCCCCCTTCCAGCTTACATCCCAACAAAAGACTGAAAAGAAACAATATAAATAAATCATTGTGCAAAACACATATGATGTTAAAATGTGATGAGGGTTTAGATAAGGAAGAAGATAAGCAACATAAAGAGTTTTGAGAATATAAGGGGAAGTTCAGGCATCATATTAAAATGTGTAGTCAAAGAAAGCCTCCTTGAGAAGGTGAGACCTTAGCAAAGATCTGAAGATGAGAAGCTTGTTGAGGAGATATTCAGAGGAAGAGTATTCCAGGTTGAAGGAATTTTTAGAGCAAAGATTTGGTGAATGACTTTTCCTTTTATGTTTGAGGCACTACAAAGGGGTCAGTGTGTGTGAAGTAAAGTGAACAAGGGGGAAAATTAAATATAACTCAAAGGGAACTGGGAGCATGGGAGGGCTTCAGTTTTTGCCTGCTTTAAATGGCAGCTATTCCAGAACTTAACATAGAATAGACCAGGGGACAAAGGTAGAACAGGAAGACACATTAGGAAACTGTCATGGATTACCAGGGGTGAAATGATGTGGCTTAAACCAGAGTGGCAGCAGTGGAGGGAATGAGAAGTGATCAAATTATACATATATTTTAAAGGCTGAATCATGTGCATTCTTTTATGGATTGGAGGTAGTTAATGGAAATGAGTAGGCAAAAATGTTTGTAGGCTGAGCAACTGAAAAGACAGATTTGTCATTAAGTCAGACAGGAAAGGCAGTGGACAAAGCAGAAGAGTGGCAGGTCTGCACTGGATGGGGCTGGTTTGGAGATGTCTAGTAGACATCCAAGTGGAGATGTTGCAGTAATTTCGGAGCTGAGTGACTGGGACATCACAGCATCACCCCAGTACTAGCAGTAGCAATAACAACAGCAATGATAGCAGCACCAAGCTCCTGTCTGGAGTTTTACAGACCACAGAGCTCTCATGGTGGCACATTCCATACAACCCTCCTGACCAAGTTGATCTTGGAGAAGATCACGCTCCCCATTGTATGAAACCGGGATTCTGAGGCTCAGAGAGGGGAAGGGACTGGCTCTAGATCCTCTAACAGTTTAGGGCAGACTTGTGGCTAACAACGAGTTTTCCTGGTCCCACGTCCTTCTCCTGCTTCCTCCTGACACATAAGGTATTCTCTGGTCAAACAGAACAACCACGTCTCCTGGAACATGGGATATATCATGTCATTCAGCCAGGAGGTCAACCTTCAACCCCAGCACCCTCCCAACTAAGTCCATTTCAAATATTGACTCCTCATGAGGCCATCTTCCACTTCTCTCGTGTGAGTGCTCCAGTCCGTCCCTTGATCAGCCTCTGCTTCAGATCACCCGATGCTCTCAGAGGCAGGGCACATGTCTGAGTCACTACTATGCCTCCCAGAGTTCTTCTTGCGTACCTCCCAGCGGGAGTCCCTAAATATAACTGAATGATTAAGGGAAGGGGGGAATTGCGTTCCACACTCAATAACCAATGTTTGAGCCACACTAGAATATGTAAGAACATGCTTATTTATTCATTCCTTAATATCTTTTTGGATATGTTTCCCCAGGCAAGGGTAACAAAAGTAGAATTAATTAAATGAGACTACATCAAACTAAAAAGTTTTTGTACAGCAAAGGAAACCATTAACAAAATTAAAAGACAACCTACAGAGTGGGAGAAGATATTCAACAATGATACATCTGATAAAGGGTTAATATCCAAAATATATAAAGAACTCCTACAATCTAACACCAAAAAAACCCCTAACAATCTGATTAAAAAATGAGCAGAGGACCTGAAAAAACATTTCTCCAAAGAGGACATACAGATGGCCAACAGACATGTGAAAAGATGCTCAACATCACTAATCATCAGAGAAATGCAAATAAAAACCACAATGGGATATCACCTCACACCTGTCAGAATGGTCATCATCAATAAATCAACAAACAGCAAGTGCTGGTGAGGATGTGGAGAAAAGGGAGCCCCCGTGCACTGTTGGTGGATTGTAAATTGGTGCAGCCATTATGGAAAACAGTATGGAGATTTCTCAAAAAATTAAAAATAGAACTACCTTATGACCCAGCAATTCCCCTTCTGGGTATTTATGTGAAGAAATCCAAAACACTAATTCAAAAAGATATGTGCCTGTTTATGTTCATTTCACCATTTTTTACAATGACCAAGATATGGAAGCAACCTAAGTGCCCATCGATAGATGAATGGATAAATAAGTGGTATACATATATACAATGGAATGTTAGCCATAAAAAAGAATGAAATCTTGCCATTTGTGACAACATGGATGGACCTAGAGGGTATTATGCTGAGTGAAATAATTCAGACAAAGACAAATACCACATGATATCAATTATATGTGGAATCTAAAAAGCAAAATAAATGAACAAATAAAATAGAAACAAACTCATAGATACAGAGAACAAATTGATGGTTGACAGATGGGAGGGGGGATGGAGGTAGGTTAAAAGGTGAAGATATTAAGCACAAATTGCCTGTTATAGAAATATTTATGAGGATGTAAAATACAGCATGGGGAATGTAGTCAATAATATTGTAATAACTATGTGTGGTGTCAGATGGGTTCTAGACTTATCAGGGTGTACACATCATAAGTTATGTAAATGTCTAGTCACTATATTGTACACCTGAAGTGTGTATAGGATAATATATGTCCACTGAAAATAATATAATATTGTATGTCCACTCTAATAAATTATAAATTTAAAAAATGGAAATGCATCTTAAATGATGTTAGAGAGAATAAGCCTAACATTTGAATATCTATTAGTATGGATAACATTTAATGTAATTTTATATGTAAATGACTCTGTAAATTGTATTGTAAGTTAAAGTGTGCCGTGTAATGGATTGGTGTTTTCTTTGAGGCAGAATGAAGAGTGTTTTTCCAGATATCATCCACCGAATGGTACTCATTCCCCCAACACTTTAGTAGGTGTTATAAGGGATACAGAAAAAGAATGAGACCTGGTCCTGTTTACTAAGAAATTTTAATTTGAAGGAAAAAAATAAAACTGATACCTGACAATTGGGATAATTTGTTACAAATTAGTGCTTGTTCATAAAGACTTTGCCCGTTTAACCATTACAAATTTCAGAAACAGTTAGTTGCATGTTAAACAAATTATTAAGCCTCTTTTATTTTTTTTTTTTTTAA
>NW_017731697.1:352380-362413 GCF_001890085.2 Hipposideros armiger
GTCCCAAGCGAGCTCCTAACCATTGCGCCACTCGGCCAGCCCTTGTTGAACTTCTGATGAACTTGCAACGGCAAAGAGTTATTGGCCTTCTATGATGCATAAATATTGTAAATTTGTTACTGGTACATACAATTTCTTGTACCTTGTATCTGTTCTTGTGTTTTGTAATTATTACATAAAATTTTTGTACCATAATTTGTTAAAAAATAAATGCTAAAATTCCTTTATAAATACAAAAAAAGTACCTAAATGTAAACAAACAAAAATTTGAGTTAAAAAATTAAAATGAAAGATTTTTTTCCCTGAAAGTTTGGGCCCAAAACGTGGATACGCATTATACATGGGAGTGCATTATATAAGGCAAAATACAGGCGGTATTTGAGTTATTAGATTCTCTAGCTTGAGTTGTCCTCAATAACAGGATTGCCTGATATTTGCTTGCAACCCAAGGAGATGTTTGTTTCATAGCCAATACCTCCGTACGCTGTACATGGATACATACTTTTTTTCCAGATAGAAATAGAAACAACCAAAATCCCTAAACTTGCAAACAGTTTGCCTCTAGGACCACTAGTTGGGTAGGATTTAGATTTTCTGATACTTTCAGCTGGCTTCCATCTGGGCTCAGAGCTATTTTAAGGTCAGGGTTGCAAATTGTTTTATTCATTGTTATTATAATTTGTTCAATATATTTATTTGTCAGGCTATTGGTGTTCTTTACAAGCAAATGTTTAAACCTTTACAAAAACTTGACCAATGGTTGCAGAAAGGATAGAAATGATCCACTGCATCTCCTCCATATTTGTAATTCCTAATGGTTATAACCTTTACTGCTGATGTGAAATACCTGTTTTGTCAATTACCACTGATTTCTCTTGATGTTACGAAATAAGTGCCTTTGTTTGTTGTTAAACCCTTCCCAAATGGTCTTGGCTGTTTAGCAAGAGATTGCAAATTTGTTTAAATTTTGCAGGCACCTGAGAGACCTCTTGTGAGCAAATGGCCTAGTTGCTCAGGGGCTAGTGCCCAACTACAGAAGTTCCACCAAGGGACTCAATGAACCCAGAGAATGAAGTCAAACCACTCCAGCATCAACACAGGATGAACTATCCTGATCAATCATCAACCTGTCTGTCAACAGGTTTTGATCAAAAGAGGGATAATGTCAACCCCTAGAAAGAATATATCTGCTGAGAACTCCTTGTGCCTAGTCAGGCCCAAATTAATAACCAGAGCCTAGCAGTCATTGTTTTTTTGTTTTGTTTTGTTTTGTTTTTTAAAAGATTTTATTGGGGAATTGGGGGAAGGGGAACAGACAAGCCGCTGTTTTGTTCTTCAGTCTAGTTGTGGAGGATGTGGCTTCACTGGCCCAAGTTGGCACCATCATTGCACTCTTCCCGGACAAGGCAGATCAGTCACCGGCCTCTGGAGAGCCGCTCACGGAAGCTGCTGGCTGCTCACGCTGGCTGCCGGCTACAAACGGTAGCTTATGGCAGCCCACTGCAGCAGGGGACTGCAGCCTATGCCGTCACCAGCGACCCACAGCAGCCCAGCCCCAGGTTGAGCTGCCATTCACCATCTTAGCTGCAAAGGGCAGTGTCACTGGCCCTCATATGTGGGATCCGAACTGGGGCCCTCTGGCATCCCAAGGCAGTTCTTAACCAATGCGCCACTTGGCCGGCCCAAGCAGTCATTGTTTATGGGGCCTCTCACACACACTACAGTTCAGTGAAAAGCCAGGCTGGGCTGCCACGTCTCCTGCACTGAACCCACCCTTATCAAGGAGTTCTCAGAATCATATTCCGACCAATAGGATTTAGACCTTCCCTGTCCAATGGGAGTTGCACAACTATACTTTCATTTGCATCATTATGACCAATCAGAGAGGTTCTACAACCAATCAGAATGTATGGAATTGGCCAATCAGGACAGTGCAATTTGGACCAATCAAACTGTGTAGATTTGGAGGCCTCATTTACACAGAAACGGACCAATCAGGGACCAGGTATGTGAACTTCTCTCTATATAAGCCAGTCTTTCCTTTGTCTCAGTAGAGCACACTTTGGGCTGCATTTTCCCTGCTTGAGCTGTAACACGCACAGGAGCTGTAGCATTTGAGCTGCAGTAGTAGAGCTATAGCATTTGAGCTGCAGTAGTAGAGCTATAGCATTTGAGCTGCAACATTGACCTGCTTCGCTTGAGAAACTTCACTTGAGCCATTCATTTGAGCTGTTTCACTTGAATAAAGTCTCCATTCACCACATCTCAGACAGGAATCCTGGTGGTATTGAATTGGTGGCAGTGACTTTTTGTTGATACTTGAAAGCTTCAACCTCCTGCCATGTGGCTCTCCATTGTCTGTCTTCTTCCCAGTCTCCTCTCCTGAGACTAACTATCCACATTTGTACCATCCAAGGGGAAAGGAAATTGCCCATAATGTTGATTGCAAAGGAGATCTAAAGATCTGTCTCAAAGCGTTTTCATCTGTCCTCTTTATCCTTTTTGTTTAGCCCTACCCCCTACCTTCAGTCCCAACTCCAGGAGTATCTGGTGTCACCACTGCTGTACTTTTGAGGTTTCTGAGATATAAAATCAGATTGGCTCTCAGCTATTTTTTTTTTTAATCTGTCTGGGGATCTGGAATTTTTCACGTTTGCCAAGAAAATAACATTCATCTACTTTCCAGGTCCAAATGCTGTTGCTGGTGTGTCCTTACCTGTCTTTTCCTGGCTTTGTAAGTTAACTTTTCAAATAATCCCTTACATTTGGTTTTACTGGATTTTGGAAGGGAACAAAATTTGATGCGTTGGTAAAGAAAAACAATATTATGCTGTTAAAGAAAAAGTTGTTCATGACACTTGTTAAAGAACAGTAAGGCAGAGTTTACTCAAGGGGGCCATCATGATAGATACAGTGATCACTGCAATGGGGTCTTGTAGTGGGGAAGAAAGGTTGGACTCAATTCCAAATACAGCATGCGTGAGTGGGAATTTATAGCCAAGGAGCAGGGTGGAGGTCGGAGGATAGAAAATTACTAAGAGGAGACATCAGGGGTCAGGGGTGAGGGGGGATTCTGCCTAAACCAATCTAACAGAATTCTTGCTGAAGGCAGACCAGGGTGATCAGATATGGAGGATGTGGGATTCTGGCTAAAATGACTTAGCATGATTCTTGCTAAACTTGTACAATGCAGAAATAAATCCAGGAATCCAAAAGTCAAGCCTAGTTGAAAAAGAGCTCAGAGGAGCCTGATTAGAGTTTGGTAAAGGTGAGAATCTAAGTGTAACCAGCCCAATCTCTAAATATTCCCTTTACTTTTTTTTTTTTTTTAAGTTTTTGGTCTTTTAAAAAAATGTCTAATCACATTGTTGCTGAAGAATGTGGTGGTCCTTATGATAGCAATTCTTTGAAATGTATTGAGACTGCTTTATAGCCTAGCATGAGGTAATTTTTAAATTACCTTCTCTACCTCTAGCAATATTTTTTGCCTTAACTTTTAAAAAAAATATAAGTGTAGCTGTAGTAATTTCTGTGGTTAGTATTTGCCAGGTATATCTTCTTCCAGCTTTCTACTTTCAAGGTCTATGTATCCTTATGTTTTAGCACACAGCTAGATTTTTAAAAAAATCTAGTCTGACAATATTTTTATTTTATTTGGAAAGTTCAGTCCATGTGTTTATGTAGTAATTACTGATAGATTTTGATTTATTGCTACTGTTTCTTATGTACTTTTTATTTGTCCAAATTTTTCTTTTTCTAGATTGTTGGGGGGTTTTGTTTGTTAATTTATTTCCTTCTCCCTCTCCTATATACCATACTTTCTGCACACTCTGGAAATTGCACACTCTGTTGTGAATGTTATTGAGGACCATTTCCCTACCAGAACAACTATGATGAATACATTCATGTAATTTCTAATATAAAAATTCCCTTGCAATCTTGGAGAAATTGGTTCAAGGTATTTGCATTAGTACAGTGATAGAAGATTTTTACTTTGTTTGGTGTTATCTGGGTTACCTTAGCTTGATTAAATGAATTGTGAAGATTTTCATATTTTTCAATATTTTTAAATAGTTCAGACAGTTCTCAAAGAGAAACAGAGTTGGGTACTAGTTAAAGGAGGTAAAACATATTTTATTTGGTACTATTGCAATAGGGGACAGAAGCTTCAGTAAAACCAAACTCAACTCGCAATACAGCAAAGACAGCTGGGGTTTTGCTGCAAACAAGCAGATTTTAGAAGGTCAGCAGATGGAAAATTACCAAAAGTGGACAGCAAGTTTGGAGACTCCTGCTAAACTGACCTAACAGGATTCTTGCTAAAGGTAGGCCAAGGATTTAGACATCAAGATTAGGGGATTAGGAATATGATCAGATATTAAGAATGGGGTTTCTACCTAAACTGATTTAGGAGGATTCCTGCTAAAACTGGGCTCCACGTCAAGAACAGGGCCCAGGGACCAGGCCTGGTAGAAAAGAGGACTCAGAGGAACCTGTCTAAAGTTTGGTCTAGGGTTGTCTTTGTCATCGCAATAGAAAGTGGCAGAGGAAACTAGCAGTTATTTTTAGAAAACCAAATAGTACAATCTAAGTTACCATATCAATCTGCCCCAAATGTCACCTACTTCTCTAAGTTCCAGCAGCAGATGCAGGTGAAACTAACAACTCTGGCTACATATTTAATTGAAGATTGTGTCTGCATTCTATAGTGATAATTTTGAAGTGCTTAGAGCAGCGCTTGACGCTGAGGTAGGGGAGGAAGTACAGTAATTACCATTCATGGAATGCCTGCTCTGCACCCAGTATTATTACTCATTTTTCTGACAGCTTTGCAAGGGACTCTCTGGGCTCCCTTTATTTCAGAGGAGGAAAGTGAGGCTTAGCCAAGGTTGTCTGCTCCTTATACCCTCCCCACGGACCAGGCACAATCAGGATCTAAGCAGGGGCTCCATTAGGGTAGCCGGGGTAAGGTCTCCTCCGCGCAAACCGTCCCCAGCTTGGCAAGCCACAGCTCCTCCAAAGCGAGCCTTCCTGGGAGCCACCTCTGACCCTCGGCTGGAACCGCCCCGCCCACTACTCGGGTCTGCGCCTGCGCACTCCGACATCCGCGCCGCGGCCCCACAGCCTTGTGGGAAACGTAGTCTGGCGTTCCGGCGGAGGTGGCGGGCAGAGCGGCATCCGTACTGGCTGCCGGGACTAGCTCTGGGCGAGGGTGAGTGCGGGGCAGCGGCTGGGCGCGCCGGGCCCAGCGGGCGGGTGGGTGCGAGCCTGGCGGAGGCCCGAGCAGGACGAACCCTGGACGGCAACGCGAGGGGAGGTCGGCGGCAATGGGCTGGGGCAGCGTCCTCCGGACCCCTGCGCAGCTCCGGGCCGCTTGCTCCAGGTTCGCCCCCGGAACCGAGCTGGGGAGAACACGGAGAGCTGAGGGTCGCGGGACACGGTCATTCCACTACTTGTCCCAGGAGCAACGAGGGCGGGGGTGGCGCGGCGGCCCGGGTTCGAGGGGCCAGTGAGGGACCCTGGGTTCCTCCCTGCCGCGGACTTGTTCCAGGACCCTCTCCGGGGATGCTGGACCAGCTGCGGGGCTCCAGGCTCCAGCACGTGCCCTTTGTGTAAACCGCATCTCAGTGCGCGCCCTCCGTGATTTGCGATGTCTTGACCCATGTCCATGAGAATGGGGAGGCCAACCCCCGTGCAGGTTTTCTACTTCGGGAATCCTTTTTCTTTTTTTTTAAGCAATCTTTTTCTGTACAAAAAAAGAGTTCACTACAGTACAACTAGAATATTGGGAGGAGCAAAAGAGGAAACAATCATTTGAAAACTCAAAATCTGCTTGTGTGTATGTGTCTGAACATAGAAACTCTTTGTTCTTAAACAAAGATGGATATTAGTATCCTTTTCTCTATTTGCTTTTAGAAATAAGTTATGAAATACATTTGGTGAGGGGTTAAAGTGCACAAATCTTAAGCTGTATGATTTTTTTTTCTTTTAATTATTTTTTATGCTCCATGACTTTTTATAAATATTTTTATATGTGTAAGTACTAAACATGGAGAATAAACTTTTTAAAAAAATACAATACTTATACCAATTTTTAAAAAATAGCTAAGTTGTCATTTTAATGAGTATGAGGAAAAGTATGTCTGTGCCATATTTAATCCTGTCTTTACACCTTGGTATTTTTTGGTTTTGTTTTCAATATTATAAACAGTATAGGCCTCCTGGCTGCTTATATCTTTGCATTCTTGTCTCATTCTATAAATCTTTTCAAGTGAAATTTCTGGGTCTACTCTAAGGCTTTTGATGCCTCCTGTCTTATTCTCTCCAGAAAAGTAGTAGTTAATAAACATTTGCAATATAAGCGTGCCTGATGGACCCACACCAAGCCTGTGTGTTACTATTCTCTAACTTTCTGAGAGGTGCAAATGATAGGGTTGTTTAAATTTGCATTTTGAATACTAATGAATATTTTTATGCAATTTGTATTTTGTTTATAAATTTTCTATCTGATACACAAGTGTGTTTCCTTACTATGCAGAAATGTTACATTTCACATGCTCAGACATGAAAGCCTTCCCTTCATGTTTGGGTTTGTGGCATTGTTGTTAAGCTTTCAATTCCATTATGATCACAAAAATGTTGTCTGCATTTTCTTCTAGTACTTTAGTTTCATTTTCTATGCAAATTTTTATTCTTTTCCAAATGGTAAGCCCTTGTTCCAGGTTAGTGAACAATCCATCCTTTCTTCACTGATGTGAAATGTCACTTTTTTCATATCCTGAATTCTTTTTTTTTTTTTAATAGGGTTCTCTTTTTTTTTAAAGATTTTTTTTAATTGGGGAATTGGGGGGATGGGAACAGAGCTGGGGAATTGGGGGAAGGGGAACAGACAAGTTGCTGTCGTTTTGTTCTTCAGTCTAGTTGTGGAGGATGTTGCTTCACTGGCCCAAGTTGGCACCATCATTGCGCTCTTCCCGGGTGAGGCAGATCAGTTGCCAGCTTCTGGACGGCCGCTCACTGCAGCTGCTGGCTACATACGGTAGCCCATGGCAACCCACTGCCACAGGGGCTGCAGCTTACGCAGTCGCCAGCGATTCATGGCAGCCCAGCTCCAGGTTGAGCTGTTGTTCAGCATCTTAGCTGTGGAGGGTAGTGTCACTGTCCCTCATATGTGGGATCCGAACCGCGGCCCTCTGGCATCCCAAGCCAGTTCTTAAGCATCGCGCCACTCGGCCGGCCCCTGAATTCTTATATATAAATTTTTTTCTGAACCGTTTGTGTTGGCAGGCTTAATTTGTTCCATTGACTTTTCCCTGTTAGACTGCAACATCCATGAGGACAGAGAGTTTATCTGTTTTGTTTGCAGCAGTACTATACCTCCTCCCATAGGAATGGTGCTTGGTACACAGTAGGTGGTCAACAGTATGTCTGGTGAATGAGTGATTCTGCCATTCAGTTAACAAACACTGTGTTCTGATTATCATAGCTTCATAATATCTGGTGGGCAAGTTCTTGCTCATTACTATTACCTTTCAAAAATTTCTTGGCTGTTACTATGCAACACAGTTAACTTTAAAAAAATCATCTTTTCCATAATTAACTTTAAAATATTACTTTGGTATAATTTGATTGGGAATGTGTAAATTTATAAATTAATTTCAAAGAAGTGACAATTTAGGATATTGTGACATCCTATCCAGGAATACGGTACATCTCTCTCTGTTCATCTTTCTTTATACATATATCTAAATAAGCTTAGTAAAATAAATTTAACAAATAAAAATCATAGTTTTCTTTATGTAGATACAGTACACTTCTTATTTGGTTTGGCTGTAGGTATTTTATTTTTTGTTGTTGCAGAGGTCTCCTTTCTCATGGCTTCTTTTCCTCCCCTCAGCTCTGCCTCTTCCTGTCCACCCTGTAGGAAGAACCCCACAGGAAGGAAGGTAAAGGCAATGGCTGCTGGGCCTCTGCCATTGGGAGCTCAGGTGAGCTCATATTTCAATCTCAACTTTCTCCCTTACTCTTTACTGCTATACTGTATGTGGACTTCACCACAAGAGGACACGGGCATTGAGATCTCTGAATGTTGGATATTTTCCACAAAGATCCCCTTCGGTATCCCTCAGCTCTGTTCTCAGCTGCCACTTCCTCATTCAGCTGGCTTGCTGAGCTTTGGTGCTGTTCAAGGGTTAGAAAAGGAACAAAAACCATATGAGAGATGGTCTTGGTGCTTATATCAGGGAACACAAAAGGTCACATCTCTACAAGATACAGTCACGACGATTGCACATGAATTTGACAATAAAAGCAAGTATGGTTAGGTACCCAGAGTGTCTGTTCCGAGACCTGGAGAAAGGGAAGATCAGTGTGGCAGCCGGAGAAGCAGCTGGGTGGGGGTGACTGGAGGGGATTTGCTGTAATGGAGTCAGAGTGTCCCGAGTTTAAATCCTGACTCCACCATTTCATAGCTGCATTGTCTTGGGCAAGTGCCTGCATCTCCCTGACACATCAGTCCCTTGTGGTGATGACAGTAATGACAGGATTAACTCAGTGTTTGCCACATACTTGACATTAGTAAGAATTTAACATGGCTTATTTCATTTCATAATACCGACTACATAGGTTTGCTGAAAGTTCAAATGAAATAGTGTATGTACGTAAAAAGTGCCCTGCACAGTTCCTGGATGTTGAAGTTACTGGGTAAGTGGCAGGCACTCTTAGCAGATTCCAGCCAAGAGCTCGGGGTTTAGAATTCAGAGGTGAGGCGGAATGTGGCATTGACTGGGAGTGAGAGGGAATCGGCTACAAAGTTATGGGTCAAGTTTGTGTGTCTGGTGAGGTGGTAAGCGTGGGGGTGGAGGAGGAGTCGGAGGAATTTTGATAAGAGGGTTGGCATGATAAGAGCTGTTCTAGGAAGAAGCCGTGTCCATCTGCCAGAGAAAACCATGAAGTGAAAAGAGTGGGGAGCTTAGGCGTCTTTTGCCCTGATTGCTTTAAAATGGAACCTGCTAGTTTTTACTAGAACCTGGAGTTGTCGCTTCTCTGGAAAAGGAAATAAGACATCGGGGGACTTGACCCAGGTGACCCTAAGTTTTGTTTTATTTTATACTTTTCTGTTTAAGGTTAGGCTTCCTTAACCTGGTCTGCAGTTCCGAAGGACTTGTGTTTTCTTTGTTCATTAGCTCAGGTGTTAGGCTTCTCTTAAATATATCATCTGTTTGTTTATCAAAGGAGCCGTTTTAAGAAGGCTTTGTAAAGGTGGGTATTAACTGCTGTGATTTTTTTAAAAAGATTTTATTGAGGAATTAAGGGAGGAGAACAGCATGGGGAATCGGGGAAGGGGAACAGACAATTTGCTGTCACTTTGTTCTTCAGTCTAGTTGTGGAGGACGTTGCTTCACTGGCCCATGTTGGCACCATCATTGAGCTCTTCCCGGGTGAGGCAGTCGCTTGCCGGCCATTGGACGGCTGCTCACGGCGGCTCAAGGCAGCTCAAGAAAGCGCACGCCAGCTGCCCGCCAGCTGCCCGCCAGCCTCACTGCAGCCGACACCATTGCCGGCAACTCACGGCAGCCCAGTTCCAGGTCCAGCTGTTGTTCAGCATCTTAGCTGTAGAGGGCAGTGTCACTGGCCCCCATGTGGGATCCGAACCGGGGCCCTGCTGCTCAGAGCTGGCATCCCCATGCCAGCTCTTAACCAATGTGCCACTCGGCCAGCCCTAACTGCTGTGATTTTTATTTGTACTACTTTTCTAGATATTATCAAGCTTAGATATAAAAGGCAACATAACTCACAAAGATAGCTATTAGAGGAAGGGAGTTTCTAGAAAAGGGGAAGAACTAAAGGGAAAGCGTTCAGAAGATTTTAGTTGATGAAGGTTGTGGTTTGGTTCCAGTAGCCTTGATTTTATTTAATTTAGGTAAGATAGTGTTAACTAAGTTTTTTTTTTTTTAAAGATTTTTATTGGGGAATTGGGGGGATGGGAACAGTGCTGGGGAATTCAGGGAAGGGGAACAGACAAGTTGCTGTC
>NW_017731697.1:362603-369289 GCF_001890085.2 Hipposideros armiger
CGCTGGTGACTCATGGCAGCCCAGCTCCAGGTTGAGCTGTTGTTCAGCATCTTAGCTGTAGAGGGCAGTGTCGCTGGCCCTCATATGTGGGATCTGAACTGGGGCCCTCTGGCATCCCAAGCCAGCTCTTAACCAATGCGCCACTCGGCTGGCCCACTAAGTTTTTAAATCAGCTTTTTTAAGGTATAATTTACCTAAAGTAACACATTTTAAGTTTATAATTCACTGAGTTTTGACAGATTTTTGCACCAACATAACCACCACGCCAGTGAAGCTGCAGAATGTTTTTATCACCCCAGACAGTGTCCTCACCCACTTCCAGTCCACGTTGCCCCTCCCAGGCAACCACTGGTTTGATTTCTGAATACTTTAGTATGTGTTTCCTAAAAACAAGGTCCTTGTTTTACATATCCAAAATATGGTTATCAAAGGGATGAAACTTACACTGATACAGTATTGATTTAATCTACAAATCTTCCTCACATTTTGCCACAAATGTCCTTTATCTGGTCACAGCTAATCCAGATCCTTTATCTGGTCAGAGCTAATCCAGATCACATTAAACTGTCATGTCTCCGTAGTCTCCCTCAATCTGGAACAGTTCCTCAGCCTTTGTCTTTGGTGACCTGGACACTTATAAAGAATATAGTGATTGATTTGGGACACATGAGTGCAGCATTAGAGCTGTTTCCTTTTTTCATCTTTCCTATATTGGCCAGGGATGTGACTATGAATTGCCCAAGTATGACTTATATTTGCCCAAATATTTTATCTTCTTTTTCTGAATAGTGGGCATGTAGTTGTAAAAAAATTTTAAAGCTATAAGATATACTACCAGGTCTCAAACCCTCAGAAAGAACTATGGATGTGCATACTTCTGGCCTTTTTAAATACCTCTCCTATATTTTGTGCATTTTTATATTGGGCTGTTTATATATAAAAGAAGCCTTTTGTATAGTGTGGATATTAATCCTTTGCCATAAATTGCCAACGTTTCCTGTCATTTTTCTTTTAAATTTGTTTATAATATCTTCTACAAATAACTTTTGAAAGAGGAGGTGGCAATGAAGAGGAAACATCACTGAAGATATTGTTCAGTGCCGTGGTGAAGTGCTGTTTCACCTAGGTGGGGGGTGCTATTTGAGTGAGGCAGAGCCGGAGTGCCACCTATTTCTGCTCTAGGAGCACTATTTTGTTTGTTGTTCAGAATTTCTTATTTCATAAAGCAATTCACCCCTCACTTTTCTTTTCAAAATTTTGGTTGCCGTACTTAACTGTTTTTATACATTTATCCTCATAGCTAAATTTTATTATCTATCAAGTTTTATTAACTTTATTAAGTTCCAACAGTAGCAGTTAAAAAGAAAACCATGCAATTCTGATTTGAATTCCATTAAATCTGTATCAGTTTGAGGAAGACTGCCATCTTTACAATGTTTATTCTTCCTATTGAGTAAGAAAACTCCCCTTCATTTTATTCAGCTCTTTCATTATGGCTTCTGTTAACTTTGATTATGAAGATCTTGCACATTCCTGGTAAGTGTATCCTGTGGTGTTTCATTTTTCTGTTGCTATTATGATTGGGATTCTTTTTTTATTATTAGTTTCAGGTGTACAAAACAATGTACTAGACATTTACACCCCTCACAAAGTGATAACCTCCCTCCCCCTCTGACATCGTATATAGCTGTTACAGTTCCATTGACTCTATTCCCTATACTGTACTCCACATCCTGTGACCATATATATATATATATATATATATATATATATATATATTAAATTATAGTTGATATTATCATTCTGCTTCAGCTTCAGGTGTACAGCGCAGTGGTCAGGCATCTACATCGTCCATAAAGTGGATTCCCTAATAAGACAAGTGTCCATCGGATACCCTACAAAATCTTTACAACATTATTGATTATATTCCCCAAACTGTCTTTCATATTTCCTTGGCAATCTTGTGGTTACCAATTTGTGCTTTCTAATCCCCTCACCTTCTTCCTCATTCCCAACCCTCCCCCAACCATCAGTTTTTCTTCTATATCACTGAGACTATTTCTGTTTGCTTTGCTCGTTCATTCAGTTCTTTAGATTCCACATATAAGTGAGATCATACGGTAGTTGTCTTTCTCTGACTGACTTATTTCACTTAGCATAATATTCTCTAGGTCCACCCATATCGTTGCAAATGGTAAAATTTCATTGTTCTTTTTTTTTTTTTTTTTTTTTTTAGCTGAGCCATCCTGCTACCTGTTGGCAGCTCAGCGGCTGCTCAGCTCGGGCTGGACTTGAACCGCTNTTTTTTTTTTTTTTTTTTTTTAGCTGAGCCATCCTGCTACCTGTTGGCAGCTCAGCGGCTGCTCAGCTCGGGCTGGACTTGAACCGCTGTTGCTCTGAGCTCAAACTCTTGAGCGAGCTCTTAACCAACTGAGCCACTCAGCCAGCCCTTCATTGTTCTTTATGGCTGAGTAATACTCCCTTGTATAAATGTACCACAGTTTCTTAATCCAGTCGTCTACTGATGGGCATTTTGGCTGTTTCCATGTCTAACCATGATTGTGATTTTGTAAAAAAAAAAAATTGGGTTACTAAGGATTATATCTGAAGACATTTTGCTGCTGTGGTACCTCAACTTGATCACACTCTCATCTTCTTTATAAATTATTCTTTCATCATTTAAATATCCCTATTTATTTCATTTGGTGCTCTGTCACGTCCTGCGTGGCAAGGGCAATGGGAAACAAGAGGAGCAACGCAGAGTGAAAGAGCACAGGAGACAGAGATAAGGCAAAAGTGGGACCAGGGGGCATCAGCCTCGTGGAATGAACCCCGAATCGGGCCGACGCATGGCTTTTACTGAGAAAATTTCAAGGAAGTGAAAATGCATTACTCAAAGACCCGTGTGTCATGTGCCTTAAGGCTGTTTTCCATTAACCAGCTCACACTGTACTCCAACATGTATTATATTATGCCTTCATACAGCCTGCACAACCCCCAGGACAGTGCCATTCTGCCATGTCCTATACAAATAAAGGGAGATGACCGATACCATTCCACCGGGTCTCAGCGTTCCGAGACACTTCCTCAGGACCTCGTTAGGTCAGGGGTTAGTGTGGGGCGGGTGTGGTTGTGGAGGTAGCTGTAAGGCAACATCTCCCCCTTTCTGTTTTTGTAGAAGGAGAAACACGGACTTTGCAGTTTCTTTATCTATGGCCCACCAGAGTGCTTATTGTCCACACCGGAGGACTAGACAAAACAAATAGAATGATTAATAGGAGTGCAAAAGCACCAGCAAAACCTTCATTGAGGGTTTTCACCCATGTGAGTGGGTTCAGAGTAGACAATCCTTCCACAGCCGCGGAAAGGGCATCCTCTCCCGGGAAGAGCTGGAGATTAGCAGATGATATCTAATCCACTTCTTGTTGCAACTGCAGAATATCTACAGTCAGGTAGGGCACATGTCCCAAAAGATGAGCTCGTACCTCAGACTATGGGGTACGTGTCTGGTTGTAAGAAAAAGGAGTTACACAGTAAGTGGAAATATTCCAATCACACTTTAAAGTCATCATAGTTCGGAGACTTTCCAGTTGATCTCCAAGAGAAACAACAGTTGTTTCTAAATCAGCCAGCCATATGCTGATTTCTTGATCAATTCTCAATTGCTGATTCCAAGTTTTACTTGCATTTTCATGCCATTGTTGCACAAATTGAGTAGTCTGCAACGTCTGGTGAAGAGCCATTCCAGAGACAGCAGCAACAGTGGTTATAGCTATTATACCCATTATTGCTGCTATTAAAAGGCCAATAAACGTTTTGGTTCTATGTAAGATCTTATGAAGAATTTGTAAAATAATATGAACAGTTGGGGAACCTTCCCATACCCTCGAGGCTTGAACAGGAAGCCATAGTCCATGTCTTTGCCTGAGTATCATAATCTGGTCGTGGGAAGTCCCCAAAATAGAGGAATTAAGACAGGTATATAAACGACATTGAGGGCATTCAACCAATTTTGCAGTTTGATTAATAGTAAATTTTCCTGTTAAGAAAACAAACGGATTTTTAAGGCAAACTTGTAGATATATATTTTCTGTTTTTTCAAATTGGAAAGTGCAATTTTTATTGGTATTTTTAGTAAGATTTCCTTTCCATATTTTATTAGGTCCAATACTTAAAGCTATTTTCCATAAAGTCCTTTGAAGAGGACCCCGAATGGGTCTAATCATCCTTAGTTGTGGTGGGGCTAGAGCCCTATCCTTCCAAAAAATAGAAATGTTAAATGGAGACTCAATATTTCTAGGAAAATCGTATTCATCTATCTGTTCCCTTAATTGTTGAGGTTCTGAACATTTTTTATGGGAACAGGCATGAATGGCAGTCCCAAAGGGACCCCAATCTACTATAGTTTCATAAGAATTATTAATTATTACTCTATCCATACTTCCACGACATTCCTCCCAATGAATTCGAGATTGATTTTTGTCCCAGTGATTTATTAAAGGACAAGTAGGGATTGGAGGAGGGAAGCTATGGGTGCTAATTTGCTGAGTAACAAATCCTTTTCCTGTTACCATAATCAATTCTTTAAAAGTGTCATTCTCCTTTCCACTGGGAATAACCCAGGCTTGATCTGAAAGAGAGAGACACGGAGGAACAGAGCCAATGCAGATAGGGGTATGCAAATAACCTAAAGAGGAATGGTCAGATAAAGTAAAATTTTGCCCTTCCTCCTCTGGAAACTCTGGCCCTCTAGGATCTTCAGGTCCAGGGAACCAGGAGCTATCATTAAGATAAATCAGAGGAGGATCATCATTCCATGTTACAGGAGTTAGCAAGGGAGGATTGGGTATGTAAGCCTAATAAGTAAAATTATTGGCAGCAACACCAATTGGAAAACAACTTACAATAGCAAGAACTGCCATCATAGATACTAGCATGTTGGTTTCTGTTTTTGGAATGTTTTCTTCTGACAGCCGATGTTCAGCTACTTGAGCCAACCTTTTCAATTGACCCCAAGTGGGTAGGGGAACACTCCTTGCTCGTGGAGTAATTACACAAAAAGCTGAAGGAGCTGTTGGCCTTGTGTGGGCTGATTGAAATGAGAGATTAGACATTTCAATCGTAGGAGGTGTTGATGGTCGAGTATCCTCCACGATAGGCCAATTAGGAGGCCACTCATATCTTGCAATCTTCGGCCATATTGGCTTTCTTTTCTTGGGCGTGTCGCTCATGGTAAGGTTTGACACACTGGCCAGGTACCCACAAAGGACTCTACGCTCTTCAGCACCTGGAGAAATACAAGCAAAACCTCGTCTCCATGTTAACAGAGTCCCTAAATTCCATTGATTGGTTCGAATATCTTTCCACCATATGGGAACATTTTCTAATTTTCTTGGGCTGTTATTAAAATGTCTTTCCGCTGCAGTTCGCCCAAGGTGTAGTTCTGTACTTGAACCAGATGAGTTAAAAAAATTTAAAGTGAACATGGCTTTTGCTAATTGCACCTGGAGAGTTTCTTTCATGTCTCCCCTTTTCTGTTTTTGTAATTGTTTTTTCAGGGTGGAATTAGCACGTTCTACAATTGGCTTGGCCCTGAGGAATTCCAGTATTATGGGCAATTTGCCAAGTAGTACAGAAATTTGCAAACTTAGAATTGATGTAAGCAGGCCCATTGTCTGTTTTAATAGTTTTTGGAAGGCCCATGATAGAAAAACAAGTTAATAAATGACAACAAGAATGAGCTGTGGTCTCACCAGTCTGGGCAGTTGCTACAAGAAAGCCAGAGGTAGTATCAATTGTAACATGTACAAATGATAATTTTCCAAAGGAAGGGACATGAGTCACATCCATTTGTCAGATATTATTAGGGTTAAGACCTCTAGGGTTTACTTCTTTAGTACATTCCTGTGGAGCATTAAGAATTTGACAAGTTGGACAGGTTTGAACTATATGTCTGGCCTGTTTGTAAGTAATTGGAAATTGAGAATGGAGACCGCCAGCATTGGTATGGGTCAGGGAGTGAAAGTGGGTTGCCTCAGCAACCTGAGCACTCCCTACTAAGGAATCTGCAATAGCATTACCACGCGTCATCGGACCTGGGAGAGCCGTATGAGCGCTGATGTGAGTAATAAAAAATGGATTTTGACAGTTTCTCACAACTTGTTGGAGTTGATTAAACAGAATTTGAAGAGATGGATTTGAATTTTATGACAAGGATGCCGTCTCAATGTTCTGTACTGTATGAACAACATAAGCCGAATCAGAAATAATATTTAAAGGGTCAGAATAATTTTGCAATGCGGTTAAAACAGCCACAAGTTCAGCTCTTTGTGCTGAGGTACAGTTAGTTTGTACCAGTTGACGTCGTTTTTCACTGACAATTGCTGCCTTGCCATTGTTAGATCCATCAGTAAAAACTAGCTCCCTGGGGCATGGACTCCTGTCGGAGCTTTTTGGGTAAAATCCAATTAGTTTTTTTGTAAAAACTGAAACAATTTATTTTTAGGATAATGGTTATCTATAATTCCACAGAAATCACCAATGGCAACCTGCTAAGATTTATGATGAATGTTGAGATGAGAAATTTGTTGTTTTTTTTGTTTTTTGTTTTTTTTAAGATTTTTATTGGGGAATTGGGGGGATGGGAACAGTGCTGGGGAATTGGGGGAAGGGGAACAGACAAGTGG
>NW_017731697.1:369844-417131 GCF_001890085.2 Hipposideros armiger
TTTTTTTCTAGCTGAGCCATCCTGCTACCTGTTGGCAGCTCAGCGGCTGCTCAGCTCGGGCTGGACTCGAACCGCTGTTGCTCAGAGCTCAAACTCTTAAGCGAGCTCTTAACCAACTGAGCCACTCGGCCGGCCCCTGAGCCTCCTGTATTTTTTGTTGGACTAACTCTAGTTCCTTAATTGCTTGGGAATTCAGTTTACGAGGGCTATCAAGCTGTGACTGTCCTCACAAAAGACTAAACAAATTACTAAGAGCATAGGTAGGAATGCCCAAAGTGGGTCGTAGCCAACTGATGTCTCCCAGCAATTTTTGTAAGTCATTTAAGGTAGAAATCTGATCTCTTCTAATTTGAACCTTTGGAGGTCTAATAATCTGTCTATCAACCACCGCTCCTAGGTATTTTACTGGCGTGGTTGTTTGAATTTTGTCTGGAGCAATGCAAAGTCCTGCTGAATCAAGCTGATTTTTAAGCAATTTAAAGCATGCTGCTAGCTGTTCCATAGAGGATATCATCCATATAGTGAATGATGTAACAGAAAGCTTGGTTCTTACTGGAGTAAGAGCTTGAGCTACATAAAGCTGACAGATGGTTGGGCTGTTAAGCATTCCTTGTGGAAGTACCTTCCACTGATATCTTTGAATTGGTTCTTTATTGTTAATTGAAGGAATAGAAAATGAAAATCGTGGACAATCTTGAGGGTATAAAGGGATTGTATAAAAACAATCCTGTAAATCAATAACTATAAGAGGCCAATCTTTTGGAATCATAGAGGGCTGGGGAAGCCCTGGCTGCAGGGCACCCATAGGTTCAATGACTGCATTAACAGCTCAGAGGTCAGTTAACATTCGCCATTTTCCTGATTTCTTTTTGATAACAAATACTGGAGAATTCCAAGGACTAGTAGAAGGTTCTTTATGATCTTATTCTAACTGAATCTGTACTAATTTTGTTAAAGCCTCTAATTTTTCTTGAGGGAGGGGCCACTGTTCGATCCATAGAGGGGTGTCATTTTTCCATTTGAGAGGCACAGGAGCTCATAGCTCTTCAACGGTGACCCCTATAAAAAAGGGTTATTATGGTTGGTCTGATAGCCTAGCCCTTCTCTTCCCTGTTGAGGTGAGGGTTGAATAGGCTGAGCAATTCTCTGATTGAATTTTCCTAACCCTTTCCCAGGTTGAAATCCCATATGACTCATCACCTTTTGACTCTGAGGACTATATAGTCCAGGAGGGATCCAAATTTCTGCTTCCCACTGGGTTAGTAAATCTCTACCCCATAAATTGATGGGAATGTCAGCAACATAAGGTTGTAAAAATCCTTGTTGACCCTCCGGTCCTGTGCAAGGAAGAATGCAGACACTCTGGCGTAAGCCTGAGGCTCTTCCTACTCCAACAATATTAATGTCAGGTTCTTGTACTTCCCAATTTTTTGGCCATTCTTGAGAACTGATAATAGAAACATCAGCTCCAGTATCTAAAAGACCATTAAATTTCTTTCCTTGAATTTCAATTTGACCCACAGGACGAATTTTGGAGATTTTTTTTGCTAGAAAAATACCTTCCTGTCCTGTACTTTTAAAACTTCCAATTCCCCTTTTTTGTGTCCCTTTTTTTCCTGGGAGGACATACGGGAGCAGAAGTAGCTGTGTAATCCGCTCTCCTTTCTTAGCAGACCAAGGAACTGTTGAAGATATTATAATTTGAATTTCTCCTTCATAATCTGAATCAATAATACCTGTATGGACTGTTACTCCTTAACAGTCTAGCTTAAGAGGTTAAGCTAGAGCGACCAAGGAGAAGTCCAACGTATCGGGTGGAAGTGGCCCAAAAATCCCCGTGGGCACATGGAGAGGTGTTTCTCCTGGAAGCAGTAAAATGTCTTGAGCCGTGCAGACATCTACCGCTGCACTCCCTTCTGTTGCTGGACTTAATGGCTGTACTGAAAGTTTGGGGGAGGCACTGCTTGGTAATTCTGAGGAACAGCTGGTGTTACATATGCCCCCATTGTTGTCGGGGCCTGGGGCTGGCCCCTTTTCCCATTTCCCATTTCCCTAAAGTGGAGTTCCATCCTTGTGAAAAACTGATCTACATTGAGATGCCCAGTGTCGTCCTTTTTGACACCTAGGACATTCTCCAGGTGGCTTAGATTCTGCAGGAGCAGAATTAGGCGTACGGGAGGCATTTTTATTTTTTCGTCAGCACTCCTTTTTTGTGTGGCCGGGTTTTCCACAATTATAGTAAGTGCCAGGAAACTTACCTTTTCCCAAAGTCATTCCTGTAATAGTTTGTGACAGCATGGTGGCTTTAAACTGTTCAGTCCCTACCCCTTGACATAAGCGAAGGTAGCCCATGGCATCTGTTTTTCCCTTTTGAACTCCTATTGCCTTTTTGCAATCCTCATTAGCATTATCGTAGGCCATAATTTGTAAAATTATATCAGCCGCTTGAGCATTGGCAACCTGCTTATTTATAGCATCCTGCAAGTGGGCAATGAATTCCGAATAAGGCTCCTGAGGTCCTTGTAAGATCTTTTGAAAGGAAGACGGAGCCTTACCTTCCATCTCTATTTTTTCCCATGCCATCAAGCAAATTCTTTTAAGTTGATCCAGCGTTTGATGATTCATGGTTAACTGAACTGAAGTGTCTGTCCACTCAGCATCACCTAACAACTGATCCTTGGTTATGTCAATATTGTGAGCTTGATTATGTCTGCCCTGAATCTCTGCACCATCAATCCACCAAGTTTTAAACTGTAGGAACTGAGATGATGAGAGGCATGTTTTAGCCATTGCATTCCAATCTACTGGTATTAGCCTGTTTCCATCAGCAATACCTCTAATGAGGCCAACAGTGTACGTTATGTCGAACCAAATTGAATTACTGCCTGTTTTTGTTCTTTAAGCAATTTAAAAGAAAACAGTTCATGTACGAGTACATTAACTCCGTTCGGATGTTCATCATTGGGCGCAATACACTCCCGAATTATTACTGGAAAGTTCAAAGCGTCCAAATCTCCCTCTAGCCTAGCCTGACGTATACCTCGTTCTACTACGGATAATGATGTATGAGGATCTCCGGCAGGCAGGGGAGGTACTCAAGCAGTGGAGAGGAACGGGTTATTAGCTTTGGGTGGTTTTTTAAGTGACTTCCATTTTGCCTGAACTGATTGTGGAAAAGGAGGTGGAAGCTGAGAAGTGGGAGGTAAATTATAATTTTTAAAATCGCTCTCCAAGGATGGATATAATGGTTTTTGAACAACAGTGGGTGCTTCCCAGGAGTCTTCCTCTCTGTACTCTAAATGTTCGTTTCTATCCTCATCTTCTTCAGACATTTCTTTCTGATGTTTACAGTCCTGATCATTATCTTCCCCTTCAACTTCTGTGTCAGTGTGTAAAGGTTCCAAAACTGACCGGACCTGCCGCCAAGTTTTCCAGATTGTGACTGGCAGTGTGACTCCCTGATGCTGTACCTCACTAAGATCTCTGCCTACAGCATCCCATTGTTTCAAATCTACTGTTCCTAAGTCTGGAAACCAAGTACAGTGGAGCTCAATAATCTTTAAAAGTACCGCCAATTTCTTTTCTGAGATTTTTAACCCCCCTTTCTTAAGGAGTTGCTTGAGGAGACAAATATAAGGTCTGTAACAACTCTCAGAATTTCCTATGTTAGTGGAAAAGGAAAGAGAAAAGACTTTCACTCAAGTATCACTCAGATACTCGTCTGGCCGCGTCCCTCTCGGGACTAAGTTTGTCTTGGCTGAAGGCGCGCCAGTATAAGCCCCCAAACTGGTGAACAAGTGTCCAGAAGACAAATGCCCAGTTGCTGTTATGCCTTGTGACAAATTACGGAACCGCAGATTGGAGCCCACTCAAGTTTCGCAACTGATTTAGTCTTGAAACTATAATCAATCACCCATACTTTCACACAAAGGTTGTTAGGTTAATTCCCGGTTACCCTGGTAAAATTCCTCAGGACTTTCCCTACCTCTTACCAGGTAGATTGCTGGCACGTCCCAGGCCCTGCGCCATGAAACCCTTGATGGAGATTCGTAGTCTTCCTTTCCTCTTTGAGCTCCCATGATTGGGCGCCAGATGTCACATCCTGCGTGGCAAGGGCAGTGGGAAATGAGAGGAGCAACGCAGAGTGAAAGAGCACAGGAGACAGATAAGGCTAAAGCGGGACCAAGGGGCATCAGCCTAGAGGGCTGAGCCCCGAATCGGGTCTTCGCATGGCTTTTATTGAGAAAGTTTCAAAGGAAGTGAAACTGGATTATTCAAAGATCTGTGTGTCACGTGTCTTAAGGCTGTTTTCCATTAACCAGTTCCCACTGTACTCCAACATGTATTATATTATGCCTTCATACAGCCTGCACAACCCCCAGGACAGCGCCATTCTGCCATGTCCTATACAAATAAAGGGAGATGACCGATATCATTCCACCGGGTCTCAGCATTCCGAGACACTCCCTAGAGGAAGCTTTACCGATATCATTCCACAGGTCTCAGCATTCCGAGACACTTCCTCAGGACCTTGTTAGGTCAGGGGTTAGTGCGGGGCAGGGGTGGTCGTGGAGATAGCTGTAAGGCAACAGTGCTCCACCTTTTCAAAGAATAGCAATATCAGAAGGCCTGTTGTTGCTTTTAGGTTTAAGAAAGCCTCTCCATGAATGAGATAAACCCTTGAAGCTACTTTTTTCCAACAGCGTGAGTTATCCTGTGCTTCCTATAGTGCTGGGGAGAAAAAGGCCCCTACTAAGTGGAAAGGAGAAAGGGAGCAACATTGTAGGGGATTGACAACAAATACATTTTATGAGCAATATCATTGTTTTACTTTAGTCTTTTAAAATATCTTTCTGTACTGATCCAACTCAGTGCCTAACGGGTCTGTGGCCGGCACAGGGGTCCCAGCACATTTCCCAGCGAGACCAGCTTTGGGGCACTCTTGAGGGCTCTGTATTTCAGGGGACGAGAATCTGGGGAAGGGGAAGACTAGCATATAGCTGATTTGAGTCTGAATTTGAGCTTTTAATTTTGCTGAATATATTCAACTACCAAGGCAATTTATTGAAAAAAGTAGATTAATTTTTGGAAAGAGAATGTCATATTTCTGATCTATGTCTTTTTTCATAAAGAAGGGGCTTATGTTTTGTTTCCATATATATTCTAGCCTTTATGATATTTCTATGTTCTCCCTGCTTGCTTTTCATTTGCAATTGCCTCCTATATCTTATCTCTGTCTTCCCTTTTATTTAGCTTCTTGGTGTGTGTTTTAGATATATCTCTTAATATGTGCCATATAACTGGATTTTAAACCAATTTTAGAGTTTTTGTCTTTTAATAAAGTCAGGTCTTTTTCTGGTTATTTAATGATTTATGGTTATTATGCTTTCTTGTTTCCTTTTTGTAACACAATGAAAAGTTTAGGCTGTAGTAAAGAATAAAAAGCATTTATTTAGCAAAGGAGGGATTGCAGTCCATGGATTCAGGGAGCAACCTAAATAGTGCTGCAAAGGGAACCAGGAAAGGCAGAATTTATAAAGGGCAAAAGCAGAGGAGCTATTCTTGTTAAGGTCCTCCATGTAGGTGAAGGATATTGGCTGGGTCAGTTGGGATTGGTCAGGCCCATTATGTAAGTGAAGGTGCTGGCTGTGGAAATGGATTGTTTCCTTTCAAGGGGAAGAATGCAGGTGGTCTGAGCACCACGTATGTCCATATAGCAATCATGGACTCAGGATGTTTGTTGTTTGGCCTTGAGCTGAGTGTAGCAGCAGGTCAGCAACTTAACAATAGCCCTAAGAACTGAGACATGAGCCATGCACAGGCCCCGCCTCCTTAGTCGCCTCTGACTCCATGTTAAGTGACTCTCTTAGCAGTGCTTATTCTGTTGTATTTTCTCCATATCACTTTCTTTTCCTTTCTTTACATTTGTTGAACTGATTATTTTTCTTGGTTCCTTTTTGTCTTTCATAAAATAGGAATTCTGCCATGTATTTTTATCATACGAAGTAGTGACCTTTACTTTTTTTTTTTTTAAGGAGTTTTATTGGGGAATTGGAGGATGAGAACAGCGCTGGGGAATTGGGGGAAGGGGAACAGACAAGTTGCTCTCCTTTTGGTCTTCAGTCTAGTTGTGGAGGACGTTGCTTCACTGGCCCAAGTTGGCACCATCATTTCACTCTTCCCAGGCGAGACAGATCAGTCTGGCTTCTGGACAGCCACTCACAGTGGCTGCTGGCTACACACGGTAGCCCATGGCAACCCAGTACAGCAGGGGCTGCAGCCCACACTGTCGCTGGCTACTCAGGGCAAGCCCAGCTCCAGGTTGAGCTGTTGTTCAGCATCTTAGCTGTAGAGGGCAGTGTCACTGGCCCTCATATGTGGGATCCGAACTGGGGCCCTCTGGCGTCCCAAGCCAGCTCTTAACCATCGCGCCACTCGGCCGGCCCCAATGACCTTTACTTTTCTTGATAACATTTGTCAGTGATTTTTAAACATTTTTTTGTTATTTTGATACATTGTTTAAATAAATAGTAGGAAAAAATAAAGAGGTGGAAAGGAAGAAAATGAATTTTGTGCCTCAGTGTTGACACTTTTTCTAGAGTTTATAGCCAGTAGGATGTAAAATACACAAATTTCTTGGAATTGGTTTCATTCCATCTCTGGTCTCTTTAGACCTTTTCCCCACCTAATTTCTTCCCTTTGCCTGTTTAACTATTACAGTGTTTTCTGTCCTTAAATGAAAACCTTTTCCATTACTTTATTTCCATTATCTATTTCTTCTTTCATTAAAGTCTTATTTCTCATCTTTTTCACAGAAAGTTTGAAGCCACTTCACCCGGCGGCTTCTGATTCTTCATGTTCCATTGTCTCTTTTATCCATTGCAAGCTTATGTCTGCCTTCATCACTCTGCTGAAATCAGCGAATTTTCTAGTCAGCAGCTCTCTTTTCGATCCTTGTTTTGTTTGAGCAGCTCCAGCTTTTGAGAGCATTCACCACTCCTGCCTCCTTGAAACTCTGTCCCCGAGTGTCAGCCCTGAACATCCGTCCAGGTCCTTTGTGTCGCTCTCAACTGTCGCTTCCCTAGTGCTAGTATTTTCTTTTCTTGGCCTGTTTCTCTTCTCACAGTACTGGGAGTTGGGTGGTTCAAGGCCCAGCTGTGTGATCTTGGAGAGGTTATTTAATCTTTTTGATCCCCAGATTCCTCATCTATAAAATGAAGACTTTAGTGCTCTCAGTCCAGCAGGTTGTTATATGGATTAAATGTGGGGAGGTGTATGGATCTCCTATTAGGGCAAAACTCAGTACAAATGAGAGTTGTGACATACGGTGGCCACCACTCAGTTAGTGCTCCCTCCTTTATTAGTCAGGGCTCTCTAGAAGAACAGAACCAGTAGGATATATGTGGATATACAGAAAGCGATTATGAGGAATTAGCTCATGAGATTCTGGAGACTTAAGAGTCCCCACGCTCTGCCCTCTGCAGACCCAGGAAAGCCAGGGCTGTAGTTCCACTCCAAACCCAGAGGCCTGAGATCCGGGGTCCGATGGTGTAAGTCCTGGTCTGAGTCTGAAGGCTCAAGAATTAGGGGCACTAATGTCTGAGGGCAGGAGGAGATGGACCTCTCAGCTTAAGCAGAGAACAGGTGCCCCCTTCCCCTGCCTTTCTGTTCTCTTTCGGCCCAACACATTGGATGATGCTCACCCTTGTTGGTGAGGCTGACTGTACTCAGCCCACCCATTCACGCGGCAGCTGCCTCACAGAAACACCCACAGATAATGCCTTCTCAGATATCTGGGCACACCTTAGCCCAGTCAGATGAACATAAAACTAACCAGCACACTTGCTAAACAGATGTTAAATGCTTACGATGTTTTATTTCCTACTTTAAGGGCTAGAGAAAAAAGCTGAAATAGGCTTTGAAATTTGAAATGCCATTCAAGTCAAGCTGGGTATTTCATTGGTTCTCATAGACCAACCACATTCTAGATGTGTCCTGTTTGCACATCCTTTCCCCCAGGAACTGGATTCCCACCTGTATTGTAAGGCCTGCAATTCCAT
Source organism: Hipposideros armiger (assembly GCF_001890085.2). NCBI lineage: Eukaryota > Metazoa > Chordata > Mammalia > Chiroptera > Hipposideridae > Hipposideros > Hipposideros armiger. The sequence continues at coordinate 377,905 of NW_017731697.1, forward strand.
GTGCTGCCCTGACACCTTTGAGCCTCACAGGGCCCCAAAGACATAGCCATGAGTTCCTCTGCTCTCGCCAGTATGCCCCCATCCAGAGGGAAAGGCCCCTACCCAGCTAGTTCCCCTGTCAACCCCACCAGGTGCACCCCTCCCAGTCCTCAGCCTGATGGGTTTCACCTCTCTGCCTGCCCACGAAATTGTTCAACAAGGCAGTCATGTCTTCCCGTGTAACCATCTTAGCATAGAATTAACCCCTGGTCGTTCGCAGAATATAGAAGCATTTACGAGACTCTACAAGAGAAAGAAAAGATTTATTGAAAGTCAAAGAGAGACAGCTCTGGCAAAGGGAAGTTTTGCCAGGACAGCTTGATAGGGACAGCTGCCCCAATGAGGAGGAATGCTGGGGTTTTATGTTTTTCCATGCAGGATGTAGGGTGCTTGTCAGTTTGCAGGGGGGCTGTTGTTACAATTGTCTTCCCCTGGGAACCATTCTGTTCTCACCTATGATGAATGTAAGGTGCTTGTCAGCTTGTAGGTACAGTGCTGGCCAGGGGGGTCCGATCCAAGTGGTTAATGTTTAAGCTCATTCCTGACAGCTTACAAGCTTGCTCCTGTTAACTCTACTTGTCTCATCAGAAACCAAGGGTCACCTCACCCTCTCGTCATTTGCAAAGCCTGCCTCCCACAGCCCCTGCTAGTGCAGAGTTCCCGAGTGTAACTGCATGGCGTGTAGCGTGCTCCTCCCCCAGGCTGTAAGGATATGTGACTAATAAACTGCTGTCAGTCTCGTCTGCCCTGTGCTGGGGATCGGGTGTGGTTCAGGGCAGGGCTCCCTCCACCAGTGGGTGGATGGGAGGCCGGCAGGATACCACCGCTCTTCTCCAGTGGTAATGCAGGGCAGCTTTCACTGCTGTCCCGATTCCTCCCTTAGCCCTTTGCTCCCTGTCCTTATATGCACAGCACCTTCTGTATCACTCATCTCAGTATTTCATGTCTATTTTTGTTGCAGATGTTTAGTTTCTTTTGGAGGATGACACATTTTGATCACACAGATCTCTTTACTCTGTCCCTTCTAATGCTACTTGTTTCTCACTTTCCTCAGAGGGTTTTATTGGCATAATCATTTGTTGAGCAGTGATTTATAGTTTCAGGAGTCAGTGACATTCAAGGATGTGTCTGGATTTCACTTGGGAAGAGAGGATTCATCTACATTTCGCTCCAAGGAAGTTGTATGGGAAAGTGATGCTGGAGAACTACAGGTCTTGGTTTTGCTGGGTAAGGACTTCTTGTAACTCATCTTTCCCTACCTATGCACATCTGTACTGCCTCTGAAGTTATGAACTTGGACTTGAAATCCTGATATTATAGGGCATTGGTTTTGGGTAGTTGGTTGGTGTTCTCTCCTTCGAGGTGAAAGGTCTTTTCTGTAGAGCATTGGAAAATGGGAAAGTTGGGAAGCCACACCTTCCTTTGTTTCAGAGGTGCTGAAGGGGAAGGGAAAATGTGTGTAGGAAGTGGCTTTTTTACCTAGTTTAAAACCCAAATCTAGTGTCTTTCCTCCTGAGCAGGGCATCAGCTTTCCAAACCAGATGTGACTTCTCAGCTGGAACAAGAAGAACTGAGCCACATGACAAAAGAACTCCCAGGATGCATCTCTCCAGGTGAAGTATCGGGCTGCAAGGACTTGTTACATGAGTTTGTCACCTGGGGAAGAAATCACCTGAGATCCCTGGCTCTCTTGGAGAGACCTGCCTATTTGATGTGTGTTCTCTCAGATGCCTCTGCATCACTGATGCCACTCGTCCTCCCGAGGCCTCGCCAGTGTCCTTACCTTGGGGACACATTGTGTGGATTAAATGAGTCACTGGGTTTGTATCACTCATTCATTGCCTGCAACATACTGAATGTTCAGTGTGAGTAGTTATTTCCCTTCTGTCTTCATCTGTACTTAGAATCCATGTTTTACTGTCTTGTTCTTCTTTATTCTCTTTATTCTCTGTCTTTCACGAGTCTTTCTTCTTAGCCATAACCTATACCATAGCTTCCTTTCCCTGACTCACTTAAACGTTTGCTAGCTTTTTAAAGGAAACTAACATTTCTCTTCCTCTGCCTTGTACAGGTGTTTATATAGCCTTAATTTAAAAGCAAGTGGATATGACTTTAGCCTTGTTACTGTTACTAGTAATCTCACATTTTATGTATTCCCTTTCTCTTTCTTAAATTTTTAATCTGCGTCTACTACCTATTCAATCCCCTTCTCCTCTAAACATTTAATGCTTATTAATCTTTATTATCTGGTTTCTAATCCACATCACAACTGAAATTTCTTTTTTAGGTGTTATTACTGACTTTTCTCTGAAAAAATGCATTTTACACATTTACATCTTCTCTACTCAGTGTGAAAGTGTTGATCACTAATTCTTTTTGTACATTTTAAAATTATGAGATAGGCAAATAATTTTTGATCTCTGGATAGTGTATGGCTATGTAATATAATGCAATAAATCAGTGAAGAACATATTGATAGGAAAAAAATAATCTAATGAACATTGCTGTTGCTTTCCAATAAACTTTCTAAAAAACAGCATTCTAGAAGAATCACTGGGTCAAAGAATACACATATTTTTATGACTCTTGCTCCATATTGTGCAACCTTGGATTTATTTTATGTTTTTAATACTAATTTATTATTAATACATATAAAATGATCCCTTAAGCAGCTTTAATTGCCTTTATTACAGGTTTCTGTGGGTTTGATTACTATTGCTATTTGTATTTACTGCTATGTAAATAACTCATTTATTCAACAGATGTTTCTTGAGCACTAGGCCCTGTTCTAGCACCGGGGATACAGCAATAAGCAAAACAGGCAGGTTCCCCACGGAGCTTAAGTCTAGTGAGGGAGACAGTAAATTAATAAAGAAGCCAGGGAGAGAGAAGGGACAGGAAAGAAAGAAGGAAGGGAGGCATGGGTGTTGTAGTCAAAGGGCCGTGTGGGAAAACAAAGCAGAATACGGGAACTAGAAGGGTACTGGGCCGGCAGGGCGGGCCTCTCCTCTAAGGGGACTTGAGCAGCTGTGATGGCCCTGTGGGTACACTCTGGGCACAGGGAACTGCAGGGATTATGTGGCCTTGTTTCAAGGGAAAACTACCACGAGATGTGAAGATTTTCTTAAACTTTGTCTTCAGTCCTTCTGTGAAAAAATTTACTTCTCCTGTCGTATTTTTTAATTTCTGTGCGCCTTCTCATTCTCTGAGTGTTCCTTCTTTTTAAAATAGCTGTCTAATTTAATGTATGCATTAACTTGTCTGTAGGAGGATATTTAAATTATTTTGTGTTTTTTTTGTTTGATTTTGGTATATGTATGCAGCATTTTTTCCCATGTAACCTGGATTATTTTAGTGGGTTTATGTATGCCTTTTTCATTATCTCGTTGTCATTCTGGTGGGTTTTCTGGAGGCAGCAGAGGCAAACACACGTATTCTTGATACTGTTTTCCTCTCCCACTCCTTTACCCGTCTTCAGACTTCTCCATTGGGCTGGACCCTAAAGAGTCTTCCCTCGTTTATGCTGCATTTCACACTCTTTTCCTCATCGCTGAGTGTCTGTCTAGCCCCTCGTATGTGGTTCCTCACATTGTCAGGACTGAGCTTGCTTATGTGTCCCCTGCTAGCACACTGCCTGCCAGAGCAGGTGTTTAATGTAGTTTCTTGAGTGACTATCAAATGACATCAAGTAGAAGTTTTAGAGATCAGATGAAAATATATATTTGAGAGTTATAATCATATGTGTGACAGACATATCAATTTATATTGTTAATTTTCAGGAAGAGTGAATGATAAGGGCCAAGCAGCAAGAAAGGAAGCGTAAAGAAAAGTAACATTTGGCTAGGAGTCAAACATCCTCTAGCAGAGGTGACAGAGTGGTCACAGGAGGAGGAGACAATTTAAGGGGAGCTGGGCCACGGGGAGAGGGAGAAGTGGAGGACGAGTGCCAAGTAAGAGATGAAGGGTGGCCTGCGACTCAGGCGGGGCACTTCCGGTGCTGAGGGAACCGTGCTGTGGGCTGACGAGTAAAACAAGACTGGTAAGTACCGACAATCGTTGCAACAAGGTTAACTTTGAAGGAAAAGGAAGAAAGGGCAAGAAGTGAAGGATGTTAAGAGGTGGAGTGCTTCCAATTTGTTTTTTTACCAAGAAAGAGACTTGAAAGTGTTTACAAAAGAGCAGAGGTATCTGTTAGAAAGGAGAAACGAAAGTCACAGAAGAGTGAGGGAGAGAAGGGAGCCCAGAAAACACGATGATGTGCAAACTTTGAATCTTGTTCTTTCCAGATTTTATTCAGTGTTGCTGCCAGACTGAGCTACCATTTGGTCTTATTATTCTACCCAAAACCATGACAAGAAAGTATCGCTTGAGTGCCACACTCGGCAGTTCCCCAGTCACCATCTGATGTGCTCCTCAGAACAGTCGAAGGCGTAAGTATCATTAGCCCCTTTCACAGTGGGGGAAACGGGCTCAGAGAGGTGAGATGACATGCCAGAATGTGAACGCAGGTTTTTGTTTTGTTTTTTTCTTTGAGTTTAATGCTAATTCCAAAAACATCATTACTTTCTTTCTTTCCTTGCTTTGCTGTGACTTCTTGTTTCCTAGTATGTCTAGTAAAAATAGAACTTCTACATCCTGACCTTTTTAGATGGCTGTTTTCTTTCCCTGTGCTGAAGGTTTCCTGTGTATAGTTGTTGAGTGCTTTGTTAAATTTTGCTGTTTTATCAAAGCTGAGTAGAAAATGTAGATTTAGAAGTGCTGTTCCTAGAAACAGTATTATCGCTAATAAGCTTGTTAATGTTGAAACAGAGATGTAAATTATTAGTAATGTGGAAAGCAGTTGTTACTTTTTAGCCTTTAATCAGTGGTCATTAGACTTAAATAAGTTGTTCAGTTATGAAGGAAACAAAAGTTAAGAACATATATAGAGTATTAGAAATCCCTTATCAAAGATTACGTCTGAAAAATATGGTACAGGAAGAGATTCTATAACATTTAAAGCGCTCCAGGAAGCTATCCTTAACTACCCTTAAATACGGAAACCTGTTGTTTGTGTTTCATAGATGATTTTGTATCGTTCTCAGAGATGTCCTGGATGATTTCCCCCTCCCCCTCCGTGTGTGCGTGTGTGTGCGTGTATGTGTGTGTGTGAGTGTGTGTGTGTGTAAATATACATGTATGTAAATACACATAGAATTTACCTACCTTCATGCTAACATGAGCTCACTAATGTTTAGTGGAGACACAGCTTCACTTCTATTAGTAGGAAAACTGATCTAAAAGCCTATAGTAAATGTTGGAGTGTCCAAGTTTGTTCACCTTGCACAGGGCAGCCCTCCACTACCTCAGAGCTCAGCACTGGCTGATCCTTCTGTCTGGGATGCTCTCCCCTAAATAGGCCTATGACCCCCTCCTTAGCCCCTAAAGTCTTGGCTTCAATGTCACTTTTTCAGTGAGGCTTTTCCTGAAGACTATTTAAAATTACCAACCCTTCCCCTCACCCATCATATTCCATATTTCCATTTTATTACCTTTACTTTTTCCATAAGGTATACCACTTAAATACTAAGTATTTTACTCATTTATTATGCTGACGGCCCTTCTTCCTCTCACTAAAATCTAGGTTACTTTAAGGGCAGAAATGTGTTTTATTCATTGCTATAGCCTTAGCTCCTGGGACAGTGCCTGCTCAGCATACACTTAGTGAATGAAGGATTTATGTTTAGAAGACCCAGCCAGCTGCTGTATGGAGGATGCATGGTAGGGCAGCAAGAGGGTAAGCAGGAAGTCCAGTCAGGTGAGTATTGAAATAGTCTGGTTGAGTGGAAGGTGTAGGCTAAATATTACACAGGAGATGGAAGAAATATGAAAGGGGGAAAAAAAAGAATTCAGCTTGCCCTAGGAAGAGTGGGAACTGCTGCCCAAGCCCCACACCTACCCCAGTACTCTGCAGGCTCTTTCTTGGCTTCTCCTATGGCCAGTCCCAGCCATCTCATGCTTCTCAGACCCCATGGTCCTGGGGACTCTTGCTCATGTCCTGACAAGTACCAGAATGATACCAATCCTGTAAGTTAACTAGGCATTTTAAGACAATATGGGAGTATGGGCTACCACTTAAAAGTCCCGTTTAGGAAGGAAACGAAAGGAAGAGAGAGCTGTATATTGTTTAACACAAAATAATAATGGTAATAATAACAATTAACAATCATTGAACCCTTATGGCCAAGCATAATGCTGCGTGCATTATAAAGTCCTTATTTAATGAGATGGCAAATGGCAGGGCTTTGAAACGTTGTCCAGTCTTGGAAGAGCTGCAGGCTTTGACCATACTGCTCAACTTCTAAACCCACAATATTTCACTAATTCTGAGTAAAGCCACCCTAACTATTTTGTTTTCAGAGAGATATTCATATAATTGGAAAAATAAAATTTCCTCCCCTCTCAGTTGTCTAATTTTATTAGTCATTCTTTTGGAATAGTATTGAATAATAGCAGTAATAATAAACAGCCATTCCTTGTTTCTTTTACGAGTGTGAATTCTTCTAGTGTTTTATTTTTATACTTGGTGCAATGCTAACACGTTTGGTTTTGAATCAGGATTGGTGTTAGATATTACCAAATACTTTTGAAGCATCTATTAGGTTGATCATATGTCATTTTTCCATGATCTATTAATATGGTAGTAATAGATTCTTAATGTGAACATTCTGGAATTCCTGAATCAATCCTTTGTTCAAATTGAATATTTAAGTAATGTTTCAAAAATGGTTTAGGAGTACTGTAATTACTGAATTTTCATATTTAAGAAATGTATTTTGGTTTTCTCTGTACATGTATAGAGTACTGGCCATGTTGAATTCTTAAGTCACATCAGCCAGTTTTTAAAAAGTTTGTAGGTAATGTATTTTGTTCTTAAGCAGCAAGTCTTCAGAATCCACTTTTAAATTAGGTCTCTAAATTCCATGAAGATATAATGAACCTCACTATTAAGCTTTCTGCAAGCACATAATGATGTTTCAACTCAAAGTGACTAATATTTTCCAAAAGAGCAAATATTTTGTTTTTCTCATTTGTTTTTTGAAATGTTATGTATACAGAAGAATGTGTAAAATGTATATGTTTAACAAAAACCTACATATACTTCTAATGTAAATATTATAAATATTAACCAATTTTTGTTTTTATATCACCACTGTGATATTGGTACCATTTAACAGGTGAGAAAACAGGAGCACAGACATGTTAAGTAACCTGCCCAAGGTCACACAGCTAACAGTGGTGGAGCTCACATTTGAGCCATGTCTCAAACTTGTGGCTCCAGAATTATGCTATACTGCTGCTTTTCATAGCTAGTGATAAAGATTAATGAATAAAGAAAGCAAACACCCAGGCATTAGAACCCAGAGTGAGAAACAGAACACTCCTGGTGTCCTCACCGTGTGCTGTGTGCATTCACACTTTTCTTTCTCCCTGGGACACAGCACTGTTCTTGCTTCTGTGGTAACTCCCTTCCCCTGCTTTTCTTTATAGTATTGCATTCCATAAATGAATCTTTAAGCAATATATTTAGTTTTAGTCTGTTTTTAAACTTTATCTAAATGGACTCTTGCTATATATATATTTCTCTGGGACTTTGTTTCAAGTATTTATTCATTCATATTGATATATGTAGCTTTAGTTTGTTAATTTTAAGTAGTCTTCCGTCTGCTATAACAGAATACCATTGTCTAGGTGGCTTAAATATCAGACATTTATTTCTCACAGTTCTAGAAGCTGGAAGTCTGAGATCAGGGTGCCGGTGTGGCTGGCTTCTTGTTGAGGACCCTCTTCCTGGTTCATAGGCATCTATCTTCTTGCTGTGTCTGTACATGCTGGAAAGCAGAGAAGAAGGAAGCTCGCTCATCTCTTAAAAGGGCATTAATCCCATCCCGAGGCCTCCACTTCCTTACCTACTGACCTCCCAAAGGCCCCACCTCCTAATATTATCCCATTGGGGATTTGACTACAACATAGGAACTTTGGGGAGACACAAATATGAAGTCCATAATTCACTGCTGTCAATTATTTCATTGAATATTTGACAATTTAATTATCCATTCTATTATTTGGTATTTGTTTACAATTTTTTGCTGTTGTACAATGCTACTTTTAAAATTATGAATCATGGTGTACCTTTGCCAGTTAGATTTACCTAGGGGTGTGTACCTAGTGGTGGACTTGCTAAACCATCCATTCAGGTTTCCTTTTCTTAAATGCCTGTTGAAGTCTTTTGCCAGTTTTTCTTGTGGGCTTAGTGTTCCTTGGACACCAGGCTCTACTTCTTTGTGGTCATTGTTACAGATAGCTTTGGTTTTTAAAAAAACTTTCTTTATGATGTCTTTTGGTGACTGGAGGTATGTAATTATTCTTCCAATGTTTAGTCTCCCTTTTGGTTTTTATGCTTTTTTCTTATTCTCCTTATTTAAAAATTTTACTTCTTAACCCTCTAGTTTCCAAACTTGGTATTTTCTGCATATCATTTATCTTTGAAGGGAGGCAGTTCTGTTTGGAGTTTATATTTATCTAACTGTGAATGGATCTGTTTGCCCTTCATGTTGTTCCTGGGTGGCACTTCAAGTGTCTCAGAGAACTTTAGTTGGATAGCTGGATACGATGATGGTGAAATGGGGCAAGTAGCCGCCTCTATTTCATGTGTTGCTTGTTATTTTCATACTTGATTGGGTAGGTCCTCTCTGGGGTCACTCGGTGGTGTGTGTGTTTTGGAGGGGGAGCCTGCTTGGCTTTCCACTTTTTATCTTTTTCTATGAAAGCAGGTAAGGTTGGAAGGTGGAGGTCTCCGTTAATGCGTACCCCTTGCTTCACAGTAAAGCCTCCTGCCCTCCAGTCATTGGTCTGTTGGTTCAGTTGATCTCTACTCTGCTGACTTTGATCAAGCTGACAAGCAGATTTTTAGACTATAGTTTGCCTGTCTTCTGCCTCTCTGCCTCCAGGCCATTTTTTCAGCGATAAGAAACAGGATCTGAGAAAATAAAGTCTGAGTGGCTACAGGGTCCTTCCTTCAGCTCCCCTGAAGCAGTTCAGCAGATTCCTTCCTTGCCTCCCCCTGCCACCAGTTCTCATCTTTAAGGAATGGGTATATAGGAAAGGGTAGGGCACTTTAGGACTCTTACCTTTGTGAGAAAGTTACAGCTTGCCTGAAGTGTTGGGGGGAAAGCTTTTAGATTTGTGTTATCCTCCCTTAAGAGTTTGAGTTTCAAGTATGTCCCTTAAGAGTTTGAGTTTCAAGTATGTGCTGGTATTTTATGTCCCAGACAAGTACGTTCCCAAAGGTAGGTTATATACATTATCTGTATCAGATTATTTTTATCCTCATTTTATATCTGTGCAAACTCAGACCTAGAGAAACAACTAGTTAAGATGGTTAAGTGTTAACAGCTAGGGTTTGAGCCCAAGTTTGTGGGTCAGCAGTTGTCACTGTGTCACACTGGGATGTTTTTGAAGATTTAGTATCAGAAATGTAGGTGGAATTGCAAGAGGGAGGAAATGGTGGGTAGGAGTACTAGGTACAACATGGCAGGGCTTTCTGATCTTCCGCTTGTAATCCCACATCTGCCGTATATTTTCCTTTAGTTCCGTCTTCATTATTTGGCCTTGTCCAGTGATCAGTGGTTTTGCTATCTGTCCCTCCTGCATAGGCTCACTCTTTCCTCTGCTTATCGTGCATCTAGTTCCTGGCTCACTGTTCTCTCCCTCCCTTCCAGTTCTCTTCCTAATTGAAGGGAAATCTTTGAAAACTCTCAGATGTGCCCTGTAGTTACTCTGTTTTCATTCCCACCTTATACAGTTTTCAGTCTCCCAGCACAGAAACCAATGTGCATTTTAATTATTTTTTACAGACTGGAAAACAAGACTTGAAACCAAAGAGTCAACTCTAAAGCCAAACATTACTGAAGATTTATCCTAGAGAGTAATAATGGAAAGGGAAGTTCTCTGGCATTCTTCTTTAGGGAAGACCTGGGAACCTGATAATTGGTTAGAGGGGCAACAAAAAAACCAGGATAGACATCTGGGCCAAGTTGCAGTTACCCATAAGGAAACCCTCACTGAGAGAAGGGTATGTGGAGGAAATGAATTTGAAAGATGTTCCAGTCAGGGTTCAATCATTGATACACAACAAAATATTCCTATGGGAAAAAGGCCCTATAATCAGAGTCCACATGGAAAAGATATCAAACAAAATTGTGAATTAATTAAAACTCAAAGAATGTTTGTAGGAAAGAAAATATATGAATGTAATGAATGCAGGAAAGCCTTCAGCCAGAGTTCATCTCTTCTTAAGCACCAGAGGATTCATACTGGGGAAAAACCCTTTAAGTGTAATGTATGTGGGAAGCACTTCATTGAACGCTCCTCCCTTACTGTACATCAAAGAATTCACACTGGAGAAAAGCCCTACAAATGCAATGAATGTGGGAAAACCTTCAGTCAAAGCATGAACCTCACTGTTCATCAAAGAACTCATACTGGAGAGAAACCCTATCAGTGTAAAGTGTGTGGAAAAGCTTTCCGCAAGAATTCATCCCTTATTCAACATGAAAGGATTCATACTGGAGAGAAACCCTACAAATGTAATGAATGTGGGAAAGCTTTTACCCAAAGTATGAACCTCACAGTGCATCAAAGAACTCATACAGGAGAAAAACCCTATGAATGCAATGAATGTGGAAAAGCCTTCAGTCAAAGTATGCATCTTATTGTACATCAGAGAAGTCATACTGGAGAAAAACCTTATGAGTGTAGTGAATGTGGAAAAGCCTTTAGTAAGAGTTCAACTCTTACCCTACATCAACGAAATCACACTGGAGAAAAACCCTACAAATGTAACAGATGTGGGAAATCTTTTAGCCAAAGCACATACCTTATAGAACATCAGAGACTTCATTCTGGAGTAAAACCTTTTGAATGTAATCAGTGTGGAAAAGCTTTCAGTAAGAATTCATCACTTACTCAACATCGGAGAATTCATACTGGAGAGAAACCTTACGAGTGTATCATTTGTGGAAAACATTTCACTGGACGATCATCGCTTACTGTGCATCGAGTTATTCATACTGGGGAGAAACCTTATGAATGCAATGAATGTGGAAAGGCCTTCAGCCAGAGTGCATACCTTATTGAGCATCAAAGAATTCATACTGGTGAGAAACCCTATGAATGTGATCAGTGTGGCAAAGCCTTCATTAAGAATTCATCCCTTATAGTGCATCAGAGAACTCATACAGGAGAGAAACCCTATCAGTGTAATGAATGTGGGAAAGCCTTCAGTCGGAGTACAAACCTTACACGACATCAGAGAACTCATACGTGAGGAAAGTTTTCATTGGGCTCTTTACTATGATTAACTTTCCAGTGATAATCAGATAAGTTATGTAATATAGAAACCTAATAAATGTAGTGATTTTGGAAATTTTTTAAATGAAGTATATACCATATCAGATAATACAGACCACTGTAGAGAAACCATATAAAAGTGGAAAGATCTTGATTGATTCAGAAAGTAAAACTTTATAACAGAAGGTTTAAGTAGCTAATATTCTAAACAATGGGGATTCATGCTGAAGATAAGTTCTGTTGTATCATACTGCAGACTCTCCATTGGGTATCAGAGAATTCACACTGGAGAGAAAATGTGAGAGTGCTTAACTGGACAGCCCCAAGACCCGGTATGTACTCTGATCTGCCGCTGACTTGGACAAGTCACCTACTTTCACCAGGTCACAGTGTCCTTATTTGGTAAATGAGGGATTTTGGATTTAGAAGGTCTCCAGATACATATGCATTCTGAAAAGCTACAAACCTATAACTACAATAAATGGTGGGACATCCTTGATCTTCTACCATGTTATATATGTTATCTAGATGCTCCTATTCCAAAATCTGGTTTCCTTGGATGTTGTGAATTAAAGTTCTCTACCTCTACCAAATCCTATTATCCCTCCATGTCCCTCCCCTTCTCCCTGCATTATTTCCTCCCCTAAACGCATATAGGCTGGTTGCTACCAGGTGATGGAATAATTGTACAAATCTTAATGCAATAGCATGATGTTTTGAGTTCTCAGTTAACAGTCATTAAATTGTTAAGCTAATTTTTAGAAAATAATATAAGTTATATATAGTTTTAAAAAACATAAGCTTCAAATACATATCTTTGTATCATCCTCTGTCAAAGTGGAAATGAGAATAGGCTAAACACTAATATATATGAACATCTGACAGACTAACAAAATCTTTGTAACTCAAAACATATTCAAAACAATCATGAGACTTTATACATCTAGTTATGATCGTAGTTAAGTCAACTTCATTTATTTCACATACATACATTTAACAAGTGCTAAATATATGCTAGACATGATTACAAAATCAACAAGAGTAATATATTATTGTTTCCCGAAGTTTAAACTGAGAAATTGGTAGGGATGGGAGAGGAAAAGAATTCAAGCAATAACAAGACCAAATCTAGATAACATAACTGATTAAATGTAGGCACTTAAATTTCTTATTTGGATGATAGGGGTACCATAATGAAAAACATAATGTTTACCAATTTTGTAGAGCAATGACAAGTTCAGTCTAGGGGGCACTTTGATGAGTCTGTGGATATCCAAGTAAAGATTCCTGATAGGCAGTAGAATAAGTAGAATGGCAGTGATAGAGGGTGTTTTGGGAGTATAGTAGTTCCCCCCCCCCTTATCTGTGGTTTTGCTTTCTGTGGTTTCAGTTACCCAATGGGTCCAAAAATATTAAATGGCAAATTCCAATAAACAAGTCATGTTTTAAATTGTGCATCATTCTGAGTAGTGTGATGAAATTTTGCGCCATCCCACTATGTCATCGCCTCACTTTGTCTCATCACACAGGCATTGTATCATGTCACAGCAACACAAGAAGAGTGAAATACAATATATTTTGAGAGACCATATTCACATAACTTATAGTGTTATAATTGTTCTATTTTATTATTACTGACAATATTACTGTACCTGATTTATAAACTAAACTTTATCATAAGTATGTATATGTACTTATAGGATATATATAGGGGTCACTACTATCCATGGTTTCAGGCACCCACTGGGGATTTTGTAATGAATCCCTCTATAAGTAGGGACTACTGTACTGTCACTGAATGGGTGAGTGGAATCAGTAGAAGCTAAGGGGAAGGGACAGCCAAAAGAAACGTGAACAAGAGAAAGAAAAGTCAGAAGGTAGCACAGAAGTAAAAGAGTTTTAGTGTAGGGATAGCAATAGTTAATATTTTCAAATGCTCCTGAGGGTTAAAGTAAGGTCAAAATAGAAATATGGTCTTTGGTTTTTGTTACTGATAATCTCTAAAATTTTAGTTGGTTGAAGAGTGAGTTAAAGGTTGAAAGGGACTTAGTAGCTTAACTGGGAAAGAAGAGTTTAGAAAGATAACTAGAGGGAGATTGGAGTTGAGAGAGGATGTATAGATGAGAAGAGCTTTTGGCTACAAATACTAGAAATCCCCGTTAAAATGGCTTACAAGCAGAGAGGAGTTTATTTCCTCACCTAACAAATTTGGAGGTGATTGACTTTGGTTCAGAGACAAAATAATTCAATGCCTGAGTTTCATCGCTTTTCCATCATGGTCACATGATGGCAGCCATAGCTTTGGGTCAAATATCTGCATTCAATGCAAGGGAGTGGATAGCACAAGCAACCTTTTGCCTTTTACTAGAAAAGGTTTTCCCAGAAGCCCCTCAGCAGACTTCTGATAACATCTCACTGACCACAGCAGTATTACCTGGGAACTAGCAGCAAAGGAGGCTGAGAAAATAAGTATTTAGCTTTTGCAGCCTCCATAGTGGAGGTAGGTAAAGAAAAGGTGGTTTGAGAAAGGCATTGGTTTTAGCCAGCCAACAACCTACCGAGAATGTGTTTGCATGATTTAATGTAGAAGAATTTTGCATGTTTATCACCTAAAAGAGGCATGGAGAGTCTAAAGGTGCAGAAAGGAGTGGGTGTGAAGCTCAAAGTGGGAAAATAAGATTTGGAGCACAGGTAGAGACCTTAGGAATCTTTTTCACCAGGAAAAAGGAAGCTTTCCCCTGGGACAGCTGGTTATCAATGATGGGTGCAGTGCAGGATCCCTAGGGACTCTCAGTGTTTGGACCTTGGACAGTTCAGTTTCTTTGGGCTATAGGACTTCTAAATTTTAATTCATGGAATTCGAACATCAAAGATAAAGGAGAAATGAAACACTGAATTAACTATAGCTCTCCATTACACCCAGTTTCCTCCTTTCCCTTCACCTATTTCTTTTTCTTGTTCCTCACCCCATCTCAAGAGATAGAAATGGAGGGGGGGAAAGGAGGCAGAAGAAATGGGTAGAAAATAGGTGAAAATGATAAAGACAGCAGCAAAATGAAGGCCCAAAAGCAAGGCACAGGACAAGGAGGAAGGAAGAATGAAGTTACTACAGCCTGTGATGGATGCAATAACTCAAAATTGGTAAAATATTAACTCACAGAGGGAGCACCAGGAGAAATAGGTCCGATAAATGGAGGTTTCAGTACTTTTTCAGGAGATTTGGAGCCTTAGGCACTTGTCAGTTCTCAGCCATCCTAGGTAACAACTAAGGAGGACAATCTTTGCACCCTTCATCTATCAACAGGTGCAGGACTCCTGGTTCCACATATTAGACATGAGACCTTGGGCAAGGCACTTAACATACTGATGCCTCAGCTTTCTCATTTGTTAATAGTATAAACCTCATAGCTTTGGATTACATGAGATGAATAACGAAGAGCTTATAAAAGTTCCCAACATGTAGTTAGTGCTCGATGGATATTATGTTATCGCCTTCATGTAACTGAAAACAGTAATATCCAAACTCCTTAGCATGGCATCCAAAACCCTTAATTATATTAGAATGACTAGGCTCTCAAAGCAGATAACTTCCAGGAAGGTTCTATAACTGGGAGTCTGTCCCTCCCCAGGAATGCTGTAATAGCCCCTTACCGGTTCCTCTATTTCCTGTAGGCCCACCGTAGTCTGTTCCCCCACAGAGGACAAGTGATTCTGTCCAAGTGCTCAGCCATGTCAATATTTTGCTCAAACCCCTTCAATGAATTCCTATCACACACAGATTAAGTCCAGAGTTCCTACAATGGCCTTCTGGTTACCCTATGACCTTTATCTCCCAGTCTCTCTTGTTCATCATGCTCTCTCCAGCCATATTGGTCCTGCTAAGCCTGGAACTCACCAGGCACTTCTTTGGACGGCGGCGTTCCCTTCCCACCTCCTTAGGCAGCTCTTCCCCACATACATGGTTTCCTCCCTCACTGTATTCCAATCTCTGCTCAAATGTTATCTCCTCAAATTGAATTTCCCAAAATACTACCTAAATTAAACTCCATTCCAGCCCCAAGAACAGTGCCTGACACTTAAGTGCTCCAAAAGTGTCTACAGAGTGAAACCTTCAATAAAACTCAAAGCAATGCTGCAGTCACATAAAGTCACTGCTTCCTTCCATTTCCTGACAAATCTCAGGTCATATTCTTGGATTTTTTTCACCATGGACAAAGTTACAACCCTCTCACCTTTCCTTCCTGAGCTCCATGAAAATTGGTATTCAGAAGCAACTAAATATCTCAAGTTGGGTGCTTCTGTACAGCGCCTCATCCTTGCCCGCCCCCTGAAAATACTATTGAGAAAAACAAATACTACCTTCTCTAAATGCCACCCAGTTGGCAATGTCCAAGAGAACTTCCTTGGCATCCAGGCTCCTTCCTCCCATAAGTCGCTGGGAACCAAGTCTGTTCTACCTGCTCGACGTTTCTCAGGTGCCCTCCAGGCCACCGCCCAGGTTCCAGCCACCACCCGCCGTCCTGAACTGCCGCGGCAGCCTCTTCACTCGTCTGCCTACCTTCAGCCGGACACCCCTGTCTTCCCTGCCCTGCACCCCACTTATCGCCATACCACCCCTGGCCCGACCACCGGCCACACTGTTAGTATTGTTTGCGTCCCGGGGCGGAGGCGCAGCCTCGCCGCCTTTTCACATCCTTTCGGCGCGGTCCTTCGTCTGGAACGCTCCTTTTCTGCTTGTCGCCTCCTACTCCGTCCTCGGGGACCGTTCCGGATCTGCTCTCCTCACCGGATCAGGAGCCACTCACCACCGCCAACTTTTCGCTAGTCTATCTTCTTGGTCGTTTTTTCAACGCAGAAACCGAGTCCCAACGTGACCATAACGGAACCAAAGCCGCACCTGCGAGTTAGCGCATGGGACGTTAGCTGCATGATGGAACGGCAACACCACGCCGAGGCCCCTGGGAAATGTAGTTTCAGTACGGAAAGCCTCTAGGGGCGGGGTTTGAGGGACTGTGCACTGTCTGCGCGGGCGCACAACATCACCCGCGGCGGGTGAGGGAGCTCGCCGCCGATTTGCCATCTGGAAGTAGAAGTGCTGCTGCCTAGAAACTTGCGAGGATTCGGCTCAGCGGTTCCCAGGGCAACGCGCAATCGCAGTTCAGACCCGGGCTGCTGACTCCAGCTCTTTGTGTCCTGCCGGCGATGTGGCGGTTGCGGTCTGTTGCCGCCGGCAGGGGCTCCTCAAAGGGTAACCCAGTAGTGACCGGGCACGGTAGCCAGAACCTCATCGGGAGAGCGGGAGCGGCCATGGCTGGTCGCGCCCGGGGAGGACGGAGGTGAAAGCCGAGCAGGTCCGGGTCGTGCTCCAGTCTAACTTTCCGGGATGTATGGCTAAGGTTTGAGTCCCAAGAGAAAAAGGGAGGACGACCAGGTGTGCGCTCTTGGGTTTAGGGTCCGAATCTGTGAGTGAGGGTGGAGGATGTTGCGGCTAGGGTTTCTGGCGTGTATCTTGGAGACGACCACGGGAAGCCCGTTTATGCTCAGGGATAGATGCTCCCGGTGGGGTTTGGAGCCCTGTATGCCCAACCCTCCGAGGCGGGTAGCGCGGGGCAGTCCCCCGCGGCATCTCCCCTGTGGACCCAGCAGAGCAGAGGGCGGGAGGGTAGCCTGAGTTGTGTCAAGAAGATTCCTAAATCCCCTCTGTCTCCCCGCCTCCCACACATAAATACATTGCTGCCCACCTTTGACTCCAGGCCACCTAAACTGGGCCTCAGAGGAGAGGCCTGGGGCCGGAGAAGGGCTTGGCTTGAGGGATTTCGACAATGAAGATCCAGCCTTCCTAGCTTCCTTTTTTTTTTTTTTCCCAAGATTTTATTTGGGAATTGGGGAAGGGGAACAGCCAAGTTGTTGTCCTTCAATCTTAGTTGTGGAGGGCGCAGCTAGCTCAGCTCCAAGTCCAGTCGCCATCCAACCGCCTGTCGGCAGCTCAAGGCCACGCAGCTGAAGGTGCCCTGTTCAATCTTAGTTGCCATGGGCATAGCCCACCATCCCATGCGGGGGTCCCACCGGCAACCTTGTTGTTAGGAGCACGTGCTCTCATCAGCTGAGCCATCCGTTGGCAGTTTGGTGGCAGCTCAGCTCAGGCGCAGTTCACTGACCCATGTGGGAATCGAACCGGTGACCCTGTTGCTCAGAGCTCATGCTCTTAACCAACTGAGTCACTCATTCGGCCCCTTAGCTTCCTTTTTGAGGAGAAAGAAGTGACCCTCCTTCTCCACCTCTACTCCCCTCCCAGCATTAGGCAGCTGTCCTGTGAGGACACACTTCTTTCGAGACCTCTCAGTGTGACTTAAGGGCAAAATCTGGAGTGTGGGTACAAAGCGTGAGAACCGGGGCTGGCGGGTGCTTTCTGAAAGAAGTCAGTGTATTGAAGATATGGAAGAGAAAATGTGGAGGATTCGAGTCAGATGCTAGGGGAAAGATGTGTGGTGGGGGAGTCCCTGTCAGTGGAGGCCTGCAGAAACACTGTCAGGAGGAGGAGAGAGAATTGGGAGTAAAGAGGGACTAAGAATTCAGGGCTGGGCGCGTTGGAGGACTCCCAGGATGTGAGTGCTCATAGCCTCACTCTGGACTGCTGTGTGGTGTCTTTTGAACTAGTCCTTTTCTCATAACAGGTGTATAGAAGTTTCCAGCCTCAGAAGTCCTTGCTCCAAGTCCAAGCTGACTTGTTCCTAAAAGTTCTCATCAGAGAAGAAGGAATGGCTGTCAGGTGCCTGCCAAGCATGGTCCAGGTGAGTGAGGACTTACTGTGGGGTTCCCCTGCCCCCGCCTGCACCCCCACTAAATTACCTTAGAAGATTTGAATGTAGAGGTTTGGAGCATGTGGGCATGTTTCTTCTCCCTGACCAGGAGCTTTTCTCCCAATCCAGTCTCACTCAGAGGTCTGGCCCAGTCTCTCCTTTCTCTCCCCACACTCCATGCTGGGCTGATCCTAGTGAGTGTGGAGCTAAGGAACTTGTTAAAGGTCACGTAAGTGACAACTGGAACTGGAACCCAAGTGATTGGGAATGGAAACCTGCAGTCTTCCCACTAGCAAGTAAGATTAGAGTCTAAGAGGTAAAGATGGTTCCTGAGGTAGGAGCTAGATGAAGAGAGAGGTTGGAGCACTTTCCTGGGGAGGTGGGATTTACTGGACTCTCTTTTTTTTTTTTTCTTTTTATAATGACATTTGACTTTTTACTTGAGAGGATTATTGCATACCAAGAAATCATTCAAAAGACATGTTACATATATACAATGGAATATTACTCAGCCATAAAAAGATGAAATCTTAACCATTTATGACAACATGAATGGACCTAGAGGCTATTATGCTAAATGAAATAAGTCAGACAAAGACAAATACCATATGATTTCACTTATATGTGGAATCTAAATATATATATATATATATATATAAATGAACAAACAAAACAGAAATACACTCACAGTACAGAGAACAAACTGATGGTTGCCAGATGGGAGGGTAGTTGGCACAGGGTGAAAAAAGGGGAAGGAATTAAGAGGTACAAATTGGTAGTTAGAACATAGTCACAAGATGTAAAGTACAGCATAGAGAATATAGTCAGTAATATTGTAATAACTGTGTATGGTGCCAGGTGGGTACTAGACTAGTCAGGGAGTCACTTCATAAGGTATATAAATGTCTGACCACTGCTGCACACCTGAAACTAATGTACTATTGTATATCAACTGTAATTGGAAAATTAAATTTAAATTTCAGTAAATTACTGAAAAGCTTTGAGCAGTGCCAGCCTCTCTAGATTAAGGGCACTTTGAAGGAGACAGCATTTATTTGAGCGTATAAATTTTTGGTTTTTTTAAGATTTTTATTCGGGTATTGGGGGGATGGGAACAGTGCTGGGCAATTGGGGGAAGGAGAACAGACAAGTTGCTGTCGTTTTCTTCAGTCTAGTTGTGGAGGACGTTGCTTCACTGGCCCAAGTTGGCACCACCATTGTGCTCTTCCCGGGTGAGGCAGATCAGTCGCCGGCTTCTGGACGGCCGCTCACTGCAGCTGCTGGCCGCTCACGCTGGCTGCTGGCCGCTCACGCTGGCTGCTGGCTACATACGGTAGCCCATGGCAACCCACTGCCACAGGGGCTGCAGCCTACGCCGTTGCCGTCGCTGGGGACTCAACGGCAGCCCAGCTCCAGGTTGAGCTGTTGTTCAGCATCTTAGCTGTAGAGGGCAGTGTCACTGGCCCTCATATGTGGGATCCGAACCGGGGCCCTCTGGCGTCCCAAGCCAGTTCTTAACCATTGCGCCACTCGGCCGGTCCTTGAGCGTATAAATTTTGATGATTTGCTAAAATTGTTCTAATTCCTTTACACTTAAGCCGGTCCGGGGCAGGAATCATTGAAAGGGATGAGCAGCCGGCTGAAGGTGCTGTGTTGAACCCAGTCACAGCTTACCAGCTACTCACCCTCCTTTTCCCGCTTTCTGACTTGTCCTTTCGGATCCATCTCAGGCACTACTTTTTCTGTGAAACTGGTCTCCACACGGTGCCAGTCCATTGTGATATTTCTCTTCCCTGACCTTTTCCTCAAATTCATTGTTAGTGTCATACAATTAATCTTGTGTTTACAAGCTGCCTTAATTTGGTTGCCATGAATGGCCTATATTAGGTATGTAAAATGTGCCTTGTGAAAGGGCAGCCACTGGTCAACAGGGATGGGCTTGCTGTTACAGGAGTCAGTGACCTTCAAGGATGTGGCTGTGGTCTTCACCCAGGATGAGTGGGCACAGATGAGCCCTGCACAGAAGGCCCTGTACAGGGAGGTGATGCTAGAGAACTACAGCAACCTGGTCTCGCTGGGTAAGTGGCGAGCCTTCGAAGGCTCGGCTTCACGTTTGGACATCTCCCTGCGCCCCTGAAACTGGTTGCACAGAGAAGATTGGGCTGGGCACACTGACTGAGAGTGTGATTTTCAGGCTCTGACATGCCTATCCTTGGTGTCCCAAGCACAGGACTCTTTGGGGGCCTAAGGTGAGTAAGGGTCAAATCCTTCCCCCCTCACCAGGGAGAAGGACATGGGAACAGGTTGTCTGTCAGGCCCGGGCCATCTTTTGTCCTCTGGGAACTTGTCTCTCCCCTGGCCTTCCTATGAAGTCGCCTTTTCCAGGAAGTTCCAAGGACCAGATCTCATCCTTGCAATGATTTTATCTCTAGTATGAATAGATGTGGTCCATTTTTTTCCCCTCAAAAACAGGACTCTTAGGACCCAAACCAGATATGGTTGCCCACTTGGGAAAAAAGGAAGAATGGATGCTGGAGGATGCTTCCGGAGGCTTCTGTCTTGGTAAGAATTCTGCATGTGGGAGGCGTCGGGAGAAACTCAGCAAATGCACCAGGCCTGTGGACTGGGAAATGTGCGTCTTTTCCCTTTTGTCCACCTTAACACCTTGTTGCCACATTTGTCCCTGTGTGCATGTGGCACTCCTTTCTTATGGCGATTTTGCCTGCCTGGACCCTCCATGATTTTCTTCTCTCCTGATTTGACATTGATTAGTAGTCTCCGATGTAGAAAATACCTCAAATGTTATCTGGGCAGCTCTCCCACCATACTTGCATGTCCCATTGTCCTGTTCAGCACCTGACAATGCAGTCTGCTCACACCTCTCCAGTGAGGAGTTGCCACACTGGGTCACATAGAGTAGGGTAGCTCCTGGTCCTATGGGCCAGTTACCGTACCTAGTGAGGCCACTCTTCCAGCTGAATGCTGCACATTTCTTTACCCTCTTCCTGTTTGTTCAGACACATGTGCATACCTTCAGCCAGCACATAATTATTCTCCAGTGTCCACGGCACCCACTGGGCTGTATGCTCCAGGAGAGTGCGGCCAGGCCTGTGGCATATGCTGCTGTGCCGCTCACACCTGGCACAGTGCTCAGCACCTGCTGAGGGGCATAGACTGGCTGCTTGGGGATACAGAGCACATGACAGTTTAGTGGCTGTTAGTTGTCTTGAGCCCATTGGACCTGATAGCTTAAGAGCAGGAGCAGGGGTGCCTCTCCTACTCCCCAATGTTCTAGAGAGCGTATTGCCTTATCTAAGACATTACAACAGTTCACTTTCACTACAGCATATGCAGGCTATAAAAAAGTTAAATATTTTAAAAACATCTTTTGTTATTTATTGAATTTGCACAGAGAAGTAGGCAGGAATTTATATACGACAGTAAATAACTATATACCTGGAATGTCTAGGACCCAATCTGTTATGGAATTTAAATTGTCTTAACTCCAAACACAGTTATCAAAAAACATCTTGTAACTTACCCAAGAGCATTCTGAATTTGTATGTTCTATTATAACCAAACTAAGGTGTTTTAATATTTTATTCTGTATTATACAAGCAGTGCTATAACAAAAAGGGAATTAAAAGAAATTCATGTGCTGTCCTTGCACTCTGGCATCATAACCTAATTCATTCTTCCATTTATTTGTCATTAACACTAGTTCTTTATTGCATTTGTGGGGGGAGATGAAGATGAAGAAGGACTTTGATGCCTGCGAGGGACTTTATAGTCACTGTGGTTATGGGTTAGTCCTTCCCAAGGGCCTTTCACAACCCTCGGTTCCAGGACCCCTTATTTCTGCGTTGCCTGGACACCCCAAACTTCGAGCCAATTCATGAAGGATGATTAGTGGTTAGCCGGCCAAACATGGAAAGAAGTCTCATTTTATATCTCCCAGTAAAGATTTATAGCTGTTCCCTCCTTTCCCAAGATGGTGATTTTTATTGTTGAATAGTACCATCCTGTCTTTTGTTCGTTAACTGGAAATTGCTACTATAAAGAAACAGTAGTCATTTCCAAATAATTATCCCCCTCTTGTCTTTCTCTCTTATTAAAATATTCATTGGATTCATTTTTAGTTTTTGTTTTGTCTTATTTCTGTTTCATTTCTTAATGACTGGCTAGGACTTGAGAAACCATATAGAACAATGGTAATAGGTTTTATATCTGATTTTTAAGGGACTGGATCTAGACCTTTCCCAGTGTTGCACCAATTACTCTTGGTTTAGAATAGACACTTATTTTTCAACAAAATGAGAGAAAGTCCTTCTGATAGATAGCTTTCCTTCTTAATTTTTCTCTCTGGGCCATGAGCGTAGAAGCTCGAGAAAGCCAGCTGAATGCCTGTGGCTGGGCACCATGCTGGGCGATTTCCCGGGATTTGTGTTAGCTGCCCGTCTAATAATTACAACCTGAGGCAAGTATGATTAACCCCACTTCACAGAAAACAGAGCCTCAGAGTGGTTAATTAATTTGGATGATTTAATGTTACTATTATGTGGCAAGTCAGGATTAGGGTGAAGCTGCATGAAACCCATCTGATCCTCAAACCATGTCATTTTTCCCTCCTCCAAAATAGCTTGAATTACATAAATTGTTTAGTCAGTAAACCTAAAGAAAACTACTTGAACCCTTGATTTAAGCTGTAGCTTTTTACATTTCTTATTTATTAATCTGTTTAGGTTTCTTTTTGTGTGTCAATTGTACATTTTACCCTTTAGCTTTAGATTAATCTGTTTTGAGCTATAAAATATTAATTTACAATTGTGCATGGTGTATACCTATAATTTTAACATTTTTATACTATTTCCAATTTTATATGTACATTTTTCATCTCTTAAGTTTGTTCGGAATTTTTTTTTTTTTTTTTTAGAGAACCAGGTCTTATTTATTTCTCTGACATGGAATTTTATTTCTACACCTGGCATTACCATTTCCAATTTTTCCTTAAATGTATTTTGAATACTGTACATTCTAGATACAAAAGAGGATATGTAATATTTATGAACAGTTTGAAGAATAAAGAAACAACACCCAGGCTCCACTGTCCATCTTAAGGAACAGGACTGAGCAGCACAGGAAGTCCTCTGTCACCCCTGTCTTTACCTACCGGGGCTGCCAGCTTGATTCTGCGCAGTTCGGTGCTGCTCTCCCTGCGCTGACCGCATGTACCCAGAGCTCTGAGCAAATTTGGTGCTGTAAAGCTTGAGATATATATCTTGTACTGTAGATACCTTTTCACACCTTCCGCTTTTAAATTCTTGTTGTGATGTATATATAGCTCTAGATCTTTTTTAGCTGCACTTTGAGATTCCTTCAATGACTGTCCCTTAATTTATCCTTTTTCATGCGGATAGACCTGTTTCCGGACTTTTTGCTGTGTTGAATAATGCTGACCTGAATATCATTGTACGTACTTCCTTGTATGTACTTCCTTTTATACACATGGGCCTTGTTTGTGACGTTCTTTAGTGTGTTCATAGATGCAGAAATCCTGGGTTTAAGGACACATGCTTTTTCAGCTCTACTACATTTTCCCAGGTTGCTGATTAAATTAGTTTCAAATTATACTAAAAGTTGATGTTAAGTTCTTGTTACCTTACATTCTTGAAAAGTTTGGAACTTTCAGACTTTTAAAACTTCTCCCTTGCCCCATTCCTAAAATAAGGTATCTCATTGTGGTTTTAATTTGCATTTCCTTGTTTACTGGTAAAGTTGAACATCTTTTTATGTGTTGATTATTTGTGTCCTGTAACTTACATATTCATATTCTTTGCCCATTTTTCTATTATAGTTATCTTCTTATTATTCATTTCTAGGAGTTCTATACATATCCGGGAACTTAATACTTTATCAGGCAATATGTATTTTGGCCTATAGCTTATCTTTTTCTTTACTAACAGAAATTCCTAATTAATGAACTAAAATAGATCAGCCTTTATCTTTATGATCTTTATTTTAGTGCTTTCTGTGTCCTGTTTAAATAAGCCTTTCTGGCCTCAGAGCCACGAAGGAAGCACTTGGTCTCGTTTGCTCTTATGTCCCCAGCACACCAGGCCCCAGTATGTAGTCGTTGAATGAAAACATGAATTTCTAATATTAACTTTTGGTTTTCTTTCTGTATAAGTCTTATCAGAGGTTTTCTTTTTTTAACACACTTCTAATGAACAAATGTTTGACTTAGCCGATCCTTTCTGTTTTATCTTGATCTATTTCATTAGTTTTTGCTCTTCATTATTTCTTTCCTTTGAGATTTTGGAGCTTATTCTGTCCTTTTTTTTTACTTTTACAATTAAATTTTATCAAAGTAATACATGCATTTAATTTCAGGAAACTACAATGTTTGTTATGAAAGACAGTGTCCCCGTCTCTCCCCTATTCTCTGTTCTCCCCTCTTTAGAAGTAAGCACTTGCTCTTCTTTTAGCTGATTATTTGGTCTGTCTGCTTCCATGTCTCTAAGGAACATGTTTGTATTGTTACCTCCGGACTTCTCAGTTTTAGACATTATTTATCTGAATTACTTCTATAAAAAGTGAGGATTAAACTCACTGCCCCAACCAGTCATCTTACTGCCCCAACCAGTCATCTTACTGCCCCTTCCACTTCCTGTCTTCCCTGTAGAGTCGTAGGGTCATTGTGCTCAGAGCAATAATCAGTGTTTACATCCATAGTCACTGTTCACAACGGATCCACGTGGTAAATCATGACAACTTTGGCTTTCCTAAGCAATCTGTTCCCAGTGTTCATTGGTTCTATACTTAGTTTAATTTATTTTAATCTCAGCCCTTCTCCAGTTGTCTGCATCTGCTCTCAAGACTCATGTCGTCAGGCATTGTGATAGTTTCATTTTCTGGAAAAGCCTCTTCTGGAGCGTCTGACCGTTCCATTCAAGAGCAGCTGGCACCCAGCTGTCATCCTCCTGTGAAGTGCCTCTCTCCTGGTCGCATCTTCTTGCTTGGTTTACTCTCTTCTTTTGGTGGCATACATCTTCCAGTAGCTTCCTAAGAAAGGATGCCTGGGAGTATGTTTTTTGTAGCCTAGCATTCTCTACAAATGTCTTTTTTCTGCCCTGACACTTTCAGGGTAGTTTGAGTAGATCGAATTCAGCACTGGAAATCTTTTTCCTTTAGAATTTTCAAGACGTTGCTCCATTGTTTTCTGGACCTCAGTCTGCTCTTGAGAAATACAAAGTCATTCTGATTCTTCATCAGTTGTGACCTGTTTTCCTCTCCGAAAACTTGCAGGGGCTCCTTTACTCCCATGTTCTGACGTCTCTGAGTGATCTACCCTGGTGTGGCTCTGTTTGGTGACCATTTCCATCTGAAATTTTTGACCTTTAGATCTTCAATTATAGTAGAAGACATTTCCTTCTATTGTTTAATTTCCACCTTAAGTTTTCTCTTATGTTCTCTTTATGGAACATTTGATACCTCCTGTAATGGTCTTTAATTTTCTTTTTATTAAAATTTCCACCTTTGTTTTTTTGTTCTACTTTTTGACAAATGTCTCAATTTTATCCTCCAATTTTTTTCTTGAGGGTTTTAAAATATTTTTAATCAGATACATTAAAGTATTATTTATATGCAGTAAAATTAACTAGTTTTAAAATGTAATATTTTATCAGTTTTGACAAATTTATACAGTTGCATAACCATCACCAAATAAAGAAAAATAACATTTTGGTCACCCCTATGCATTCCGTTTTACCTCTTTGCAGTTAATCCACTACTGCCTCAGCCCCTGGCGACCACTGATCTGCTTTTGTCATGAGTTTTAAGTTTCCAGGATCTCCTATGAATGGAATTATGTAGCATGTACTCTTTGGCGTCTGACTTCTTTCACTTACTGCAGTATCTTTTGAGACTCATCTTTGCTGTTTCGCGTGCTATAGTTCCTTGCTTTGCTGAGTAGCTTCCTAATGTGTGGCTGGACCACCATTTGTTCATCCATTCATCATTGATGAACATTTGGGTTGTTTTCAGTCTTTGGCTAAAGCTGCTATGAATATCCTGGTACAAGGTTTTGTGTGGACATATTTTTAGTTCATATGTTTTTTCCAGACATATGTTTTCATGGAGGTAAATACCTAGAGGTAGGTTTGCTGGATTGTATACTAAATGTGTATTTAACTTTATAATAAATTGCGGAACTGTTTGCATTTTGCTTTCCCACAGCAATGTCCTGGTGTTTCTCCCTGCAATGGTGACGGCTCCTGCAGTGCTGAGTGGCTGTGACGGGCCATCCTCCTTGTTGCATATCTTAGGGGGAAAGCACTCAGTGTTGCACCATGGAGTATAATGTTAGAGGTAGGGTTGTTTTGTACATGTTCTTGTATCAGGTTGAGGAAGTTTACACCTATGCCTGGTTTGATGAGAGTTTTATCATAAACAGATGTTGAATTTTTGTCAAATGCTTTTCCAAATCCTTAAGATGCTGCTAAGGATGATATAGTGAATTATACTGGTTGGTTTTAAAATCTCAAATTTGCATTCCTGGAATAAACCTACTTCGTCTTGACTTATTATCCTTTTTAAATATTTCTAGATTTAATTTGTTAACATTTTGTTAAGAATTTTTGCATCAGTATTCATGAGGAACATTAGTTCGTAATTTTCTTTCCTTTTGTATCAGAGAGTAACATTAGCCTTATAAAATGAATTTGGAAATTTCCTCTTCTCTTCTGTTTTCTTTGGAAATATGTGTAGAATTGGTATTTCTTCATTAAATGTTTGGTAGAACCAGCAAAGTTTTCTGGGCTTTCTTTCTTCCTTTCTTTCTTTTTTTTTTTTTTCTGATGGGAAGGGTTTAAACTGCAAATTCAGTTTCCTCAGCTTTCTGCTCTTTAATAGGCCACAGATTTTAGCTAGGGCCTCCCCGAACCCGGATGTCTGTCATTTCAGTTCACTGACACTCCTGGGCTGTTTTGGTCCCATGCGATGACATAGAAATCACCCCCCAGGGGCCAAACTGGGGCATCCCTAGGTTTTCCCTTGTCTATTTCCCTTCTCCCAGACGTCACCATCTTCCCATTATTTGTCCATTGGCTAAAAACAGTTGTTTCATTTTTTTTCTGGTTTTCTAACTGTTTACTATGGGAATTCTCTACTGACTTTTCAAATTCTGCCATCATTTTTAATTTCCAAGAACTCTTGTTTTTCTGAATATTGCTTTATTTGTAAGCTGTTATTCATGTTTTACAGTTAAATATTTTACCTCTAAAGAATTATTTTTTTTTAAAGATTTTCTCTCCCCTCATAGGCTCTGTGTTCTTGAATTTTCTTTATTTTTGTCTCTCTTTTCTGTTAGAGGTCTTCCTCAGTGTCTAGTAATCCCTACTTGTCTGCCCAGTTAAACAGTTTACTACTGAAGTCCTGGGGAAGCTCTGCAGGGGGCATGGGGGGTAGGTGGGGCTCCAGTCCAGTGCAGCCCTCCTGTGGCCAGCTGCCGGTGCATGCTCATCCCTACGCGTTGGTATCCTTTCTCCTGGAGAAAAAGCCTCTGATCTTTTGCAGAGCTGAGAGGGACAAGGAGGGATGTCCCTCCTCCTCTGAGTTGGAGAAGGAGTCTGGGGGCCTAAAAGCTTTGTAAACTGTCCTTAAACCTTCTACCCGCCCCCGCTCCCCACTTCTGGGTGTACCTGATGGTGCCAATACTTGAAGCTTTGATGATTTGGAAGTAAATTGGGTTAGTTTCTGGTCCCTCCCTTGGGAGTGGCCTCTGGACTGTATTGTATAGGGACTTGGGTCATACTACTCACATGCCTTGCTTGAAACTGTAGAGTTACATAGTTTAAAACCATACTTTTTTTTTTTTGATGTGGTCCAGTACAGCTGGGGCTGTGCCCCCTTCATTCAGCCCGCACTGAAGTGATCTGGGTGCCTGGTGCAAGCTGCCTCACCCCAGTTCATCTTCAGTGTGGTAAAGCCAGGGTGTGTTTCTCTGCCCTCTTCATTAACAATTAAATGAGTGTTATCCTGCAACCTAAAATGTTAAAAAGACAAATATTCTTTTATATACAAATGATGTGTTTTTATTATCATAGTCAATAAATGGCTTGCATAGTCATCGCTATCCAGTAGCTGCTAGAAAAGAAAGCTAGCAGTTGGTTAGTTTTTTTGAGCCAAATTATTTTTTGAAGTCCATCTCCCATATTTTTAAAACTTTTTCTGAAGTAATACTAACACAGAGGAGTACACAAATCATAAGTGTACAACTCAACAGATTTTTACAGTATCAATACATCTGTATAACCAGCACCTACATCAATAAATAGAATCTTACTAGTGCACCAGAACCCCCCATCCCTTCTGTTTCTTTTGTCCTAAAGATAACTATTACCCTGACCATAGCTTTAGTTTTGCCTGTTTTAAAATTTTATTTTAATTAAATTATTGGAGTAACTTTAGTTAACAACATTACATAATTTTCAGGTATAAAGATTATAATTCAATATCTGTATACTCAATACTGTGCTCCCCACCCGAAGTCTAGCTTTTTTCTGTCACCATTGATTTGACCCTCTTCACACACTTCTCCCTTCCCTACCCCCTCTCCCCATTCTATTCTCCATAGCTATGAGTTTGCTTTTGTTTTGTTAGTTCATTTGTTACTTTTTGTTTTATATTCCACATGTGGGTAAAATCATATGGTTTTTGTCCTTTTACATCCAATTTATTTCATTTAGCATAATACTCTCAAGATTCGTCCATGTTGTCACAATGGCAATAATTCATCATGTTTATGGTTGAGCAGTAATCCATTGTGTATGTGAACCGCTTCTTTTTTATCCATTCAGCTATCACTTAGGTTGTGAACACTTAGGTTCTGTTCATGGCTTGGCTATTGTAAATGCCACAGTGACCATAGGGGTGCATGTATCTTTATGAATAATTGTTTTCATATTTGGGGGGTAAGTACCCATAAAAGGGATTGCTGGACCATATAATATTCTATTCTTAATATTTTAAGAAACCACCATACTGTTTTCCATAGCAGCTGCACTAATTTACACTCCCGCCAACAGTGTATGAGGGTTCCCTTTTCTCTACATCCTCTCCAACACTTGTTATTTCTTGTCTTTTTGATAATAGCCATTTTAATGGATGTGAGGTGTTATCTCATTGTGGTTTGACTTCCGTGATGATTACAGGTGCTGAGCATCTTTTCACATGCCTATTGGCCATGCGTATGTCTTTTTTGGAAAAATGTCTATTCAGGTCCTCTGCCCATTTTTTAATTGGATTGTTTGCTTTTTGTCATTGAGTTGTGTGAGTTCTTTATATATTTTGGATATTAACCCCTTATCAGATGTATCATTTGCAAATATCTTCTCCCATTTGGTTGGTTGACTTTTTGTTTTGTTGATGGTTTCTTTTGCTGTGCCAGAGTTTTTTATTTTGATGTAGTCCCATACATTTTATTTTTGTTTTTGTTTCCCTTTAAAACTTTATATAACTGGAATCATACAGTATGTACTTTTCTGTCTGGCTGCTTTCCTTAATGTGTTTGAGATGGCATCCATGTTGTCAAGTGTAGCAATAGTTGGTTCATTCTCATTGAGGCATAGCATTTCACTGCCACTATTTGCACATTCTACTTTTGCTAGACATTTGGGTTATTTCTAGCTTGGAACTATTATGAATAGTACTGCTATGAGCATTCTTGTATATCTTTTAGGGAATATGTGACAATTAAGTTCGCGAACTTGTTGCAATGATGTTGCTAATGTTGTTTGATATCAGAGGGATTATTCATTTATGAATTTATACCAACTGGACAAACAGTTAACCAAGTTTACTATTTGGCAGTGCTGCAAAGGCAGCATGAAAAAGTTAGACAACCTGAACTTTTCGCCAACAATTCATGGCTCTTGCATCACGACAATGCACCAACTCACACGGCACTGTCTGTGAGTGAGTTTTTAGCCAGGAAACAATAACTATTGGAACACCCTCTCTACTCACTTGATCTGGCCCCCAATGACTTCTTTCTTTACTCGAAGATAAAAGAAATATTGAAAGGGAAGACATTTTGAAGACATTCA
Organism: Hipposideros armiger; assembly: GCF_001890085.2. Taxonomy (NCBI): domain Eukaryota; kingdom Metazoa; phylum Chordata; class Mammalia; order Chiroptera; family Hipposideridae; genus Hipposideros; species Hipposideros armiger. The sequence continues at coordinate 408,239 of NW_017731697.1, forward strand.
GGACATCAAGGATAATACGATGACAGCTCTGATGGCCATTCCAGAAAAAGACTTCCAAAATTGCTTTGAAGGGTGGACGAGGCACTGGCGTCTAGTGCATAGCTTCCCAAGGGGAGTACTTCGAAGGCAATTGTAGTGATATTCAGCAATGAGGTATGTAACACTTGTTCTAGGATGAGTTCGCAAACTTTATTGTTAGATCGCGTATGTATACATTTCTCTTGACTATATAGCTAGGAATACTATGTTCATGAGTATGTGAGCTTTAGTAGACACTGTCAAATCCATATGGAAGATTCATTATTCATTGTTTTCCATATTGGTATTCGGTTGACCTAGGATCATTTACAAAAAGACTGTCGTTTCCCCATTGTACTACAGTGTCACCGTTGTCATACATATGGTGATTGCTTGTGTGTGGGTCTGATTCTGGGTTCTATAATCTGTGCCATTGGTCTATTTGTGTACAAGTCTGTTTCTGAACTCTATTCTGTTTCATTCTTTTTGTCTAATCTTGTGCCAATACAATACTGTTTTAGTTGTCCTAACATTATAATGAGTCTTAAAATTGTTGATATGAGTCCTCCAGCTTTGCTCTTTTCTTTTCTTTTAGAATTTAGTATTGGCCATTCAGTTTCCACAAAATTTCTGCTAGAATTTTTGTAAGAATTGGACTTAATCTGTAGGTTAATTTGGGAGAATTAGAAGTATTCCATTCTGTGAACATGGTATAGCCCTAATTTGCTTAAGTTTGCTTTAACTTTTCTGAATTTTTTGTAGTTTCATATGTACAGTTATTACACATCTTCCATTATATTTATTTTTAAGTATTTTTTGTTGTTGTTTTTAAAGCAATTATAAGTATCTTTTGAAAGTTTAATTATTTGTTGCTGGTATGTAGACATACTGTTGGTTTTTATATGTTGATCTTATATCCAGCAATTTTATTAATTTTAATAGACTGTCCATAGAGTATTTTGTGTTTTTATATGAATATAATGTTATCTGAAAATAATGACATTTTAATTTTTCCTTTCCAACCTTTTCTGTTTTCTTTTTTTTTAACCTTGTACTGATTAAGACTTCTAGTACAATGAATGCTAAATAGAAATAGTGATAGCAGACATGCTCATTTCATCCCAGTCTCAGGGAATATTTTACAATTCACTGTGATGTTTGGTGTAGATTTGATTTGTAGACACTCTTATTCAGATTAAGGAAGTTTGTTTCTATTACTTTGCTAAGTTTTTATCATGAATGACTGGATGTTGAATTGGGTCGATGCTTTTTCAGCATCTGTTGAAATAATGATGTGATTTTTCTCCTTTATTTTTTTTTAATGTGGTGAATAACATTGAGTGATTGAAATGTGAAAACAACCTTGGAATTTCAACTTATTTGTTTTATTAATATTTTGTTTAGGAATTTTGCATCTGTGTTCATGAGAGCAAATGGTCTGCAATTTTATATATTTTTTTATTGTCCTTATCAGATTCTGATAGTAGGTTGTGCTAACTTCATAAAACCAGTTGGAAATCTTCCTTCTTTTAAATTCTCTAAAAGATCCTATATAAGATTGATGTTATTTCTTCCTTAAATGTTCAAAAGAATTCATTAGTGAAGACATCGCTGCCTGGAAATTTCTTTGTGAAAAGTTTTTAAATTGAAGATTCAATCTATTTATTAGATATAGGACCACTCAGATTTTCTCTTTCTTCTTGTGTCTGATTTAGTACATTGTACCTTTCTAGGAATTTGAGTCTTTTGTCTATAGTGTCAAATTGATTGGCATAAAATTTTCTCATTATGCTATTATATTACAAATGTCTGTAGTACCTGTCCTTATGTCACTTTTATCATTCTTGGAATTGGTAATATGTGCCTTTCCTCTTAAGCTTGCTAGAGGTCTATCATATTTTTTATTAAGTTATTAATTTCTGTTATCTTTAATATTTCTTTCTTTCTCCTTTGAGTTTAATTTGTTATTTTTCTACTTTATTGAGATTGATAATAGACAGATAGATAGATGTACATTTCATTATAAACATGGCTGTAGCTGCATTCTATAAGTTCCATTTTATGTTTTTATTATTTAATTTAAAATATTTTTAAATTTTTGTTGTGTTTTCTTCTTTGATCTATAACTTATTTAGAAATGTATTGCTTAATTTAGAAATATCTGTGGATTTTTAAATTATCTCATTAGTATTTTAGTATTCATTTCTGGCTTAATTCCACTGAGTTCAGAAAACATATTTTGAATGTTCTCAGTCCTGTGAAACGTGTTCATCCTTGCCTCATGGCCCAGAATATGGTCAGTTTTGGTAAATGTTCTATATGCACTTATGTACAGTGTGTATTCTGTTATTGTTGGGTATAGTGTTCTAAGTATATCAATATGGTTATGTTTGTCTGTCAGGTTGTTGAAATCATCCTTATTCTTAATGGTTTGATTTCTGAGTTATTGAGAATGGTATATAAACATATCTCACTGTGATTGTTAAGATTTCTCAATTTATCCTTTTCATTCTCTCAATTTTTACTTTATAAACTATGAATATGTAATGTGCAAATGTAGATTTGTTACATGTTTTTGGAGAATCAACCCTTTTGTCAATATTAAATACCCTAAAGTCTATTTTTTATGACATTTATTTGATGTTATAAGTATACCAGCTTTCTTGTGGTTAGTGCTTGCTTAAAAAAACTTGTTCAGCTCTAAGCAACAGCGGTTCGAGTCAGCCCGAGCTGAGCAGCCGTGAGCTGCCAACAGGTGGCAGGATGGCTCAGCTAAAAAAAAAAAAAAAAAAAACTTGTTCATTCTTTGCTATATTTCTATGTCTATATTTTTGGTATTTCTCTACTTTTTTATGTGTTTTGTTTCCTCCTTCTATGACACATATTAAATAACTCCATATTACATTACTTCTGAGCCTTGGAGACTCAAAAACCACTAAGCACAGGAGGCTTCTGAGTTGAATGCAACAGCTTTTGCTAGGTTTGGCCTTTGGTTTTCCTCTGAGGGAGTTGTTGCTGCTAATGTTTTCAACCAAGGATCTCAGGCTGTTTGATATTTTTAGCTTCATCATTCCCATTACCAGTCCAGTTTTGGTTTTTAAATTTTTAAGATTTTTATTAAAATATAGCTAACATACAATATTATATTTTCAAGTATACATCATACTTATTCAACAGAACCCACCTAGCACTATACAGAGTTATTACCACATTATTGATTATATTCCCTGTGCTAAAGAAGTGATCACCATAATAAGTTCAGCAATCATCTGACTTTGTACCACACTATCACAATATTATTGGATCGTTTCCCCACTTTAAAATTTTTTCAATTAGACTTGATGTTCAATATTATTTTTATTAGTTTCAAGTGTGTAGCATAATAGTTAGACAGTTATATAATTTAGGAAGTGATCCCCCTGACTAGTACCCACCTGGCACTATACATAGTTATTACCATATTATTGATTATATTCCCTATACTTTACATCAACATGACTATTTTGTAACTACTATTTGTATTTCTGAATCCCTTCACCTTTTTCACCCTGCCCGCAACCCCTCTCACCCTGACAGATGACACCATATATAGTTATTACAATATTTTTTATTATATTCCTTATACTATACCCTACCTACCTCCCCATGATGCTATGTAACAACCAATTTGTACTTCTTAATCCCATCCTCCAACCCCCCTCCCATCTGACAACCATCAAAATGTTCTCTGTATATATGAGTTTGTTTCTGTTTGTTTATTTTGTTTTTTAGATTCCACTTACAAATGAAATCATATGACATTTGTCTTTCACTGTCTGACTTTTACACTCAGCACAGTACCCTCTAGGTCCATCCATGTTGTCGCAGATGGCAAGATGTCCTTTTTTATGGCTGAGTAATATTCTATTGTATATTCTTTCTGTATTCATCCACTGATAGATCCCCAGGCTGCCTCCGCATCTTGGCCATTGTAAATAATGCTGCAGTGAACATATGGATTCACATGTTCCTTTGAAGTAGTGTTTTGGGTTTCTTTGGATAATTACCCAGAAGTGGGATTACGGGTTCTTCATTGTCTCTTGTTATAGCCTTTGTTTCAAAGTCTGTTTTGTCTGGTATAAGTGTTGCTACTGCAGCTTTTGTTTGTTTGTTTCCATTTTCATGAAACATCTTTTTCCCTCCTTTTACTTTCAGTCTGTGTGTCTCTTTCGATCTGAAGTGTGTCTCTTGGAGGCAGCACATGTAAGTGTCTTGTTTTAATCCATTTACATTGAAAGTAATTGTTGATAGGTATGCAGTTATTTCCATTTTATTATTCATATTTATTATTATATTTTTTGCATCTTAAAGAAGTCCCTCTAAGGTTCCTTGTAATACTGGTCTGGTGTTGATGAACTCCTTTAGCTTTTTCTTGTCTGGGAAGCTCTTTATCTGTCCTTTGATTCTGATATGAGTTATTCTTAGTTGTAGGTCCTTGCTTTTCATCACTTTGAATACTTCCTGCTAATCCCTTCCGGCCTGCAAAGTTTCTGTTGAGAGATCAGCTGATAGTCTGTGGGAGTTCCCTTGTAGTTAATTAACTGCTTTTCTCTTGCTGCTTTTATCTTTTTATCTTATTTTTTTAAGATTTTATTGGGGAGTTGGGGAAGGGGAACAGCGTTGGGGAATCGGGGAAGGGGAACAGACAAGCTGCTGTCCCTTTTGTTCTTCAGTCTAGTTATGGAGGATGTCGCTTCACTGGCTCATGTTGGTATTGTGATCATTGCGCTCCTCCCAGCCGAGGCAGAAAGGTCGCCGGCCATTGGACCAGACACTCACGGCTGTTCTCGGTAGCTCACACTGGCTGCCGGCCGCTCACAGTAGCTCACAGCAGCCCACTGCAGCCCACACCCCCTCTGGTGACTCACGGCAACCCAGCTCCAGGTCACGCTGCTGTTCACCATCTCAGCTGTAGAGGGTGCAGCGTCACTGGCCCATGTGGGATCCGAACCAGTGGCCCTGTCGCTCAGAGTTCGTGCTCCAAAGTCAACTCTTAATCAATGAGCCACTCGGCCGGCCCCTCTTGCTGCTTTTAATATTCTTTCTTTACCTTTAACCTTTGGCATTTTAATTATGATGTGTCTTGGTGTGGAACTCTTTGGATTCATCTTCTTTGGGACTTTGGCTTCCTGGGCTTGTATATCTATTTCTCTCACCAGATTAAGGAAGTTTTCTGTCATTGTCTCTTCAAATAGGTTTTCAATTTTTTGCTCTCTCCTCCTTCTGGTACCTCTATAATAGGAATGTTAGTATGCTTGAGGTTGTCCCAGAGGCCCCTTAAACTCCCCTCAATTTTTGGATTCTTTTTTCTTTTTGCTGTTCTGTTTGGGTGTTTTCTGTTACCTTCTACATAGCTGGTTCAGTTCTCTGCTTCATCTAATCTACTATTGATTCCTTGTAATGTTTTCTTCGCTTCCGTTATTGTATTCTTTATTTCTGATTGATTCTTCTTCATGTTTTCTATCCATTTTTATGTTTCCTATCTCTTTGTTGAAGTTCTCACTGAGATCATTGAGAATCCTTATAACCAGTGTTTGGAATTCTGCACCTGGTAGATTGCTTGTCTCCATTCTGTTTAGTTCTTTTTCTGGAGCTTTGTTCTGTTCTTTTATTTGGGACATGTTTCTTTGTCTCCCCATTTTGGCTGCCTCCCTGTGTTTGTTTGGCTGCCGTGTCTTCCGGTCTTAGTAGAGTGGCCTTATGTAGTAGGTGTGCTGTGGAGTCCAGTGGCACAGTCTTCCTGATCACTTGAGCCACGCACTCCAGGTGTGTACCTTGTGTGGGTCGTGTGTGCTTTCCTCTTGTAGTTATACCTTGGTTGCTATTTGCACATAAATGGGAGGGACTGACCCTCGGGCTCAGTGGTTGTGAGGACTGGCCATGACTACAGTGGAAGAGTTGTGGTGCAGGGGCCAACCCTACAGTGCAGGATTTGCCTCAGCAGGGCTCTGTTGTCTGCCCAATCTGCCCTTGGGTGTGTCATGCTTGAAGGCAACTGGGTGATGCTCCAGCTCATTTCGAAGCCGGCCACTGGGCGACCAGGACCACCTTGGAGGGGATCCACTGCAGGTCAAGTTCAGCTGCAGCCCGTGCCCCGCCCAGGGCCATCCAGCAGAGCCACAAAGAAATCTGCAGATGGCTGCTGCCCGTGTTGTGCTTAAAAGTTCCTCGAGAGGCCAAGGCCTGCTGTGGCTAGTACTGGGCTTAGGGCTGCTCAGCCAGAGGTACAGGACACATTTAAGCCAGATGCTGCTTGTCTGGGTTCTGCGAACCTTTGAGAGACCCTAGGAAAGTCTGCAGCATGAGCCAAGGCAGTTGGTTTCTATGAAAAGTCCACTGGAAGTGGCTTGAATGTGCCTGAAAGTTAGGTGTGGCTGGTCTGCGATCACCAGGGTGTGTTGAATGAATATTAGCCAGCTTGATGGAGACTCGGATATGGTGTCTGAATGCCTGAGAAGGGGGAGAGCTCAACAAAGAAACCATGGCCTCTGCCAGCTCCTCCATCCCGGAGAAAGCTGCCCCTCCAGCCCCCATCCCAAGCCAGACAACTCAGTTCCCCACCATGTGTCCCCACTGCCTCTCCAGCTGCTGCCCCAGCGCTGGAGCTCAGAGCCAGTTATTCTGTTGGTGAGTAAGTCCATGTATGGGCCCTATAAGAGGAGTGGCTGGAATTCCAGCCACTCTCTGTCTCACTCAGTCACAATCTCTGCTGCTTTTCACAATGAGAAATTATGGTGACTTCTCTCCCTGGCACTAGAACTCTGGGCTGGCATGGGGCTGGGACCCATCACTTCTCTGGGGGAAACCTTCACAGCCAAGATATCCCTCCTGATTTTTAATGGTCACACACACGGGTATGGGACCAACCCGTTCTGTGTCTCTTCTCATACCAGTCTGGAGGTGACTTTTTTCTGCATGTCCTTAGCTGTCTGCAATCCAATTTTTGAAGCCCAAAGAAAAGGAGTTTCTGAGCTACAAAATAGCTTTTTGGTCCAGGGCAGAAAGTTAAAATTTCTGAGACCTCTCTTCTTTCCATTCTTTTGAGGTTCATTTTTTTCATGTAGCAAGCTGTACTTTCCTGGTGCTTTTTTTCTCTTCCTGCCTTAGTACCATGGTATTGCCTTACAGCTTCATCCTCGACTGCCCCCCCCACACACACACACGTTAGTCCTTGACCTAATGAGGTCCCGAGGGAGTGTCTCAGAATGTTGAGACCCGGAGGAATGATGCCGGTAAATCTTCCTCAAGGGAGTGTCTTAGAACGCTGAGACCTGATGGAATGATGTTGGTTATCTCCCTTATCTTTATGGCCGCTGTACAGCGATGCCATCCTGGGGATTGAGTGCAAGGGAGTGTGAAGGCACTGCCAGTGTTGGAATACAATTGGGCAGGTAGATGGAAAACAGCCATAAGGCACGTATCACACAGACTTTAGAGAAAACAAGCTTCATTTCTTTGAAGTTTTAAAATAAAAGCCATGCGTTGGCCCGATTCGGGGCTCAGTTCCAAAGAGACTGCAGCCCCCTGGCCTCGCTTAAACTCTGTCCTTGACTCTTGTGTTTCTTTAACCCTGCGCCACCCTTCTAACTCCCCACTGCCCTTGCTGCGTGGGACGCGGCACCATGGGCTAGTTTCTGCCTCAACTTATTGCAATATTTGTTTTGTGGCTGTGGATTTCTTATGTCTTCTTGGCACTTTTGTACAGTGAGACTTCTTATTTGGGACTCTGTACCAGAAAGAAATCAAGATGTCACCGCTTTGCTCTTGGATACCCAAGGAAGGTGTAGTCATATTTCTTATCTTGCCTACACTCCTTCATATGATACAGAACCCAATTGAGAAGGAGTCCCCATAGCTGAGATAGGAGACGGGTATTATGCTGCCCATTCAGCTTTGAAGTTTCCAGATTCAAGAGAGAGACATCAAGGACGCATGATGGTATTACTTCTACCCGCTATGAACTAATGGCACTCTTCAGTGCAGGTTGGGAATCCCTAACATAAAAAATATCAATACTACTTTTTTATTTTATTTTATTAAATTCCCATCTCCCCTTTGGCAACCATCAGCTTGTTCTCTGTATCTATGGGTCTGTTTCTGTTTTGTTTATTCATTCGTTTTGCTTTTTTTAGATTCCACATATATGTGAAATATGGTATTTGTCTTTCTCTGGCTTATTTCACTTAGCATAAGGCCCTCTAGGTCCTCCACCTATCACAAATGAGAAGATTTCATTCTTTTTTATTGCTGAATAATGTTCCATTGTATATATACACCACACTTTCTTTATCCATTCATCTATTGATAGACGTCTAGGTTGCTTCCATATCATGGCTATTACTAGTAATGCTGCAGTGAACATAGGTGTGTATATATCTTTTCAAATTACTGTTTTTCTTTTCTTCAGATAAATACCCAGAAGTGGAATGCTGAATCATAATGGCAGCTCTATTTTTAAGTTTTTGAGGAACCTCCACACTGTTTTCCATAGTGGCTGCACCAATTTACAATCTCACCAACAGTGCATGAGGGTTCCCTTTTCTCCACATCCTCACAGCATTTGTTTGTTGATTTATTGATGATAGCCATTGTTGTTTTAATTTGTATTTCCCTGATGATTAATGATGTTGGGCATCATTTCATATGTCTATTGGCCATCTGTATGCCCTTTTTGGAGAAATGTCTATTCAGTCCCTCTGCCCTTTTTTTTTTTTTTAAGATTTTTATTGGGGAATTGGGGAATGGGAACAGCGCTGGGGAATTGGGGGAAGGGGAACAGACAAGTTGCTGTCGTTTTGTTCTTCAGTCTAGTTGTGAAGGACGTTGCTTCACTGGC
>NW_017731697.1:417276-438024 GCF_001890085.2 Hipposideros armiger
GCTATAGAGGGCTGTGTCACTGGCCCTCATATGTGGGATCCGAACCGGGGCCCTCTGGCATCCCAAGCCAGCTCTTAACCAATGCACCACTCAGCCGGCCCCCTCTGCCCATTTTTAAATGAGAATGTTAGGTGTTTGGTTTTTTTTAGATGAGCCATCCCATCACCTGTTGGCAGCTCAGCGGCTGCTCAGCTCGGGCCGGGACTCGAACCACTGTTGCTCAGAGCTCAAACTCTTGAGCGAGCTCTTAACCAACTGAGCCACTCAGCCGGCCCCAGATTGTTAGTTGTTTTGGTGTTAAGTTGTATGAGCTCCTTATATATTAACGCCTTAATAGATGTATTATTGGTCAATGTCTTCTCCCATTCAGTAGGTTGTCCTTTTGTTTTGTTGATGGTTACTTTTGCTGTGCAAAACCTTTTTAGTTTGATATAGTCCCATTTGTTTGTCTTCTTTTGTTGCCCTTGCCTTGGGAGACAGAGCCAAAAAGATATTGCTAAGAACGATGTCAAAGAGTTTACAGCCTACATTTTCTTCAAGAAGTTTTATCATTTTGGGTATTACGTTTAAGTCTTTAATTCATTTTGAGTTTATTTTTGTTTATGGTGTAAGAAAATGGTCCAATTTCATTTTTTTGCATGTATCTGTCCACTTTTCCCACCACCACTTGTGGAAGAGACTGTCTTTCCCCTACTGTATCCTTGCCTCCTTTGTCATAGATTAATTGACCATATAAGTGTGGTTCTATTTCTGGGCTCTCTAGTCCATTGATCTATATCTGTGTTTATACCAGTACCATACTGTTTTGATTATCGTAGCCTTGTAGTATCGTTTGATACCCGGGAGTGTCATACCTCCCACTTTGTTCTTCCTCAGGATTTCTTTGGCTATTTGGGGTCTTTTATGGTTTCATATACATTTTGGAATCAGTTCTAATTCTGAGAAGAAGCCCATTGGTATTTTAATAGGATTGCATTGACTCTGCGTTTTAATCCTTCCAATCCATGAGCACAGTATTTGCTTCCATTTATTTGTGCCCTCTTCAATTTCTTTCTTCAATGTCTTATAGTATTCAGAGTACGGGTCTTTCACCTCCTTTATTAAATTTGTCCCTAGGTATTTTATGCATTTTAATGCAATTGTAAATGGGACTTTTTTCTTAATTTTTCCTGATCATCCATTATTGATATACAGATATGCAACAGATTTCTATATATTGATTCTGTATCCCGCAACTTTACTGAATTCATTCATTAGTTCTGATAGTTTCTTGGTGGAGTGCTTAGGGTTTTCTATATATAGTGTCGTATCATCTACAAATAATAAGAGTTCTACTTCTTTCCAATTTGGATGCCTTTTATTTCTTTTTCTTGTCTGATTGCTATGGCTGGGACTTCTAATAATATGTTGAATAGAAGTGGTGATAGTGGAAATCCTTGTTTTCTTTTTTATTTTAGTAGAAAACCTTTTAGCTTTTTACCATTGAGTATGATATTAGCTGTGGGTTTGTAATATATAGGCTTTATTATGTTGAGGTATGTTCCTTTAATACCCACTTTGTTAAGAGTTTTTAGTATAAAAGAATGTTGAGGTTTGTCAAATGCTTTTTCTGCATCTATTGAAGTGTTCATATGGTTTTTGTCTTTTATTTTATTGTAATTTATGATGTTGATTGAATTATGGATGTTAAACCATCTTTGCATCCCTGGGATGAATCCCACTTGGTTATGGTGTATAATCCTTTTAATGTATTTTTGAATCCAGTTTGCTAATATTTTGTTGAAAATTTTTGCATCTATGTTCATCAAAGATATTGGCCTGTAATTTTCTTTTCTTTTTTTTTTTTTTTTGTAATGTCTTTGTTTGGTTTTGGTATTGGGTAATGTTGGCTTCACAGAATGAGTTTGAAAGTATTCCTTCCTCTTCAATTTTTTGAAATAGTTTAAGAAAGAGAGGTATTATTTCTTATTTGAGTGTTGTTAGAATTCACTTCTAAGCTGTCTGGTCTTGGACTTTTATTTGTTGAAAGTCTTTTGATTACTGCTTCAATTTCATTGCTAGAAATTGATCTGTGTTTAGATTTTGTATTTCTACCTGTTTCAGTCTTAGAAGTTACATACTTACAGAAATTTATCATAACTTTTCTTCTAGGTTGTCAAATTTGTTGGCATGTAATTGTTCATAATATTTGTTAATGATTCTTTGTATTTCTGTGATATCTGTTGTAACTTCTCTTTCACTTATGATTTTTTTTATTTAGTATCTCTCTTCCCTCTTTGAACTGCTTTTACTATGTCCTGTACTTGAGATGTTGTATTTTCATTTTCAATTGTTTCAAGATAGTTTTTGGTTTCCTGTTCGAGTTACTCTTTGATCCATTGGTGGTTTAGTAGCATGTTGTTTAATCTCCACCCATTTGTGTCTTTTCCAGTTTTCTTCCTGTAGTTGATTTCTAGTTTTCATGCCATTGTGGTTAGAGAAGTGCTTGATATGATTTTAGTCTTCTTGAGTTTATTGAGGCTTGTTTTGTGTCCTGATATGTGATCCATTCTGAAGAATGTTCTATGTGCACTTGAAAGAAAATACATATTCTGCAGTTTGGGGTTGAACTGTTCTAAAATATCTATTAAGTGAATCTGATATAGTGTAGCATTTAAGGCCATTGTTTACTTATTAATTTTCTGTCTATATGATTTATTAATTTATGTGAATGGGTTGTTAAATTCCCCAACTATTACTGTTGTCGCCCTTGCGACTGGAGACGCCAAAGACAAAATAGAAATGCAATGCAAAGAGCCGGGAGGAAGACAGACAGCACAATCTGACCCCGTATCCTAGCTGACTTCAGTCTTTTATTAGAGGTAAAAGAGGAACAGGTGGTAGGAAATAACAAGCACGCCCCTAAGGCTCAGGGAGAAATGCTTAGTCTAAGAGTTGTTTTTTAGCTCAAGAGGAACAAAACAGTTTCAAGGACTCTGGCTTTGCACACAGTTTTCAGTGGCAAGCATCCAACCTCCCTCGGTTGACCACTGAGCTTTTGTTCAAGGCTGCAACCTTACAATCTTAGTTTAGGGGCCTATGTGGGGAAGTCCCTAATGTGTCCTTACACTGTGTTACTGTGGATTTCTTCCCTTATGTCCATTAGTAATTGCTTTATATATTTAGGTGCTTCTATGTTGGGTGCATAGATATTTATATTTGTTATATCCTTTTCTTGTGTAAAGAAGTTATGTAATGTCCTTCTTTGTCTTTTTATACATTTTTGTTTTAAAGTCTTATTTTGGGGCCGGCCAAGTAGCTCAGGTAGTTAAGAGTTAGCTTAAGAGTGTGAGCTGTGAGCAACAGGGCCACCGGTTTGATTCCCACATGGGCCAGTGACACTGCACCCAAGCTGAGCTGCTGCTGAGCTGCCAACAGGTGGCAGGATGGCTTAGCTGGTGAGAACATGTGCTCCTGTTCAATGGTGGGCTACGCCCCCCTGCAACTAAGACTGAACTTGGCACCTTGAGCTGAGCTGTCACCTGGATGGCTCAGTGGATAGAGCATGTGCTCTGAACAAGGCTGCTGGTTTGACTCCCGCATGGGATGGTGGCCCGCAACTAAGATTGTAACACAGCACCTTGAGCTTAGAGGCCACGAGCTGCTGATGGGGCAGCCAGATGGCAACTGGCGCCCTCCAAAATGAAGATTGAAGAATAACAACTTGGCTGGTCCCTCCCCAATTCCCCAACACTGTTCCCCTCCCCCAATTCCCCAATTAAAAAAAAGTCTATTTGATCTGATATGAGTATTGCTACCCCAGCTTTCATTTTGTTTCTGTTTGCATGGAATATCTTTTTCCATCCCTTCACTTTCACTCTGTATATGTCTTTCTGTTTGAAGTGAGTCTCTTATAGATAGCACATAGATGGGTCTTTTCTTTTCTTTTTTTTTATCCATTCTGCCACTCTATGTCTTTTTTTTTTAAGATTTTTATTGGGGAATTGGGGGGATGGGAACAGTGCTGGGGAATTGGGGGAAGGGGAACAGACAAGTTGCTGTCATTTTGTTCTTCAGTCTAGTTGTGGAGGACGTTGCTTCACTGGCCCAATTGGCACCATCATTGCGCTCTTCCCGGGCGAGGCAGATCAGTCGCCGGCTTCTGGACGGCCGCTCACTGCGGCTGCTGGCTGCTCACGCTGGCTGCTGGCTACACACGGTAGCCCATGGCGACCTACTGCAGCAGGGGCTGCAGCCTACACCGTCGCCGGCGACTCACGGCAGCCCAGCTCCAGGTTGAGCTGTTGTTCAGCATCTTAGCTGTGGAGGGCAGTGTCACTGGCCCTCATATGTGGGATCTGAACTGGGGCCCTCTGGCGTCCCAAGCCAGTTCTTAACCATCGCGCCACTCGGCCGGCCCACACTTTATGTCTTTTTATGGATGTATTTAATCCATTTACACTTAAAGAAATTATGATAAATATGCCATTTTGAAATTGTTTTTATAATTCTCCTCTGCTCCTTTCTTCTCTTGTTCTCTTTTGTGGTTTGCTGGTTTTCTTTGGGTTCCTTTCTCTTTATTCTTTGTACATCTTTTATGGTTTTTGGTTTGTGGTTACCATAAGATTTATGTATATCATTCTGTACCTCTAGCAGTCTATTTTAAGCTGATAGGCATTTAAGTTTGAATATATCTGTAAGGACTACATTTTAACTCCCCACTCCTTTTAAGTTATTGATATGTATTAATCTCTTTGTGTGGTGTATCTCCTAACTACTTATTGTAGTTTGAGTCAAGTTTGATACTTTTTTCTTTTGACCTTTATAGATTTTTAAATGTTTGATTTGCTGTATTTATTAAATATTTGGTTTTACCTATGAGATGTTTTTCCTTTCTCATATTTTCTTATTTCTGTTTATAGATTTTTCTGCTTAAAGAAGACCCTTTAACATTTCTTGTAAAGCTGGTTTAATAGTATGGGCTCCTTTAGTTTTTAGCTTGTCCAGGAAACTCTGTATCTCTCCTTCAATTCTGAATGATAATCTTGCTGCATGTAGTATTCTAGGTTTTAGGTTCTTTTCTTTCAGCACTTTAAAGATGTCCTGCCACTCCCTTCTGGCCTGTAAAGTTGCTGCTGAGAAATCAGCTAATAACCTTATGGGGTTTCTTTTATATATAACTAGTTGTTTTCCTCTTACTTGCTTCAAGATTGTCTCTTTAACTTTTACCATTTTAATTACAATATGTCTTGGTGTGGGTCTCTTTGGGTTCACCTTGTTTGGAACTCTCTGTGCATCCTGGACCTGGGTTTCTGTTTCCTTTCTCAGGTCAGGAAAGTTTTCAACCATTATTTCCTTAAATAAGTTTCCGTATCTTGCTCTCTTTCTTCTCCTTCTGGGATCCCTATAATTTAAATGTTTCAGGCCCAAATGAGAGCCTCACATGTTTGCTATGACTGCCCCCTGCCCCCCTTCCTTGGAAGGTCCTGAACTTCAGTTTTTGGCTCCCCAGTACCATAAGATTATAGAAAATTCTGAATCTTGCCTGAGAAGCTTAAGAATTCAGCAAATTCTATGAGATAAAAACAACTAAATGTTGGGATTACCTCTCTGTATTTCCCGTCTCTCCCAAAAATTAGACTATCAAGTTGGCCTCAGTGTCATCTGATGCCTTTAGACAGATTTTTTTTTTCACTTCAGATTTTCCTGTTGTTTTCCACAGAAATGTTTGTCTGCCACAGGCTACTCTATCAGTCTAGAAGTGAAAGTCAGTCCTTAGGATTTTGAGATTTGGCAACTTTGAACATTCTTTGTTTTGAGCAGCAATGTATTTTCCTGAGCCCACGAGGACTTTAGCCTTAAAATGCACCCATTTGACTTTCTTTTCCAGATAAGTTTTTTTTGTTTGTTTCTTTAAGATTTTTTATTGGGGAATTGGGGAAGGGGAACAGCCAAGTTGTTGTCCTTCAGCCTTAGTTGTGGAGGGCACAGCTAGCTCAGCTCCAAGTCCAGTCGCCATCTGGTTGCCCGTCAGCAACTTACAGCCGCTCAGCTCAAGGTCTCATGTTCAGTCTTAGTTGTGGGTGTGCATAACCCACTATCCCGTGCGGGCGTCGAACCAACAACCTTGTTGTTAGGATCACATGCTCTCCCCAGCTGAGCCATCCTGCCACCTGTTGACAGTTCAGCGGCAGCTCAGTTCAGGCACAGCTCACTGGCCCATGTGGGAATCAAACTGGGGACCCTGTTGCTCGGAGCTCATGCTCTTAACCAACTGAGCCACTCATCTGGCCCCAGATAAGTTTTAAGGCATTAATTTTTATTTATAGGATTTCCCAGGAATGTTCATTGTGTGTGTTCAGTAGCTAGTCCTTATTATTGTCTTTCTTACTTAGTTCAGTTTTAAATAGATTTAACATAAAAGGCAGCTATTCACAAAGACGTATGGAAACTAATATGCAATCCAGAACTCTACTTGTTAATATCAAAGTACCCATGAAAGGTACCAAGTGAGACAGCGGTTGAGTAAGTGTGAAATTTGTGTTTGGAGAGTGGAATAATCTTGTCTGATAATTCATGGGATCGTGGCTCCCATCCTAGTAGCAGAGTTCCATTGTAGTGACTAGTATTCTCCCTCCCGAGATTCAGGGCCTTGCCCTCTGAGACGTAGTGGTCATATCCTGGCAGATTTGCTGCTTTGCTCCTGATTTTCTGTGCTCACATATATATCCTTATGGTACATTTTTCTCATATAAATGTTACATTATTCATATAGGTTTGAAGACATTGCTTCCTCACCAATGTCAGGAGGTCCTTCACACAGCATTAATAGTAGCCTAACTTTTTTTTGTTTTTAAAGATTTTTATTGGGGAATTGTGGGATGGCAATAGTGCTGGGGAATTGGGGAAAGGGTAACAGACAAGTTGCTGTCGTTATATTCTTCAGTCTAGTTGTGGAGGACGTTGCTTCACTGGCCCAAGTTGGCACCATCATTGTGCTCTTCCCGGGCGAGGCAGATCAGTCGCCGGCTTCTGGACGGCCGCTCACGGCGGCTGCTGGCTACATATGGTAGCCCATGGCAACCCACTGCCACAGAGGCTGCAGCCTATGCTGTCGCCGGTGACTCACGGCAGCCTAGCTCCAGGTTGAGCTGTTGTTCAGCATTTTAGCTATAGAGGGCAGTGTCACTGGCCCTCATATGTGGGATCCAAACCAGGGCCCTCTGGCGTCCGAAGCCAGTTCTTAACCAACGCGCCACTCAGCCGGCCCAATAGTAGCCTAACTTTTTATTATCCATCTGAATGCTAACATGAGTGTATAAAGTATTAAAATGTTGGTTTTAGTAGTTACTTTGGAGCTTAATTTTTTTCTTCCAAGTATTGCCTCTAGTTTCAATGGTTTCTTAAGGTCATATCAGGATTATTTTTAAAACCATATTACTAAAATAAACAAGGCACATTTTTTTCTTATCTGTTAGCATAGTGTGGTCTGTGTAGGTTTTTTGTTTTGTTTTTTAGACTAGGAAAGTCAGGTAACTTCTCTGCAATCACAAATAAAATAACTATTATACTCAGGATCCCAACCCAGGCCTGTGACTTCTGAACTCAAGGTCCCAAGATCTCCTGCTTCATACATTATACATTAGATCAACCTCTTCCTGCTGTGTTCTTTGTTCACCTTTCTTCTCCTTTCCTTTCTTCACTTCAAGAAATCTTCAAAACTGCAACCGCTTTTTTAGCATTATAAACAGGCTTACCTTCTTATCCCAACTTGATGATTTACTAAGATAAAACAGACATTTTTATTTTTGATGTTTTTCAGACTGGATGACTATGCCTATGAGTAAGAAATCTACTCTCAAGGTAGATATTCCTGAAGAAGAACTGGGTCAGTGGATGATAAAGGAAGGATTCACTAGAGATAGTCACTGGAAATATGATGACCTGTTGGAATGGCAGCATGGAGGCCAGGAGATAAAGTTGCAGCAAGTAATGCTTGCTCACCAAAAAACGTCATCTATGGGTAGTGACCAGGAATGTGATGAATCTGGGAAGCACTGTACCATGAGCTCACCTTTTGTTGAAAGTCAGGGATTTCAATTTCAAACTAACAAAAAAGCCTTAGAGTGTAGTGAGTATGGAAAAGTCTTCACTAAGAGTTTAACCCTTAATAAACATCAGAAAATTCATACTGAAAAACTTAATGCAAATCGGAAAACTCTTATTAAAGAGAAACGTTATGAATGTAGAGAGTGTGGAAAAGCTTTTCACCAGAGTACACACCTCATCCATCACCAAAGAATTCACACTGGTGAGAAGCCATATGAATGTAAAGAATGTGGCAAGGCCTTCTCAGTGAGCTCCTCACTTACTTATCACCAGAAAATTCACACTGGAGAGAAACCTTTTGAATGCAACTTATGTGGAAAAGCTTTTATCCGAAACATACACCTTGCCCACCATCATAGAATACATACTGGAGAGAAACCTTTTAAGTGTAACGTATGTGACAAAGCCTTTGTGTGCAGGGCACATCTTACCAAACACCAGAATATTCACAGTGGAGAGAAGCCCTATAAATGTATTGAATGTGGGAAAGCCTTCAATCAGAGTACAAGTTTTCTTCAGCATCAGAGAATTCACACTGGAGAGAAGCCCTTTGAATGTAATGAGTGTGGAAAGGCCTTCAGGGTGAATTCTTCCCTCACTGAACATCAGAGAATTCATACTGGAGAGAAACCTTATAAGTGTAATGAGTGTGGGAAAGCCTTCAGAGATAATTCATCCTTTGCTCGACATCGGAAAATTCATACTGGAGAGAAACCTTACAGATGTGGTTTGTGTGAGAAAGCCTTCAGGGACCAATCAGCCCTAGCTCAACATCAGAGAATTCATACTGGGGAAAAACCATATACGTGTAATATATGTGAGAAAGCCTTCAGTGACCATTCAGCCCTTACTCAACATAAGAGAATTCATACTAGAGAAAAACCTTACAAATGTAAAATCTGTGGGAAAGCCTTTATCCGAAGCACACACCTTACTCAACATCAGAGGATTCACACGGGAGAGAAACCTTATAAATGTAATAAATGTGGGAAAGCCTTCAACCAGACTGCAAACCTCATTCAGCATCAGAGACATCATATTGGAGAAAAGTGATATGATTGCAGTTTATAAAGAAGAGCTTTGAGACTGAGTATATTAACTATTGAATGGAAGAGAATCCATTCTAGAGAATAACCATGAATGTTTACATAAGATAGTCATTTTATTTACTGAGAAGCAAGCTTTATGGTATTATTGTGAGTTTTGAAATTTAAGAATGTCAAACAGTCTTCATAGTTCAGAACTGCCTCATCTGAATAGCAGTACTGTGTAATCAGTTTGAATTACCAAGTATCAGAACCAAAATGGAGCTTCATTAACAACATAGAAATTAGTTTATCAAATTTACCTTTTGACTATTAAGAGAAATTATAAAAGTGTAAAAATTAAGGCTGAGAAGCAAAGGAACAAGAAAGTAAATAAATTGTCTACAAGCATTTCACTCTACTGATTTTCTTATATCAGAGGGTTTCTGCCTTCAATAGAACTCTTTGTTCTCACCTGCACTACTGACACCTGGAGTAAAGAAAATGCATTCACTTATGCATCACCCCAGGACTTTAAACTATGCTCCCCATCTGCTTCCAACATTGTCGTCACATCTTGCTGGCCTGTGTGTCCAATGGCTTCCTACTTGCCTTTTCCATCTCAGATGATTCATTTGAATGGTGTGTCCCTCTTGATTTAGCAGCTCCAAACTGGTAACATTGTGTCATTTGCTACCACCCCATTTGCCCTTGGGGGATGTGGCAACCCCACCTCATACACAGTCCATGATTGTGGATATTGCACCCAAATGCAGCTTTCAGAACTCAGGACCTCTGCCTGGGAGGCAGTTCTTCTGGGCCTCAGCTTGACTCTGACCCTGGGGTGATACCTAAAGTAAGGGCTTGGTCTGTGTGAACATTACCCTTCAATTCTGTCCTGCAGTTCACTCTACATAGAGCAGGCAGGGGCATGCTCAGATGTGTGACTATCCCAGCCATCTGCTAGTGGTTTAGGTCACCTCCACTTTTGTGACTTGCCATTTCCTGATGTGCAACTGACATGAGAGGTTGGAGCCCCAAGGCCAGTTCTCAGAGGGCTCTGACCCACTCTTCCTCAGCTGGGCAGTCCTCACTGGCCCCTGCATTAGAGTATATTGTTACTCCCAGAATATTGAACTGCATTCTGGTTGCCCTGCCTTTGTCTAGTTTTCTGAAAGTATTAACAGGAAAATCAGAGAGCTTTGTATTTCTGCTTTTGCATTTGAAAGTGGCCACTTCGTCTCCTCCATCTATGTATTCCACTACTTAAAGTCTGTCCCATTCTGACTGTTGAGCAACATGTTGACTAATTCCATGCATCAGGAAGCGGTCAGCAGCACCATGGCATTCTCTGGCAGGGGCAGTGTCTATGCCCAAAAGTTAATGTGACACTCTAGTCTTGCAGGTACAGTTCCTTCTCTATCTTTAATCCTTCAATGCTCCAATAGAAATCAGAGAGATAAAATAGTATCTGTATGTCTTCACACACACAGCCTCTGCTGGCACTCTCCTCTTCCCCACCACAGAATGGGGAGCCCACACTGTTGCAGGCTGGAACATTCCACATCATGAAGATGGAAGAGCAAGGAAACTGTTGTTCTAGGGAGCAAAGTGGTAGGTTCCTGGTCTGTGGAAGTGCTCTGCATCACACTGGGCAACCTGCTGGCTCCTACGAATGCTGCATCTCAGCTCCAAGTTACAGAAGAGGATATTCTGTGTCATGGTGTGATCAGTGGCTCCAGGTTAAACATAGACATGAAGCTTCCCGCAGCCTTAGAGCCCAAGTTCTCTAAATTTGGCTTCCATTTAATAAAGGTCACCTGTTAGGTAAGCAGCGACTCATACTCTCTCCCTGTTAAGCAGCAGGTGAAGCAGCATTTCAAAGGGTTACTTGGGACTAACTGTGCCCTGGGCATGTCTGTCTGGAGCCTCGAGTGGCTGGCAACCCCAAATTCCACAATAAACTAGGTTAGATGCTCACCGCTAGATGTCTGCCCTCAGTACTATCCATATGGCCTGTCTGGTCCCAGCTCTCACCCTCTTACCTTGGATCCCTGAGAAACACTTTTCTAAACTGAGTTTGTTGTTCATTTTATTTGTTTTAATGAGAGTTACCACCACTCAGTATGTGCCTGCTGTTGAGCTAGGACCAAAACCCGCTGTCACTGAGAGCCTCGTTCATCCCAGTGACATCTCCAGCAGCTCCTCTGCCACAATCAGTGCAGTCCTCTCCCTGACCCACCTCCTGTCAGGCTTGGGTTTTGATGAAATTAGACCTCTGAAATGCCTGTTCACTCATCCCTGTCTGGAAGGGGAAAAGTAAATGGTCTATTAGATTTGCCTGGGCCACCTGGATGTGTTCATGATAATCCTGTTTAACCAGGCTTTTAGCAGTAGCTTTATTAAAGTCTTCCATCTGATTAACACCTGACTCTATGACTTCAACTGAGGGAGTCAGCATTCGCCTGGGTGCTATTCTGTATTTTTCTAGTCTGAAGCAGTATGATTCTGCCTGGGCAGTCTGACCTGCCCGAACATCACCTTTGGCTCACTCCTAAAAGTGCATTAAAACCTGAGATAGAGTTCCTCAGCTACCTTCTCTTCTGCCAATGGATCTGCAAGGTGTTAGACAAGATTTCAGCAGTTATTGAGAGGGACTTTTCTCTACCCCACCCTTAGCCAGTTTACTCCCAAGACATTAGAGAAAGTGCTGAATCCTAACCACTAGATCTCCAGGGAGCGGTGAAGACATGAGAAATTCCTGGGAAGAGCAGTTCGCTCTGTATCTTGCTTTCCTAGTCTTGTTGATTGGCCACGTAGACACTGACTGGGATCGGTGAGGAGCGCTGGGACCCACCTGTCAGGGTTAGAGTCTGAGCGGTGATAAGCTATCATCCTCAGCACATTTAGCCCATTTCCCACTACTTGCCCCATGTCGTGCAGAAAACTCAGCACACCCGTGACTGCCGTCTCCAGACGATGAATCTGCACATGGCAGTGGAAGTGCTGGACTTATGTCAGCCAGTCTCCCCACCCCCTCACCTCTACTCTAGCTAATCTGTGAGCCAAAGAAATAGGCTTTCCCCACTCCCCCAGGGCTCTTCTTGTGTATTTTGGAAGTGCCAACTGCAGTCTTCTCAGGGAGGGTTTGAGTAGAGGATTAGCATCTAAGTTTCGGTACATTCTTCAGTACCTATGGGCTCCCATGAACAGTCACTGAAACTGCTCTTAAGGAGAAAAGAATTCCTCCAAGTTTCCCCTTTTAAATTTGTCTAATCCTTCTCTTGTCAGGTCTTACTCATCTCCAGCTGATTGACTTTGCACCTGGGTTCTCCCTGTCCACCTGAGTTGGCCTGGCTTTGACAGCAGCATCTCCCTAGGATGTTGCCTTCCTCCATATTCAGCAACTGCTTGTAAAAGAGTACCTTGACCTTGCAGCAGACTCAGTCTTAAAGGATACTGTGCCTGAGCCCCAGGCTTGGAATGAATTAGCCCTAAGCTGCATGAATGCCTTAGGTTAAGAAAACAATTCCCTTAAACATGACTTTAATCTAAGAACAGGTAGCCTCCAGCTATCCAGTTCCTCTCCTTACCTTCATTTTTCAGTTTTCACTTTGTGCTGCCCTCCCATAAACCACTGGATTGGCCAGCAGGATAATGTGGAAACAAAACTCCCACCTGCAGCAGGAAGGTTCCCAGCTTCTTGGCCAACCTCAAATCCTGCTAAATATATATTTTGGTAATATTTTTACTTTTAATATTTTTATACCAGCTTGTAAAGTGAAAAGAAATACAAAGCTTGACTGTTTCTCTCACTTAAGAATTCCTCAGTTGTGTTAATGGTCATTCTCTGCAAGTGCCAGGATTTGGTCGTGCAGATGTACCCTCCCTGTGCTATGTGTTGCCCTGAATGCCATATATCACGGTCCTTGTAATCCTCAAAATTATTGAGATTGTTTCTACTATCCCCTCTTGAAGGTTGAAGAAAAGTGTTGTTGATCCTGAGAATGAATGTACCTGTTGAGGAGGGCTCCTAGTAGTTAACTGGGCTCAAATTTATAAACAGAGCCTAGCAGCCATTGCTAAACGGGTTTCTCATACAAGCTGCACTTGAGAAACCTGCACTGAACTGCCTGCCTGCTCTTTGTTCCTGTTGTTTGAGCCAGCCCTTCTAAAGGAATTTCTGGAATTGTATTTCAACCAGTAGGACTGAGACTTTCCTGTCCAATCAGAGCTGTGCAGCTATGGCCTCATTAGCATATTCACTGACCAATCAGAACAGCTCCAATCTGACCAATCAGGATGGTGCTTTTTGGACCAATCAAACTGAAGATGGACTCATTTGCATGAGAATGGACCAGTCAGGGACCAGGGACTGGGACTTCTCTGTAAGTCAACACCCACACACTCACACCTCCACACCCCAGCATGAGAGAGGGCACTTTCCCTTTCCATGGAAGACTAAAAACTTCTCCCAGCTGGAGCTGAAACGCTGAAGACTTCTGGGACCAGAGCAAAGCAGATCCGTCTAACTGGAGAGGGGCCATCTTACAGCCATGCTGTTCCACAGCTGTGCTGATTCATAGTTGAACTGTAATATTTGAGCCGTTCCATAGCCATGGTGTATCATAATTGAGCTGTTTGCACTGAATAAACCTGCTCCTTCACCACACCCCAAATTAGGGATTCCTGTTGGCATTGAATTGGTGTCAGTGACCATGGTTGACAGTTTAGAAACTTGTCAGAAGCTGCATGGCCAGTAAGTGGTGCATGAAGGACTTGACTCAGGCAGTGTAACTACAGGGCATACATGCTTGCCTACTGCACTTGGCCACCTCATTTCTGATGCATTCTAGACCACCTTAGAGAACTGCTTGGCTGGAGACATGGTGGGTGGGTGGCTGTGTGACAAGTCCCCAGTATTGTAACCATGCTCCGGGCATAGTTTTCCACATGCCTTTCTTCCACAAGAAGGCCTTTCTTCACCTCTGGATTCACAAGGTGGAGGAGGTCAGGGTGCTCTTCAAACCTGAGAGTGCAAGAACCATGTGTGTGCAGACAAATATCTGAGTTCCAGGACATCTCATGGGCAGAGCCTATTGTAAGTATGGCCAGGTGAAATAAAAGAGTTATTACTAAGAATGCCCCTTCTGTAAGTGTTATGAAAGAGGAAATCTCAGGCTATAGTGGCCAGAGAAACAGAAGGGCAATAGCCATTTGTTTAATAATTTCTGCCAAGTGTAGTACACAGTGGTTATATATGTATATAGCTACTGCTTTCATGAACTTTAAATGGGGAAGACGGGTATTATAAAAGGAAACAAATAATTAGCAAGTAATTGTAGTATGTGGGATGAATAAATAGAATGGAATACTATGAAAGAGAATGTCGGGTCCAGTTTGAAATTATGTGGTTGGAGCAGGCCTCACTGAGGAATGAATTGATGACAAGAGACACAAGGATAGAAGAGTGAGACAGGCAAAGAGGTCTGGCTGTTCTGGATGGCGCGCGTAGCATGGGGAAAGCTCAGGCAGGAACTAGCTTGCACTGGCTTAGAGCCTTTGCAGTGGTGTGGGTGGAACCCAGAGGGCCGGACCCACAGGAGCAGGACGAGACTCCGTAGGAAGGCCTAATCTGCCAGCACACTGAGCTTTGGTTTGGGTTTAAGCACAAAGGAAGTGATTGCTAGGGTTCAGGTTTTGGATTTCAAGCTTCCAAGCTACAGTAGTTGCTATTAACATGTAACTTTTACCAGAGCATAAAAGATAGGAAAATTCCCAATTAGTTATTTGTTTCCCAGTTAATTTTCCTTTCAGTGAATAAGAAATTTCAAAGTTGGAAAAACTATTTAACCACCAAAAATTCAAATGCTCATTTATTTCAGTAATATATCTCAATCAAAGTATAGGGTTGCTTTCTGACACAAATGTTACCTGATGTTATTTTATAATTTCTAGCCGTGTGGTAAGAAAAATAAAGCAGTTACAAATATTTACGGTCAGGGACTTGCCAGATTCCCCTTGGTGAATTGCCCCATGCTCCTCACCACTCTTTCTGGTCCCCTCCCATCTCTCACCCGGCCACCAGCCACCTGTGCACCCCCACAGATCCAGGCATCGCATTCACCTGCTTGAGCCCTTCAGTGGATGCTAAGGGTAGAAAGCGAGGCCTTCCCGACCATTCACAACTGGATCCCTATAGACTCTGCAGCCTCATTTCCCCATCTTACGGCAGAAACAGAACTGCCAGTAGCTCCTGACACTGTCATTGTCTCTTTTTCTAGTTCCCTAACTAGGCTGTAAGGTCAGTGTCAAGAATTTAGCTCATTATCCGGCTGAAGTTGAGCACGTAGTGCTGTCAACAAATGTCTGTCAAATTAATGAACATGTAAGGCTCGCTACTTCCAACAAATGTGTGCTGAGGCCTGTAGAGGATATGATACATGTCTTCAGAGAAAAATGCCTTCAGTCGGCTGATGGGTTATAAAGGGCATGTCTGTTCCCAGGGCCAGTATCCCTGTATGGAAATGTCGGGGAGGAAAAAGAGGTGGGGTAGTTGTGGTTGCTTTACCCGCCTAGGGTTATTTGTAGACAGGTAACTTTTTTATTTATTATTTATTATTTTTCTTGTTTTTGTTTTTTTCTTTGTTTTGTTTTGTTTTTTAGCTGAGCCATCCTGCCACCTGTTGGCAGCTCAGCGGCTGCTCAGCTCGGGCAGGCACTCAAACCGCTGTTGCTCAGAGCTCAAACTCTTGATCGAGCTTTTAACCAACTGAGCCAATCAGCCGGCCCGACAGGTAACTTTTTAAAATGATTTACATGTTGTTTTTCTTTTTGGTAGCACAGAGTACAAACTCAAAAGCATGTGCAGTGAAAAATAACTGCCTCTCCCCACCCCTCCTCTTACCAATGGGGTCCTTGGGAGCAACACCAGTTACCAGACTCTGTGTGTCCTTCCAGAGCATCTACATGTATGCTACTGTCCCCCTTTCTAAAAACACAGATTGTAGAGTACCGGATACATTGTTCTGCATTTTGTTACTTTTATTTAACAATGAATTTCAAAGGTCTTTTCATTACAGTAATATAGGACTTCCTCATTTTGAGTAATGGCTGCAAAATATTCAATTGCATGGATGCACCATGATATAGTGAAATCAGTGGTCCCAAATTGTTGTGTAGTGAGGCTGTTTCATTATTGCAAGAATGCTGCAATTAATGTCCTTGGATATATGCCATTTCATACTTTGGCAAGTATGTCTGCAGGAAAAACTCCTTGAAGTGGGTTGCTGAGCTCAAAGGCTGTGTGCAATTTTTAATTTAGAAAAACTGCCATTTCACCCTCTGTACAGGTGGTACTAGTGTGCATCCACCATGAGAGGTGGGGCAGTGCCCACACCTTGCCAGCACAGAATGTTCACTAGCTCTCTGATCTTTGCCAATCTGATAAAACAGTGTCTAAGAGTGGGTTTACCCCCATCTATGTTGAGATATAATTGACACATAACATTATGTAAATTTAAGATATACAATGTGATGATTTGATACAGGTAGAGACTGTGAAATGTTTATCACAATAAGGTTAGGTAACACATTCTTCAGCTCACATAATCACTGTTTTGCTGTTGTGATAAGAACAGTAAAGCTCTACTCTCATAGCAACTTTCAAGTGTATGATACAGTGTTAATTATAGTTAGCATGCTTACAGTAGCTCCCAGAATTTATTCATCTTATGCTGAGAGTGCAGTTATCTTGCTGTGAATTAGATTGGGCATCTTTTCATATTCTTACATGCCACTGTATCTCTGTAGCATTATTGGTTTTTAGAAATCGATTTATAGGTTCTCTTCCCATAACAAGGCAATTAGCTTTGGTAGCTTTTGCAAATATATTTTATTAGTTGGTCTTTTGTTGTTGTTTGGACTGTACATAATGGATGCTTGTTATAAAAGCTTTAGATTTTTATGCAAAAATTTGATTAATCTTTTCTTTCATTCTTCTGAGTTTTAAACCACAGGTAAAAAGTGTTTACCCATACCAAGATTACTTTTTAAATTAATTGTCCACTTTTTTCCAGTTTTTTTGTTTGTTGGTTGGTTTTTTGTTGTTTGTTTTTTACTTTAAAAAGTTTGATCCCTTGGAATCTTGTGGTGTGAATGAGACCAACTCGTCCCAGTGGTCACCTGGCTTGTGCACGCCAGGTACCTAGAGGGTCCCTGAGAGGATTGGGTGGGAGATGAGAAAGAAAGAGAAGAGAAGGGCCAGCTGAGTGGCTCAGTTAAGAGCTCGCTCAAGAATTTGAGCTCTGCGCAACAGCGGTTCAAGTCCCGGCCCGAGCTGAGCAGCCGCTGAGCTGCCAACAGGTGGCAGGATGGCTCAGCTAAAAAAAAAAAAAAAGAATCAGAATACTATTTAAAAAAAAAGAAAAGAGAGACAAAAGCTGGGAGCAGGAGGGCCTCAGCCTGCTGGTAACAGACTAAGAACCACGTTTATTGGAAATACAAGGTTTTTAAGAGGAAGCGATTTCCTCATTCTAGGGAGCAATTCTCTAAAGCTAAAACTCGTGGGCTGAGGAGAAACGATTTCTCCTCAGCAACAAGCTATGTTATACTCAATATAAACCAATGGTATAGCTAGGCAAGGTTAAACTGAGGCAAATAGAAACTGTCAACAAGTCCACAGTAGAAAGTTTCAAGCATATGATGCAGGTCCATGGTGGAAAGTCCCAGGGTGGTGATGCATATCGAAACTGCAAGTCCATAGTCCATGAGCAACTGAGTCCCTTTGTCCATAAGCTTTTCCTATCAGCAAGCTGGGATCTTTACTCTTCGCACTTGTGTTTTCTGGAAGCAGTTTAAGGCAGAAGTACTTTCCCAAATGTCCCCACCAAAAGGCTCCAAGGCTGCTCACCCCAGGCTTGTATCTACCTGGAGACCCAAGCTTGCCAACGTAAAGCCTCAGTGTCCCTGGCTGATCCTAGCCAGCTCCCAACATCGGTGGAAAATATAAGATTATAAAACCAATTTAATTTTTTTCCAGATGGCTGTCTAGGTGTCACAACATTACTGAATGCAAAGGATTAGTCTCTTGGTGAGCATAATCCAGTGAATCTCAACCAAGACAGAATACAAGCAAAGTTTATTACTCGCAGCAAGTAAGGGGAACCCTGGGGATAATTCCCAAAGCAGTGTCTCTCCGAATTCACAGGGGAAATTGCCTTTACTGGGACTAGTTATGCATCATCATCAAAAAGGGACAGGCCATTATATGAAGAGTCTAGGTCATTCTATCACAGGTGAAGAAGGGATCATGCTTTATCATATATCACGTGTAGAAAATGGTGGATAAGCTCTGTCTGGGGAGGAAAATTCAGTATTGTAATTGAGCAGGGTCAGTCTTTGTTTCTTTTAGGCTTCCTTACCTGATTTCAGCAGGAACAGGGTGTCATTGTCTTGTGGCCAGCCTTTCAGGGAATGAACGTCCTTGTTCTGTAAGACAACTCAGCAAGGATTGTTAGTTTTACAACTCAGCAACCCTTTTCACCCTATTTTGCTAACAACGCCACCATCGATTAACTGATTTAAGATGCCATCTTTGTCTTTTACCACATTTCACACACATTTTGATCTTTTTTCTGGACCAGTATGTCTCATTGGTCTATCTGTGACATATGAGCCAGTACTTTACATTATTATAGCTTGATAATAACATGACTTTTAAAACTATAAATTGACCCTAAAATATTGACAATAAAATTATGTATTTTTCTAAAATAATTTCTTATCTCAAAACCTTCTTCCAGAATAATTATACTTTGACACTGTGCTGTTCCTTGTCTTTGGATGACTGTATCAGAGTAATTCTTAAGCCCAGATAAGGTATATTCTTCCAGGGAAGACTTGCAGTTGCTTTTGCGAAGTGCCTCATGGAGCACTCGGAACACTTACATTTATGACTGGGATATTTTTTAATACCCAGGGGATGTGAATCTGGCTACATGGACACATGAGGGCTGTCATGTGGTTATAAAATCGTAGGACTTGATTCATTTTTCTCTTGTTCTGAGCTGCACAAGACACCGTGGAGTCCTCTGGGTGCTGGAGACGGGGACAAGTTTACTTCTGGTTTCTTCCCAGTCCTGAAGTATGTAGCCCTTTCAGGTTCCAGCTTTAAAAAGGGACAGTCCCCCCTTAGATGCTCCCAAGGAGCTGACCTTGGCCTTTGAACTCTGTATACATTGCCCCAGCAGGATGTCAAAAACCAACTTTCAAATCTGCCTGAAACTTCAAATGCCACCAGGCAGAAAGCAGCTTCGTCAGACTCTTACCGGTCTAGAATTACATTTACACTGAGATTTCAACCTACTATTTCTCTTTATGATCTTTCCAGCTTTTCAATGAAGATTTTAAAAATATTTTTATTACGTCTTTTAGTTGCTTTAACCAGGAGATTTTGATTTCAGTAAACTAACCCACTTCCTAGAGATAGAACCCTCTGCTGTCAAACCCATCCAGTCAGGTCCCCCACTTCTCCACTGAAACTGCTCTTGACAAGGTTATCAGTGCCCTACATATTTGTTAAACATTATGGTCACTTCTCTGCTCTCCTCTTACTTTACCTGTCAGGAGCATTTGACACAGTTTATTACTCTATTTACCTGGCTCTCAGAACAACACATTTTCTTGGATTTCCTTCTACTTACTTCCCACAATTCATTGGTAATAATATCTTCTGCTAGTTCTTTCTCATCTCCCAGAGCACTTAATGTTGCAGTAGCCTATCAGTGATGTCATGCAAATGAATGACTGAAATACCATCTATGGACCGAGGACTCCCAACCTTACATGCTTAGCATGGGCATCTACAGTGTAATCCAGACTCATGTATGTAGCAGCCTGCTCAAAATTTCCACCTGGATGTTTAATCAAGATTCAGCCCAGGATCACCAAATCTGCCTGGGACTGAGGCATGAGAGAACAAAAAATAAATAAATAAATAAATAAATAAGGAATATGGGGGTATTTCCTCTTCTCTGAGCTTTAGGCATCCCCTTTCCTGATCTTGATACAGAACTAGGTTTCTTGTGATGCTTTCTCTGTTTGTACCCTAGTGCCCACATCTAGGTTTCAGACTAGGGGAAATCAGCATAGAGGGACTTGCTTGCCAGTTCAGTAGTACTTCAAATTTCAGTCTTTTCCCCAAATCTGCCTGCTATCATTTATTCTCCAGAGTCTTCAGATAGCATTTTATGCTTTCATTTCAGGCTTAAAGCAACATTCCGTGGGAGAAAAAGGATGGATTCTACTTACTTCATATTACCCAGCACCAGAATCCAAAATAAAATTTTTATTTTTATACAGCATTGTATTTTTCCCAAGCTAACTGCCTTAAAGGTTTTCTTATATATATATATATATATATATATTTAAAGATTTTTATTGGGGAATTGGGGGATGGTAACAGCGCTGGGGAATTGGGGGATGGGGAACAGACAAGTTGCTGTCCTTTTGTTCTTCAGTCTAGTTGTGGAAGACGTTGTTTCACTGGCCCAAGTTGGCGCCATCATTGCGCTCTTCCTGGGTGAGGCAGATCAGTCGCCAGCTTCTGGACGGCCGCTCACAGTGGCTGCTGGCC
>NW_017731697.1:438479-479813 GCF_001890085.2 Hipposideros armiger
TGTTCAGCATCTTAGCTGTAGAGGGCAGTGTCACTGGCCCTCATATGTGGGATCCGAACCGGGGCCCTCTGGCATCCCAAGCCAGTTCTCAACCATCGTGCCACTCGGCCGGCCCCCAAGCCAGCTCTTAACCATCGCGCCACTCGGCCATCCCAAGGTTTTCTTATATTAACTCCCACAGATCTTTAATTATTTTCAGATGTTTCATCATATGAATCTACCATCTTTTCTACTGATTTCACTTTTATACTATATTTCTCCATCTGGAACCTCTGGTGCACCTCCAATTTGGACTGTTTGCTCTCTAAAATTGCCTACATCTTTCCAACTGGATATTCTCTTCAATTTCTTGGATTGAATCCATTGTTTATTGCATCCCATGTATTCTTATTTCTTGGTTTAATTCCTAGTTTTGTGGAGCATATCCTCCTAAAACTTTCTCAGAAAGGAAGCATAAGAGATGAACTTCATGTCCTTGTATGTCTGAATATGTCTTCATTATACCTGTACATCTGATCGGTAGTTGAGTGATTACAGAATTCTAAGGGTGTGAGTAAGGGGACAAGTTAATCTTTCTGTCAGCAGGTTTTCAAATACTACCCTTGTTTCTTAGGTCAATACATCACATGGAAATTATTGTTTAGATAAAAGAGATCCATAGTTGAAGTAGAATAATTATAGGTAGAGTCAAGTTTTCATGTGAACTGGAAGATTCAATAACCTCTTTTAGTGTATGTATCCAGAAAACTAAGGTTTGTAATTTGAGAGAAATATTTGTAGTATGCTGCTTTTTTAACATAATGTGGATTTAAAGTTTGATCAATTCTAAAGGGGCTAACCTTGATTAATTCACTATGTTGGTGTCATGTTATTATGAAGCTTTCATGTGAGAAGAATTCTGAGATGAATAAATAATGAAAGTTACTATGCTTTAGAATCAGGAGAACTCCTCCTTCTTAATGTCACACAGTTCCATTATTGGTTTTGTGCTGGTCTCAGCCTATCAATGACCAATGTTGTGGCTGGACCAGCCTTTGTGGTTCTTACTATGATGCCCTTCAGCAATAACCATTAGGAAATGTTAGGACACAATCCAGGTTTATTACTCACAGGACCTGGTAATTACACAGCACACCTGGACCCACACAGTAAGGTTGCAATTAGAGAAAGAGTGCATGAGCCTGGGGTTCTGCTTTTGTTGGGGTCGAAGCTGGGCCTAATGTGTCATGGGCTCACTCTTTATTGGTGAATTTAAAACATGACAGTGGGAATTTAAAGCATGGGAACAGAAAACAAAACAAATAGCCCAAATGGTCAGTGATTGAAATCAACCAAGATCTCTAAAAGAAAGGAGTCTCAGTATGGGGAGGTTGCCTGGCTCTTTATCTAGCCCTGTGGCTGCAATGTGTTTATTCAAGATAACCCTTTGTAAAATAGGTGCCTTACATTAAGGCCTAAGTCAGGCACTTGCCTTACAAAACAGAAAAAAATAAAAATGAAAAAATGGCTCTCAGGGCTCGCACTACAGTCCTGATGCTAAGTTTTACCCACTTTGCTATTTTAGAGATGAGAGTTGTTGAGAATTGAGAATTTATATTTACTATATTTTTAAGTATTTTTCTCCTGAGATTTGATTATGAATTTTCAGAGTCCTGGAGATTACAAAAAGATGGATGAGCCATGTACTACTAGAGATCATGCGGTTACATAGTACTAAGTAGCTACGGCACATGAAAGAACTCCAACGGGTGCCATGAGGAGAAAAGAACAAACTGTTGGAATTCACAGAAATGACAGAGGTGTTTTTAAAGGCTTCATGAAATGGCTACATACAGCGAGTGATCTTTAAAACTGGAATCAACTGGTAAGGAATGTGGAAGAAGCAATATGTGGGTATTTTTGGCAGAGTCATGGTGTTTTGTAGGGATGATGCATTTGGAGACACAGACTTGCCTGTTGTTTCTGGCACTTCGTAGCTATGTAATTTGGGACAAATATTTTACCATCCAGTTTTTAGTTTTTTTATTGATTTTTTTAAAAAGGAGTGGACTGGGGAATTTTAAAGATCCTATCCAATTATATTATTTCTGCCCTTTTTTGTTAACGAGTGCATAGGCTGAGAATAAATCTTGAAGGGGTTTTGTCACCAGTGTTATGTGTTTGAACTTACTAAGTAGGCAGTCGGGATGGACTGGGAAGATGAGATGAAGAGAATGTCAAGATTACACATATTCATTACAAAAGTGGTTTGTTACCAGGGATGGTTATCAGAATTACCTGTGGAGCTGTTTAAAAATGCAATTATTTATGTTTTTGGCCCTACTCCTACAGATTCTGTGGTAGAAAAATATTATGGATACTTGAAATTAGGGAGAGACTGGATCTTGAGCGTCCAGTTATGCAACTGTTGCAATAATTCATCTGAGTAATGATAATATATTAGGTTGGTACAAACATAATTGCAGTTTTTCCATTGTTGAAATTTGCCTTTGATATTGGAATACATTCTTAAATAAATGTGGCTGTGTTATACATCATTTTAATGAGCATTTCTCACTTTATGTTTTTTTGCTAATGACTTATTACTTTTTGTTTTATATGTATTTTAGACTATGGAAATGATGTTAGACAAAAAGCATATTCGAACGATTTTCTTATTCGGGTTCATCGAAGCTGATCCTCTTACAACTACACGAAAAGTTGCTGAAGACTCAATGTCAACCAATCTATGGTCGTGTGGCATTTGAAGCAAATTGGGAAGGTAAAAAAGCTCGAAAGTGGGTGCCTCATGAGCTGACCACAAATTTAAAAAATTGTTGTTTTGAAGTGTCATCTTGTCTTATTCTATGCCATAACAATGAACCATTTCTCAATGGGATTGTGACATGTGACAAAAAGTGGATTTTACATGACAACTGGCAATGACAAGCTCAGTGGTTGGACTGAGAAGCTCCAAAGCACTTCCCAAAGCCAAACTTGCACCAAAAAAAGGTCATGGTCGCTGTTTGGTGGTCTACTGCTGGTCTGATCCACTATAGCTTTCTGAATCCCAGTGAAAGCATTACATCGAAGAAGTATGCTCAGCACATCGATGAGATGCACCGAAAACTGCAATGCCTGCAGCCGGCATTGGTCAACAGAAAGGGCCCAATTCTTTTCCACGACAAAACCCTACCACATGTCACACAACCAACACTTCAAAAGTTGAATGAATTGGGCTACGAAGTTTTGCCTCATCCGCCATATTCACCTGACCTCTCGCCAACCGACTACTGCTTCTTCAAGCGTCTGGACAACTTTTTGCAGGGAAAACACTTCCACAATCAGCAGGATGCAGAAAATGCTTTTCAAGAATTCATCGAATCCTGAAGCACTGATTTTTAGGCTACAGGAATAAACAAACTTATTTCTCATTGGCAAAAATGTGTTGATTGTAATTGTTCCTATTTTGATTAATAAAGATGTGTTTGAGCCTAGTTATAATGATTTAAAATTCGGGGTCCAAAACCGCAGTTACTTCTGCACCAATCTAATAGGTAAAGGAGGTGTCAATGTTTATTCCTTGAGAAGTAAGTCATGATCCTCATATTTCTCCTTATCGTTTAAGTTTTCTTTAATCATCACCTTTTCTTACCCTTTTTAGTGTTTTTACTCCTACCATCATAGCATGCTAGATATGTTCACATCATAGGTAATATTCACTGAGCATTTACTATCCGTCAGGTACTGTGTGTGCACTTTACCTACTTTATGCCATGAAATGCATACAAAACCCCAGTTTTGTGGGGTGGCTGATTACCTATCAGCTAGATGCAGTTATCATACTCACTTTATGGATGAGAAATCTGTGACTTGTTCAAGATCACAGTGTTAGAGTAAGAGAAGGGTTTTAAATGTAAAGTCTTGGGGCCACCCAGGTGGCTCATTGGTTAAGAGTTGGCTTGGGAGCACATGGTCTAAGCAGCAGGGCCGCTGGTTCAGATCCCACATGGGCCACTGATGCTGTGCCCTCTACAGCTAAGATGATGAACAACAGCTCAACCTGGAGCTGGGCTGCCGTGAGTCGCCGGTGATGGGGTAGGCTGCAGTGGGCTGCCGTGGGCTGCTGTGAGCTACCATGAGTGGTTGGCGGCCAGCAGTGAGCTGCTGTAAACCGCTGTGAGCGGCTGTCCAATGACCGGCGACCGATCTGCCTCAGCTGGGAAGAGCGCAATGATCACAATACCAACATGGGCCAGTGAAGCGACATCCCCCACAACTAGACTGAAGAACAAAAGGACAGTAACTTGTCTATTCCCCTTCTCCAATTCCCCAACACTGTTCCCTCCCCCCAATTCTCTAATAAAATCTTTTTTTAAAATGATAAATGTGAAGTCTTTCTGATTCTAGAAACCAAATCCTTAACCACTAAGCTGTAATGCTGTGGGTCTTGAAGAACTGGTTGATCTGGCCGCCAAAGTCCTCGCTCACCTCTTCTCTCTGTTTATCCCCTTCCCAAAATATGAGTCAACATCAAAAGATGTCTGTAATAATGCTCGTACATATGTGATTGAGAACAGAGTTATTTCAATGAATGAATGTGTCCACCAACCTATTCTGCATAGAAAAAACACATAGAAAAAACACATGCACAAAAGATGTTTTGAAGATATTGTTGACCTTAAAAGAAAAAAAGAGCCAGCTATTTTACCAGCAAGATGGGTTTATTTGGAAATAGCAGAGGAATTGCCATTTGGAACAAGCAAATTATGGTGAACCATAAGCAAGTCCAAAGAACAGAGGAGATGGGTTTGCTTTTATAGAGGAAAGGGGGAAGTTGGGAGGGGCCATTTTGAAGAGTTCAGTATGATAACAGCTTCTCATTGGCTTGGCTGTTGCTGGGCAAGGAGAAGTTCTTCCTTCCTTCTGCTGGGGCATGTAAAGTAAGCTTCCTCCTGTTTGGAGTCTGAGTGGTAGTGTGTGAAAGCTTCCCTTTCAGGGCTTTCCTACTTCATTTTAAATGAGGTTTCCTTTACTTATTTTCATAATATTTTCAACATAGTAGCCAGAGTGGTCCTTTTAAACTTGTCAAACCATCTCATTCTTCTCTCAAAGCCCTCCAATGTAACCTTCCAATGTCTCCTTAACTCACCTAGAATAAAAGCAAGACTATAATTATAATGGCTTATGGGGCTCCACATAATATGCCCTTATTACTTCATGACATAGTTTTTTGTGTCCACCTGGCTAGGATATAGTACCCAGTTATTCAATCAAACACTAATCAAATACCCGTAAAGGTATTTTGTAGATATTGTTAACACTCTGATCAGTAGACTTCAAGTAGAGAGAAGTACTTGTAATTATCCTCAATAATGTGTGTGGGCCGCATCCAATTAGTTGAAGACCTTAGAAGCAAATTTCCAAGTTTCCCAGAAGATAAGTAATTCTGCCTCAAGACTACTGCACCAACCCTTGCTTGAGCTTCTAGCCTGCCCCCTGCCCTACAGATTTCAGACTTGCCAACCTCCACAATCATGGGAGCCAATTTCTTAATTCCCTTGAATATATATTCTCTTGAATATATATACCGGGAGTGTCAAAAAATGTACACAAGTGGACACTTTGGTCAACGATGTTCAAGCAGTAGTTCACCACAATCTGAAGTGTCTGGATGCTGATGGTAACCACTTTGAGCACCTCTTGTAATTGCAGAAGTCAAACGTGACTTGTATTCATCTTTTGTTGTTGGTACATATTGAGTATTACAATTTTAATACAGTTTTTTCCCTTTCTTAAAATATGTATACATTTTTTTGGCACTCTATGTATATATATCCCCTATTGCCTTATTGGGTATAGTATAGTTAGATACTGTATAGACTGTATAGATTATTTATCTATAATCTTTTATCTATCTGTCTGCCTTTGATATATATATATATATATATATATATATATATATATATTCTCTCTCTCCTATCTTATATCTATATATATGTCTATTGGGTAGAGCCAATAGGAGTATATATAAATACAGATACCTTTCTATGTATAGATGTATATGTATATATATAGATAGAGATCTACATCTCCATTTATCTATCTATATGTTGTGATTCTCCAGAGAAACCAATATGTGCTATTGATCCTGCTTCTGTGGAGAACCCTGACTGATACATCTTGCCTACCTTTCTCACATTGCTCCCTTCCCTCACCCTGCTCCAACCACACCAGCCTCCTCAGTGGGTCCTCAAACATACCAGGCATGCCCCTGCCCTAGGGCCTCTCTACTGGTGGCTCCATCTGCTGGGTCTTCCCTCAGATAACCCCACTGCTCACTGTCCACCTCCTTCAAATGCTGCCTTCTCAATGATGCCTACACTGAACTCTATTTAAAATTGCAACCCATCCACTCTGGCCTTCCCCATTCTCCTTACCCTGCTCTATTATCTTCTTTTTTTCCACAGCACTTGCCATTTTCTGAAATACTACGTAATGTATTTATTTTTCTTACATATTATTTATTGTTTGTATCCACCACTTGGATGTGAACATGAAGGAAACAATCCTTGTCTATTTTGTAGATAGCTGTATCCCAGGTGCTTGGCACAGAGTAAACACCCAATGACGCTTGCTGGAACAACAATGAATAAGGAGTCTGTGGGGATCAGTAAATAGGGGCCCATGGATCTGAGATGGGGTTCTGGGATTGGTCAGCTGAGGGCCTTGATTAATGAGTGGGGTCTGCATGGCAGTGACCGATGGAAGTGGGAGGGCCAGTGGTAAGTAAATAGTGTCAACGATTTGGGCATCTCTGCGGAGGTCATTAAGGAGACTCTGGCTGTGCATAACTGTAGGAGAGGATAATTACCTTGCCCGAGGTCACCCATCTAGTAAGTGGCAGAGCTGGAATTGATCTCAATGTTGTACAATTTCAAGATGTGAAAGCTGACTGAAAGAAATGTACTGTGGCAAGAGAAAGACAAGGTCTGTGGATCCTGGAAAATTTCCCTGTCTGGCAAATCAGAATGGGTAAAAGAACTCAGAACTTGATACTGTGGGTCAGTTCAACATTCAAGTGCTCCGCTGGAATAACCTCATGATACTTAATCTGCCAGATTGTATCAGGCAACAGCATGTGGAGCCATGATACCCTAGACTAATGTACCCTTCCTGCTGTTTCTATTTCTGAGTCTGCAGGTAAATATGGGAATGTACCCCAGCCAGATGCAGGTGCTAGGGAGAGGGCATTGTCCACAGCAAGAGTCCTTTCCCTGTGGGGAGCTGGTGCCCTGCAGCAATTATTTTGATATTGGTGTGTAGGACGACAGGGAAAAGATACAAGAAGCAGAAAGACCAGTTAGTTAGAATCCTGCCATAGTGATCCATGCATGAAGTGATGAGGCTTAAAATGTCCAAATCCAGTGCCCCCATGAGTCTGCTTCTCTACAGTTCTGTCTGCCTTTTTCATCCAGTTGTCCCACTCAGTCTCTCCCCTTTCAGAGCCCTATCTCTCATCTTGGTTCTTACCCTTTGCTCCACAGATTGAAAGGTCATCTCTGAAATGCCCAACCAATTTGTCATGATTATCAGTATGCAGCTCTGCCTGTCCACATGCAAGCAGGTTTTCCTCTCAAAGCCCAAGAGATGGAAAATATTTACACTTGAAAATTTTTCATTTTTAGAAATAAAGATGTCACTATTACTGAGTATTTCTGATGAGGTTTTATTCTATTAAATGACGATGGAAAGATTCACTTGGAATTATGTGTTTATTCCATTTTGGAAGGAGTCTTACAAATTGATATAAAAAAACAACAGAAAATCCAAGTCAAACTTTTTGGGAAAGTTACATTTGTTTAACAAGAGTCAATAAAGTGAGAAGCAATGAGTGTAATGAATTTGGGGAAATTTCCCAAAGAACACAGAATGTAATAGATGTGACAAAGATATAATAAATGTGTCAAAAAATTCACACTAGTGAAAAAGCATAAGAATATAATTAATATAAAAAAGGCCCTCCTATACAAATTGCAACACATTGGACACAGGTGATAACCTTACAAATAGGTCAGTAAAAGCTCATGTTAAAATGTAATTTTACTGCACTTCAAAGACCTCATCCTGGAGAGCATCCTGTGATTGAAAGTGGAAAAGCCTCCAATCCATAATCCCATTTCCACTGGAACACATAATTCATACTGGGGAGAAGTCATTTGAGGGCAATGAATGTGAGAAAACCTACAATATAGCTCAGCTCTTATTCAACATTAAAGAAACCATGCGGGTAGGATGCCTTATAAATTCCACAGATTTGAAAAAGACATTATTCAGGGTTTCAAATTGATTGATTGGACATCAGAGAATGCAAAGCTATGCCTACAAATAGTGGGGGGAATCCTCAGGGAGTTGTGAACCCCACTGAGCATCACAGAAATGATCAAAGGGAGAGACCTTATGTACACATTGAATGTGAAAAATCTTCTGGAAATCAAACCTTTGATTGCATTCGAGAATTCAGAAAGGAGACCATACGAGTGCAAAGTACGATAACACCTTTGGGAGCAGAGGCCACTGCACACAGAATGGCTCGTGCTGTGGCTCATGGACCAGTGGACCAATGCGAGAAGGCCGTAGGAGAAGACAGAGCTCACCGTGCATCAGAGAACTCACACCAGACACACAGGCAGGAATGAGTGTGTGGACGTCTTCAGCAGGAATCCAGGATTAAGTCAGAAACCTCACATCAGAGTGGGAGAAATCCTCTAAATATCGGAAAGTTTTTACTAAGAAATCATCCAAACTCTGAGTCACAGAGTTCAGAATGGGGAAATCCACGAAAATGTAACAAATGTGGGAAAGTTTTCAACTAGAAGCCAAGACTTATTGCACATCAGAGAATTCATCCTGAGAGAAAGACCAAGAAAACAGTAAATGCAGGAAAACCTTTATTTGGAGATCAGAGCTCAATGACTCTACAAGTTAGTCTGGGAGAAAAAGCACTGATAGGGAAAAGCCTTCAGCAAGAAAACACATGTCATTATACATCAGAAAACCCACACAGGAGAGAAGTCCTGTGAAAGAATGAATTTGGGAAAGCATTCAGCCTCACATGAGACCTTATAACTAACACTGCAGAGAAGCAAACCCTAGGAATGCAACATGTGTAAGGAAGGAGACCCTGGACACCAAAAATGTTATTCTGAGGAGAAGCCCTATTCATTTAAGGAATGCAGAAATACCTAGTCCCAAGGTCAAAATCTTTATGCACCAGAGACTGTGTATAGAGAAGGATCTCTACGTTGTATGATGCTGGCCATTACATAGTAAAGCATTCACACTTATAAATAAATAAAAAGAGTCAGTGTTCAATGTAAATTCTACCCCAAGGAAATAAAATCCCATCACTAAACCAAGCTTTATGTTAAAAAAAAAATTACTGACAAGTGAACATCCTCTCATGGGTAGAGCAAGTGCCTTCCTCCCAATGCCTCACACTTGCCTTCCAAACGGGACTTCCCGGGGGCATTGGGAGAGAGGCGTTTTTATATCTATCCTATTTTATCCACTTGGAATTAACCTTCACCATGGACACAACTCTCTCTGTCACTGGTCCCAACCTGGAACTCCTGAACACAAACCCTCAACAGGCATCAGAGGAGGGCAAATGCCCCGCCTTGTTAGTTTATTCTCACACCACTAAACCGTACAAATGCATCTAATTTTCTTAAGGTTTCAGGGTCACATGCCAGAGCACAGATGGGAAAGGAAAAAAGCTGTACTCTGAGTGTTACATCCCTCAGATCCCAGGAGACAGATCCCAAGGGAAAGGCCCTTACACGAGTAACTTCATGGGGTGCACCCTGTCCCACTGCTTACTCCCCTGCCCCTGCAGGCCCACCCTCTCTCACAGGGGTTGCACCCAAGGCCCTGTCCCTCCGTGCCAGGCCCACTCTCCTCAGTCCAGAATACAGACCCGCACATCTACTGTGGAGACGGCTCCTCCCCAACGCCAGCCCTCTAGTTCACTCAGGAGTCTATACACGCTCACGCGCCATCCGATCCCTAGATCTGGTGGTTGGTCAAGGTGGAAATGTCACTCACACTGGGCCAAGCCCAGGGATTCACTGTGACCTCTCAACTTCAGACCAGAGAGTGTGACTGTAGTCCCTCTCTAGAAGTAGACACCTCTGGGTGACCATTCCCCCCTGTGAGTAGAAAGTCCAGTCTGCGGTGAAGAAGTCTAATGCCGACACACACTGACCAGCAGAGATAACATCGGCATGTAGGCCCAGGCCTTTCTGGAGGCGAGTCCCATCCTGCAGGGCATGGCCTCCGTGGACCTCCTTCGCTGCATGCCCGGACTCCTCACAGCTTCCACCGTGAAACAAGGGAAAGAAGAGAGGAGAGAGGAGAGGACACGAGCATCCCATTTACCTCCCCCCCCACTACTTGGGGACCTCCGTGTCCTCACCCTTGGGTGGGGCTGCCACAGTGGAGGTCAACTTGAGGCTCCGCTTCCGCTTCTGCACGTTCTGCTCCGGGTGGAACAGGATGACGTAGGCTTTGGGTACATAGAGCATACCGAGGGACACCGACGCACTCAGGCTCAAGGACACAGTCAGTGTGGTAGTTTGGATGTATATCTGAGCCATTGAGGAAGGGACCAGGTGGGACTCAGCCCTGTTCTCTCCACCCCACCCCCACATAGCCTGGGAATGAGCCCTTAGGAAAAGACAACTACATAAGCAAAATCCTGTGGTATGAAGAAGTAGTAGTCATGGTATGGCCCTGGGGTGGGCAGTAAGGAGGGTGAGTGGCATGGCACCAAGTGGATCAGTGACTGAGGGAAGAAGGTTTCATTCACAAAGAGTGACACTTCGGGAAATGGTCCATATGCCTAAAAGAGGCTAGAGCAAGTTAATGAGTGAATGAACATGTTTTCAAATGTACAAATGAATGAATGAACAGAGATTGAATAAAGGAACAAGTAGGCAAATGAATGGATGGCAGGGATGAATAAACAAATGTTCTACTATATATGTAAATAGATGACTGAATACTGATCAAACAAATGGATGAATCAATTAATGGATCACCTGATATAAAGCCTATGAAGAAGTAATTGAATAAAAAGTTAATCGATGGTAAGAAGCATGGATGAACAAATGCATGAATGAACAAAGGAAGAGGGGAATGACTAAGTGCACAAGCAGAGGGAGGCTGGAAAGACAAATGAGTGAACAAGTATTTAAGTACATGAATGGATCAAACAAGCAGCCATTTTTTATATGTGTGGCCCAGCTCTTGGGACAACTAAGGCCTTTCCCTTCTGTGGGCAGGCAGTAGCGAAACCAACGGGAGACCCCAGTTACCTTTTCAGCTGACTGGGCAGTGCCAAAGAAGATGGGCACAAAGGCCAGCCAGATGATGCAGGTGGTGTACATGGTGAAGCCGATGGGCTTGGCCTCATTGAAGGTCTCGGGCACACCACGGGCCTTGATGGCATACACCGTGCATGTGGCCATGAGCAGGAGGCTATAGCCCAGGCAGCCGATGAGGGACAGATCTGACATGTCGCA
The DNA here is from genome assembly GCF_001890085.2 of Hipposideros armiger. Classification (NCBI taxonomy): domain Eukaryota; kingdom Metazoa; phylum Chordata; class Mammalia; order Chiroptera; family Hipposideridae; genus Hipposideros; species Hipposideros armiger. Next base: position 450,044 of record NW_017731697.1, read on the forward strand.
CTTGAGCACCCCTCTGGCTTGCTCCGGGTCCACCGTCCGCTGCTCCTCATAATCAATCACACTGTGGGGGGGCTGGGCCCCCAGCCATGCCATCACTCCCACCACCTGTGGGAGCCAACACCACATCAGGGTCACACTCAGCCTAGCCACCAATTGAAGTCTGTGGCAGGTTAGGGTCCTCTTGAGGCTGCTTAGATCTGAGAGAACCACCATGGAGAGGAGCGGGCCATCCAGGAAGGGACTTCCCAGGCAAAGGCCTGTGACATGGCCCAGTGGAGGTACATGCTAGTTGGCTAAGGGGACCCTGGATGTCCTTTTCCTATATTCTAACCATTACTAATGCCACTTACTGAGCCCTGCAGGTGCAGTGACAGCAGGCATTGTGACCCTGAATACATCTTCTCCATCTACAGAATGGGAACCCCCCTAATGTGCTGTGAGAACACAGTGTCAGCTCAGAGGCGCGGCTGGTGCCTGTACCCTGGTTAACAGCCAGGCCCAGCACAGATATCCTCCCATCACAATCCTCTAGGCAGGCAAGCAGGATCCTCTCCATTCTGCAGATGTGAAGTGCTAGCTTGTCCCCATCCAGCAACATGGCAAACCTAGTGCCTGAAGAGCCCCTTTCTTCTCCAGATCCAGAGAACTGCTGAAGAAGAGGTAGTGGAATCACGTGTGAGCGCACAGTGCAGCTCACAGTGAAGAGGCCTGTGGTGGAGAGCAGTGAGAATGTGAGCTGATGCAGGGCTGTCTGGGAGGTTATCTGAGTCGGACACAGGTCCTAACAGGGAGCAGATGGAGTTTCAATTCCCTCACAGTCAGGAGACATGACCTTGAGCCAAGGGAAGCTGGGGAGTGGGAACTAAGACACCTGCATAAGACAGGACCCTGGACAGGCTGCCCCATAAGTTCATACAGGTCATTCCTTGCACAAAACACCTGATTTGGGAAGGAGAGGGGCAAGAGGGGGACTGAAATCTAGCCACTGCTCCAGTGCGCACTGGAGTAGTCTGTGTGAGCCTCAAGGAAGGGACTTTTAAAACAATTTGTACACCTAGAAGAGCACCTTTCTGTGCTTCTCCCAAAAGTAGCAGCTCTATGAACAAGGGACTAATAAAATAACACCCACCCACTGTCCAACATGGAGGCTTCTCTTATAACAAGGCTCCAGGTGGTGGGGGAGAGTTTCCCATGAGAAACTAAAACTCAAGGCCTGAGAAATGTAGGAGCAGCAACCAAAATGTACCCCACTGAGTTTGTAAACCATGTAATTGATGAAAAGCTAGGACCCAGCCCATGTAACAAACTCCTACAAAGTAACAGGACATGACCAAAGCATAGGAACAGGAACGTTACAAAGAGGACAGCTGGCAAAGGTCAGCTGCACTAGAAATCAAGTAGAAGCTAACTGAAACAACAGAGATATCATTTCACACTCATCGTTTTGGTAAATAACCCAGTAGAGTTCAATGTGTGCCTGCCTCTTTGAAAGAGTCCAGGATTTCCAGAAATTAGAGCATAATGTGGGGAGTCCCTAGGTGATCTGGAGGGCACTGAATGTAGCCTAAGCATCTCTTTCCTGGGATGAGGTGTGCCATGGGGTTTCCAGGCAACATGAGCCAGGATTCCGGTCCTGACGGGAAGCTCACATACTGCACCTGCAGGAAGATGGCAGCAAGGTTCCAGCCATGGAGAACCCTGCAGACCGAGGCCTGTGAGTGGGAACGGACACCATGTACGCATAGCTGCGTAGGGAGAAGGGCTCAGCTGGAATGGAGAGCATGCTGTGTCAACATGGGCTGAGTCTGGGCCCTCCACCTCGCCCTGAGGACTGGGCTGCAGTGTCACAAAATGCCACACACACCTTTCTCTTAGCATAGAACACACCCAGGGCTTTCCAGACCAAGGAGTCATTTCCAAAGCTGTGGTATTACTGTCTTAGAGAAAGAGCCAAAGGAATTCTGCTCTTGCTGCACATACATCATGAAATCTGGCTACTCGTGGAGCTCAATGCTGCCCTCCACGGACCTCCCTGGAGCCCGTGCCTCTCATCAGTGGGCAGCAGTAACTCCCTTATGGAAACAGATTCTTTGCTTGGGGAAAATTCATCAGGTATCTCTTTCCTCTATTTTTATATGGGAGCCAAATGACGGCAGAACAAGTTCAGTGTATGATACTAATTTCATTGTTTTACAGAAAAATAGCTAGAAGTGGGCACCCTGGCTTTACTGACCCACTTTCCTTCCAGGACGACGCAAGGGAGCGGCTACTCATACCTAGTTCTCACAGGAGAACAGGAGGGCCCTATTTCTCAAGGCTTTCTACCTTTTAAACATGGAAACCAAAACAGAAGAATAACTCTCTGATTTTTCAAGTGGAGGTCAGTGCCCCAGCTATCACTGCAGGAGCCCAGGGACCCACCTGCACAGAGGTGAGGCAGAAGGTGATAACGAGCTGCGAGGTGGGGCTAATGAAGGGCGGGGGCGTGACGGAGCGCTTCCCCTGCTCGAAGATGCGGTAGATGCGGTTGGTCTTGGTGAACAGGGCCGAGTAGCTGAGGGTGGTGCCCAGGCCGAGGAAGAGTCTCCGGGCGGCGCAGACCGCCCCCCCGGGCTTGGCCACCATGAGGAAGGTGATGGCATAGATCAGGAAGATGCCGGTGAGCAGCATGTAGCTGAGCTCGCGACCCGAGGCCCGGACGATGGGTGTGTTGTTGTGCCGCACGAAGGTGGCCACAACTACCGTGGTGGCCGTGATGCCCAGTATGGCCAGGAGGAGCGGCGGTGCAGCCCAGGGTGAGGCCCAGGTGAGGCTGACCACGGGCGTGGGGCGGCAGCCTGTGCGGTTGCGCGTGGGCCGCATGTCGCCCGGGCAGGCCTCGCACGTGAACTCATCGGCCTGGAAGCGGTACCCATCGCAGGCCTCACAGTGCCAGCAGCAGGGCACACCCTTCACCATCTTCTTCCGCTCACCCGGCCCACAGGGGAGGCTGCACTGAGACGTCGGCACCTCCTGGGGGTCCCCCGACCACTGTAGGGCTTCCACCTACAACATAGGACACACGGCTTGTGACTGCCATGCCAGGAGTAGGGGGCCTGCCTCCCCTCACCAGGAGCTCAGCCTGTGCCACTCACATCCAACCTGAGGGTCTCTGCCCACTGGCCCACCGCCTGGTAGCCGCCGCTGCCCGCACTGCCGTTGGCCGCCTGGTACTGGAAGATGTCGTATCTCCCCGGTGCATCCCCATTCTCGTTGAACATTACCGGCGTTCCGGCGCTACCTGGAGGGAGAGTCTGGCATCCTCAGCTAGTTCTCCAGCCCATCCAAACCAGCCTCCTGGAGGGGCCAGAGTACCAGCCAGGATAAAGGAAGAGCTCAACAAGCATGCAAAGATGCTCACTGGCATCAGGGAAATGCCCATCAAGCCACCTGAGATACCACCTCATGCCCATTAGGACAGCCATTATTCAAGCAACCGAAAATAACAAGGATCAGCCAAGGACTCGGAGAAACTGGAAACTTTGTGCACTGCTGGTGGGAATGTAAAAGGGTGCAGTCACTGTGGAAAACAGTATGGTGGTTCCACAAAAAACTAAACACAGAATTACCACCCGATCCAGCAATTCCACTTCCAGGCATCTACCCAAAAGAATTGATGCAGGAACTCGAAGAGATACTGGTACAGCCGTGTTCATAGTAGCATATTCACAACAGCCAAAAGATGGAAGCAATTTAAGTGTTCATTGGGGGTTGGATAGGTAAACGAAATGTGGCATATCCACACAATGGGACACTATTCAGCCTTAAAAAGGAAGGAGGACTGGCCGAGTGACGCGTTGGTTAAGAGCTGGCTTGGGATTCCAGAGGGCCCCAGTTCAGATCCCACGTATAAGAGCCAGTGACACTGCCCTCTACAGCTAAGATGCTGAACAACAGCTCAACCTGGAGCTGGGGTGCCAGGAGTCACCGGCGATGGCATAGGCTGCAGCCCCTGTGGCAGTGGGTTGCCATGAGGCTACTGTGTGTAGCCAGCAGCCAGCGTGAGCGGCCAGCAGCCGCAGTGAGCGGCCGTCCAGAAGCCGGCGACTGATCTGCCTCGCCCGGGAAGANAGCGGCCGTCCAGAAGCCGGCGACTGATCTGCCTCGCCCGGGAAGAGCGCAATGATGGTGCCAGCTTGGGCCAGTGAAGCAACGTCCTCCACAACCAGACTGAAGAACAAAAGGACAGCGACTTGTCTGTTCCCCTTCCCTGATTCCCCAATGCTGTTCCCTCCCCCAATTCCCCAATAAAATTGTTTAAAAAAAAAAAAAGGAAGGAAATTCAGACACATGTACAATGTGGATGAACCTGGAGAATGAACCTTGTGCTAAGTGAAATAAGCCAGTCACAAAAAGACAAATAATGCACGATTCCACCCATACAGAGTATTTAGAGAAGTCAAGTTCATAGAAACAGAAAGTAGGATGGTGGGTGCCAGGCGCTGGGAGAGAGGAATGGGAAATTTTTGCTTAATGGGAAGAGAGTTTCAGTTTTGCAAGATGAAAAGAGTTCTGGAGATGGGCTGCACAACAATGTATACTGCTAAACTGTACACTTAAAAGTAGTTAGGATGGTAAGTATATATTATGCTATGTGTATGTTAAGACAATTAAAAAAGAAAGCTTAAGTGTCCAGGTGGAAGGATGAGTTCAGACTTGCACAAAGGTCTGCGTTGGGCATGAAATTTGTACTGATTTCTTTTAGAAGCTTGTTCTACCAGCTTGTAGAGTGGGTCTGGAGTAAAATTAAGTTGCACTATTTAGCAGAGAGGTTGGTAGAGAGAAAGCGCTCAATATTTGGTGGAATATAGAGCTTTACTTTTGTAAAGGATAGCAATTGTACAAGTGCACCTCTCCCCACAAGCTAAGTCCATCTGGGCCTTTTCAGAAGCCCTGACCACATGCCAGGTCCTCTGCTGGTCCCAGGGGGCACATCAGACTTGCGCCTTGTGCTCAAGCAGCACAGGGCCTCTCTGGGACAGCGTTTGGAAGCCTGAGACTCAGAGTGGGCAGCACGTCCGCAGTCTCTCCTCACACGTGCATTGTGCCTCACATGTGCCAGAGAGACCAGATGCCTCCAAGCTCTGTGCAGTGGAGGTGAGAGTTGTGTGTGACCTGCTGAGGGTTCCAGGTAGAAGGGGCACAGAGAAATTCCCCAACACCTGAATTGTGCAAGTTAGGGCAGGGGTGCTGAAGCCTGGGAAAGGAAGAGGGTTAAGAAGTGACCAGAACTTGGCTCAAGTCCCCAGCTCTCAGGCCCAAGTGCTCCCTAGACCATGCTGCCTCTCCCATCCCTTCGATCCTGACTTGTCCCAGGTTCCACAAAGAAACCCATCCCAGTGGGTTTCCCTTCACTCGTGTATGGGCCCTGGCACCCACTCACCGTTGAAGCGGACAGCTCGAATATACTGCAGCAGCGTCCGCCCGTCGGTGGGCTCCATTGCGGAGCACAGGCCTGTGTGCCCAGGACAGAGCACCTGGTGCATGCTATGCAGGGCGTGGGCAATGGCGTACACGGCGTCAATCACAAACTGCACCTTCCCCTCCTGCTTGTAGGCAGAGTCCCGGCCGATGCGTTCCTCACCTGCCCTAGGGATGCCCAGAGGAAGTGTGCCTGGCCTCCAGGTGCCCAACCTGGCCCCACCCCATCTCCCTCGCCTCCCTCACCACTTTGCCGCCCTAGGCAGCTCTCACCTGTGCATTTGCGGGTGGAGTCGTCTGACTGGGCACCTGAGCTGGTCAGTTTGCAGTTAAAATTCTCTTCCCAGAACTCTGCGAACCAGATGTTCCGGCGGTTGTTCTCCAGGGAGCGGGTCATGAAGTACTGGTCAAATCCTGAGAGCGAGGACAGAGAAGGGTGACAACCATGAGCCAGCCAACGGTTCTCCTTCACCACTTGTTCACTTTGCTGCAAGGAGTGGCCATGCGACCATCTGGGGGCCCCATGGTAGAATTTGCATTCTGATGCAAACTCAGAGCCACACCACAGGAAAGACTTGTGCTGCCCCTTCTTTTCTGGTTGGGATGCTGCTGTGCAGATGTAATGGGCGGAGCTTCAGCAGCCACTTTGTAAATATGATGCCACAGCAGGAAGACAGAGAAACCCCAGAGGATGGTGAAACAGAAGTGGGGACAGAGCTCAGGGCTTTGAGAACATCACTGACTCACTGCCCCGAGCCCCAAGTTGCTTACTTTCAAACCTCTTGTCTTATGGTGAAATACCTTTATTGCTAAAACTACACTGTCTAGTTTGCCACTTGCAATTGAATGCATTCTAATGGAAAAGAGTGTGAGGGTGGGTATACGCCCCCAAGAGGTATTAGTGTGGGTGTCAGGACTCAGTCTTATAAGGGTCCTTGCTTCATAAACAGCCCCGAAACCCTCATCAAGGTGTCTTCAGTTCAGCCTTCGGGTTGTAAAGTGAACACCCCTATTGGATTCTTCCAGATATTCACAGGTGAGGAAGGGGAGGCCTCATCACTTTGATCAGCAGGACAGTATGTCCCACATCCTTGGTTTCTCTCTCTCCCACCCCCACCCTCAAATCACAGTGCCCTTGGCAGGACCAGGAATACAAGCACTGAATTAAAACACAAAACAAAAAAACACGAACTAACAATTCTTCTCCCTGTGTGGTGGGTGTGCTTTTCCTCATCTGCCAGCTCATTCAAACACTGCTCAGAGGGGGGCGTGTATTGACAGAATCTCAGAATCCTACCAGGGACCTGGATCATGTACATTTTACAGATGGGGGAATGAGTGCCCCAAGAGGGGCTGATGGGGAAGGACAGCAGGGGTGAGGCATACTGTGGGGGAGGGCATTCCTGCACTCACCGTTGATGGAGGCCCTTTTGGGCAGGATGGTGACAGCTCCCATTGCCACATCCTCCAGGTTCAGGATGGGTGCGGTCTTGGCTCCCCAGCTGTCTGAGCCAACCCACAGGAAGTGGCCAGTCAGGTTGGCCAGGCGTGCAGCCTCTAGGACCCTCCTGGTAGAAACAGGGCTGGGAGTGAGTAAGGGCCTGAGTTCTTCCTCCAGCTTAGCCCTGCTCGCTTCCCATTCTTCTCTCTCCTCTTATCCCATTCCACATCACTCAGCAGACCCTCATTTATTGGGAAGATGGGGTGTAGGGCGTTTACACTTGTGCTGGGCTTCTGGGGTAGTCAGGGCCTGGGCCTGCCCTCTGGCTCCACACACTGCACCCACTTCACTCTGCCTGGAGGCAGGGCCTCCTGCTGGCTCTGCCCCTGGGGGTCCTTCCTGATGCTCAGCTTCTGCACCTTTGATGTGCCAATAGGCCACCCACTGTGAATTCTACCAACCGACATGTTTCCCTGGCTAGACTTGAAGCATCTCCACCCAGATGGGGCTGGAAGCACCAGACAGAGAGGGCAGCAGGAGAAGTGTGCAGGGGGAGGGAGAGTGAGAAAGAGGGAAAGAGAGAAAGGGAGGATGTGCATGTAGGGATGTGTGAGAAGACGAAGCAGGGCCTTCAAGGAGAGCCTTTGAAGAACTCAGTGACCACAGGCACCATCCATCCCACCTGATGTCATCCTCGTTGGCAAAGATGATGATGCCACGGGCATTAGGAGTCTCCATGAGTCGCCGGATCACCTTGTTGAATTCTCCTGGCTTTGGTTCTCTAGGAATCTTGATGGACTGGGCAATACAGACGCCCCCTGGGTGTAAGGGTGCCAAAGTCAGCTTTTGTCCATCCCACCCACCCCAGGAGTTGCCACTGCACATGACTGTGTAGTGTGATCGCTCTACAGCCTGGCCAGGGGTCTGCAGGGGTGAGGTCAGCCTGGGCCCCACCAAGCCACGAGGCAGGGGCTGAGTCCTCCAAAGGAAAGGGGCACCTGCCCACAGAGGACACCATCCACGCTCCCCACCATGGACCCAGTGCCCCATCTTATGGCTTCTGCCCTGTTTGATGGCCCCTGGCTCACCCCTCTGTAGGCTCCTCGGTGCCTCTGACCCTCCTGCCCCCAGCTCACCAGCCTCGCGGGAGATCTGTATGAAGGCCTCGACCCCGCTCTCGCCATAGTTGCCTTCAGAGGCCAGCGTGGACACATAGTTCCATCCCACTGCCCGCACGATATCCACCATGGCCTGGGCCTGGTAGGAGTCAGGCGGCACCACTCGGGAGAAGAAGTCGTAGCGTGTGGAGTCACTGAGCTCAGGAGCCGTGGAGGCGTAGCTGATCTGAGGGATCTGGAAGTGGGGAGAACACCTGAGCTGTGGATGGAGGATCAGTGACCCCCGGAAGGGAGGGCAACGGGCACCCAGGACACAGGTGGGGGCACAGAAGCATTGGGGTAGGGAGCTGAGAACCAGCTGGAGTGGGCGGAAGGTGTGGGAAAAGGCCTGCATCTTGTAAGTGGGTCTGATGGAATGGGGGAGGGCTGAGGGTCTCGGGGAAAGGGCACGGCCACCACATACAGCTGTGTAGGGTGTGTCTGAGCAAAGGGGAGGTGGGAGCTCAAATGCAGCCTGCAGCCAATCCAGCCGCCAGGCACAGGCTTTCTGCCCTGGAAAGGGATGTCCAAGTGAGCCCCGGAGGTGACACGTTTTCCTAATTCACATCATGGGGTGATCTGTGGGCAGGGGCAGGCCCAGGAGGGGTCAGAGTGCCAGAGGAGCTGGGAAGGGCCTCATGATTCAGGGGCCTAGTGCAGGGGCCTGTCTGGAACTGGGTTTACCTGTGTGCAGTAAAGTGACTGATGGCCGGGAGGAAAGGGGGAGCTGATGCAGGAGAGGCGGGCAGCTGTGTGCCAGGTGAGGGGAGGAGGCTGAGGCAGCCGGAAGACAGAGGACAGCAGCGAGAGGGGCAAATCAGAACCACGTTAAAGGCACAGTCACTAGGGAAACAGCAAGTGGGAGTTGGTGTGGAGGTCATGGGGGGCAGTTCTGGAAGGAGGGACTGGGCTGATCTGGGGAGACAGGGTTGTTTGAAGTAGGACAGAAGGAAAGTGTGGAGTGCAAAGGTCTATGGAAAGGGGAGAGTACAGCAAGAGGGTCAGGGAAGGAAAGAGGGAGGAAGAATGGACGGGAGGGAGAAAGAAAGAGAAAAACAAGAAGAAAGACAAAGAAATAGAGGAAATCAGAGAAAAGGAAGCAGAGAAAGGCCCGCTGGCTGCAATACATTAGTGAGCGCCATAGTTACTCTGGGCACGCCGGACACTTTAGTTTCCTCTTCAGAAAAGCTTTCCCATATAGGTTAAGCTTCCCTGGGAGAATACATTTTAAATGCCTGAGAGTACAGGATGTGGTTGAGAAGTGAACTCAGAGGCTCTCATCTTCGCTTCTGGACCAGGAATTGCAAAGCAGCCCCCAGGGAGCAAAATCTGGCCCAGGTTTGCTCTTTGTGCACTGTGTCTTCATTAAAATTTTTTAAAATTAGTAGCCAGTGTCCAAAATCTGGGGGTGCAGCAACACCTCAGTCTTGGACTGAGCTGGCAGCAGTGGGCCCTGGACTCACAGGGTCCTGCTCACTCAGCTACAGTCCCCACCTGGACCTCAGAGTTCCTTGAGTTTGAGATTTTGAGATCTCTGCCTAGAGGGAGAGAGACAAAAACCAGAGCTCCAGGCAGGAAAGGGGCTACAGCCCACAAATGTAAACAGACATGGGCTGGTGAGACAAAGACACCCTTTCCCCCACCCCCCCTCTCCCCCACATACACATACACTGGGCAGTCACACAACCTCTTTGGGTGCCAACTAGAAGGTGCGTCTCTATGCTCTGCACAAAGGCTACCATCCAGCAGAAACTGGGGTGAGAGGAATGAAGTGGATGCAGGTGATGGAAGGGGGCCCAGAGAAAACCCCCACCTAGTGCCTTGGGGTAGAAAAGCACAGGCCACTCCTGGGAGAATCAGAAAAACTCAAGAAAAAGAAGTCCTCTCCCCTAGCCAGATGGAAGCAAAGCCTTCTTCTCTTCTCAGAAAGATGAAAGGACAGAGACGCCCCATCACAGAACCCCAATAAAACTGTCCCAGAAGACCGCTCCCCAGAATGTACAGAGAAAACTCCCACATTCTAATGACAAAGGCCCCTTTAATCCATGATTCCTATGCCCTCTCCTCCCATATTACTGCCCCCATTGCAAGGAAGGAGCTGCCTCCCACAAGGCAGGTTCCGAGAGATGAAGGCACTGCAGGAACTGTCCCAGCATCTCCGACAGGGCGGGGTGCTGGAGATAAGCACTCTAGAAAGGGGACCCCACCGTTGCCTTTTTCAGAGGTCTCTTAAGAGACCATTAGAGACAGATGTTTTGAAATTGAATTTAAACTGTGATCAAAAAGGAGGAGCGAGGTCCAGGGCTTTACACGCCCACCCACCCCCCAGAGCAGCCAGGAGCTTGTCCCAGCTGCCAGTTGCCCCACCGGAAGGAGGGCCCTGGTTCCAAGGACAACTTGCTCCTCATCGCCCAGAGCTCTCCACAGAGCCCACGGGCAGGACCTCCTTGCACCGGTCTGCAGGGTGTGCCCAAAACGAAGACACCGGAACAAGAGGCCCAGTGGGGGCTCAAGTCCAGGCCGCCCTGCTCTAGCGGGATCCTGGGGGGAAGGGGCCGCCTGTCAGCCGGGGTGGTACCTTTCCTTAATTCACACAAAGGGCTGTGTGTGCCGGCGCCAGAGCAGACAAGGGAGGCCTGAGTGGTGGAGTGAACCTGACTCCGGCTTGTGTCTGGCCGGACCCACAGCGTTTCTTTGAAGCAGCTGTTTGTGAATTGGAGCGATTTCTGCAAGGAGACTAGACCTCAGCCATCCTAGGGCGAGGACGGGAGAGAGACGCTGGACACCGAACACTGCCCGCGGGCCTCACCGCAAACAGGCGCAGCACGTTGGCGACCATAATGGAGACGGAGCTGGCAGAGGCGCCCACGACAGCCACGACGCGCTCGGGGGGCGCGGCGCGCAGCTGGGGAACGCCGCCTGGGCAGCGCACGCCCGCTTCGTCGCCGTTGCCGCGGCCGCGGATCAGCGCCTGCACGAAGCTCAGCGCCTGCTCCAGCGCGTACGTGTCGCGCGAGCAGGTGTCGAGCAGCCGCGCGCCCAGGCGCACTCCCGGCAGCAGCTCCGGGTCAGCGTTGACGCGGTCCAGGGCGTACAGCATGGCCTCCAGCCGGTGCACGCCCTGCTCCTTCTTCAGGGGTCCGCACACTCTGCCCGCCGCGCCCCGCGCGTGCACCGGGAACAGGCCGCCCAGCGTGAGGCCGCCCGCCAGGCGCACCGAGCCCGCCGCGCCCTCCGCGCCAGCCTGCGCCAGCAGCAGCACCGCCAGCGACGACAGCAGCGCCAGCAGCAGCGGCTCCAGGGTGCTCCGGGGCCTGGCCATCGACTCGCCGGCTGCGGGAGAATACCGGGCGGCAGGAGAATGGAGCCCGAGAACGCTCTGAGCGCCTGGCCGGGGAAAACTGGGGGAACGGGAGCCCCAGGGACTAGGGAGGCGCGCAATAAATGTTGATGAGTCAATCAGAGAAGAGGTGTGATATCAACTCGGCCCCCTTCCCCAGGCCTTCCCCCTCGCTCTCAACACACTCTAAATCTTATCACACGGGTCCCCTACCTGCCCACTATCTCCAGCGCGCCAGTTAGTCCTGGGCCGCTCTTCCTGGGACCCATCCCCGGCTTACACTCAGACCCCACTCCGTAGCCACACTCACCTGCGCCAGCCGCTGGCTGTCGGGTCAGGACGCGGTTGTGACAGATGCGGAGGGCCCCGAGCAAGCGAGAGAGGATTTAAGGATTGTAGGGAAGGGATGCGAGGCTGTCCTGAGACCCCTCCTGAGCAGCGGTGTAAAGGTGGCTCTGGCCGCGTCTTTCCCTCCCTCCCTCTCCTGCTTCCTGGGCCTGTTTCTTCCCTATTTTCCGATGTGTGTCTAACCTTATTGTTTCTGGCTGTCTGTCTCCCGGGCTGTCTCTGACACGCATTCTCTCTCTCTCTCTCTCTCTCTCTCTCTCTCTCTCTCTCTCTCTCTCTCTCTCTCTCCTTCTCTCTCTCTCTCCCTGCCCTCCACCTGTTTCTCTTCTCTTTCTGTCTGTCTCTCTCTGTGTCAATTTTTCTTTGTCTCTCACTGTTTCTGTTTCCCTCTCTTTCCTGATCACCATTCTCTTGACTCCAGCTACCTAATGTACTCCCCAACTTTCTCCTTGCAAAACGCTGCAGTAAACCTGTGAGTGAAGGGAAGGAGCACAGACTGACTGAGCTGAGTGGACCTGAACAGGAAGACGGAGAACAGGGCTGGGCAGGAAGAGGCCATAACAAGCAGACCTTTAATATTGGCAAGGACTGCTTAACACACTCACAACAACCCTGCAAAGAAGAGACTTTAACCATCAGCCCCATTTTGCTGATGGGGAAATAGAGACCTAAAGGAGTTAAGTGACTTGCCCAAGGTCACACAGTTGGTATGTGTCAGGATTTGCACCCAGCTGATGTGAAGCCACCAGCCTGCATGGCCTCTGATGGAAGGAGGGGACCGGAGTTTGCCCTGCAGCTCACGCCCCCACCTCCTGCCGCTGATGAGGGAGCTCTAAGAAGTTGCTCTTATGGTCATTTATAAAAGCTTCCTGGGCTTTGGGGTCTGAAGCAGTGACTCACACCATGTGAGGCTCTCTGTACCTGAGTTTCCCCATCCCATCTTTGAGGGCCAAAAGGGAACTTGGCCAAAAGACACTTTTACCATCACTCTTGTCTGAGGCTCTCTGACGCTGAGAGAGCAAAGGGCTTCGTGGAGACAGGTGGTGAGCTCTCAGCACCAGGGATTAGCAGGCTCTTTGTGCGGGGCCTGAGCTGGCTTGGGTTCCATTAGACATGGTGGATTAGGGCAGCTACAGGGATTTGGTCAAAGCTGGCAGTGGGAGCAAGCAAAAGCCATGTCACCCTTCTTTCTTCCCCTACCACATCCAAGAGTCCCAATAGTCTCTGTTTCCAGAGCTGTCCAGGCACCACTCCCTGGCAGAGGCGTGGAGTGGGGAAGCCTGTGTCAAGCATGGTCTCCACCCATTTTACAAGGGGGGGAGAATGGGGCATTTAGCTGGTACTTGACATTGCAAAGTTCTGTACAGACCTGTTGTTTGAAATGGATGCGCTGGCAACTGGGCTCACACAGTCCCTCACAGCCCTTCCTCACCTAGGACTGGTCAGACGGGGCTACTGCTGACAAAGCAGGTTCCCCACTCACAAGGTCAGAGCATCCCTCTGGCTCCTAAGTGCAGGATGGACCATCAGTGAGCTGGGGCAGACGCCCTCACAATGGTGCAAGAGGGAGGCAAGAGAGTCTGAGTAGCATGCTGGAGGTGGAAGGGGGTAGAAGTGGATGGGTTCCAGGCATAAGAAGAACTGGTTATGAGGTGAGGATGAAGAAGGCATTGCAAAGTGTGGCACCTGGGAGGAGGAGGCAGCATCCCTGAGAATGTGAGGACCAGTACCTGGGCAGAGCAGGACCATGGAGAGCAGAAAGCAAGATTTTGATTTTGGACACAGGAAAGCCAAGACTCTCATCTGAGATTTGGAAGGGTAGGTCAAGCCTATGGTTGGACTCATGAGTATGGAATTGAGGGAAGAGTCCAGGGCAGGAGACAAAGCTGAGGCAGGATCAGCGAGGGTGCGGGATTTATAAATTCTTGGGTCGGATGAGCTCACCTGGCAGAGGGTGTAGACAGAGAGTGAGAACCAGGCACCCCAACATCTCAACCAAAAGTTTGAGCAAAGAGAGGATGCTGGGAGGAGTGGCCAAGGAAGTGGAAGAGGGACGGCACAGAGGCCAAGGAACACGGGTTGAGGGAGGAAAATACATCACAGTTAATTCAGCCCCATGCAGTGGCAGTCATTGACTCACTCAGATGAGACTACTGAGGGAGAGAGGTATGGTGACTCGCCCAAGGCCACACAGAGCAGGGGACATGGGGCTGCTCAAACAACCTGAGGTAAAAAAACTCAACAACTTCTGAGTCCATGATTTCAGCTCCAGCTATTTCAGTTGACAAGATTCAATGATTTTATTTTATTTATTTATTTATTTATTTATTTATTTATTTTTAAGATTTCTATTGGGGCATTGGGGGGATGAGAACAGCGCTGGGGAATTGGGGGAAGGGGAACAGACAAGTTGCTGTCATTTTGTTCTTCAGTGTAGTTGTGGAGGACGTTGCTTCACTGATCCAAGTTGGCACCATCATTGCGCTCTTCCTGGGCGAGGCACATCAGTCGCTGGCTTCTGGACTGCTGCTCACAGCGGCTGCTGGCTACACACGGTAGCCCATGACAACCCACTGCAGCAGGGGCTGCAGCCTACGCCATCGCCGGCAACTCAGGTTGAGCTGTTGTTCAGCATCTTAGCTGTAGAGGGCAGTGTCACTGGCCCTCATAAGTGGCATCCGAACCGGGCCCTCTGGTGTCCCAAGCCAGCTCTTAACCATCACGCCACTCGGCCAGCCCAAGATTCAATAATTTTTTTTTTAAAGATTTTTATTGGGAATTGGGGGATGGGAACAGTGCTGGGGAATTGGGGGAAGGGTAACAGACAAGTTGCTGTCGTTTTGTTCTTCAGTCTAGTTGTGGAGGACGTTGCTTCACTGGCCCAAGTTGGCACCATCATTGCGCTCTTCCCCTGGCGAGGCAGATCAGTCGCCAGCTTCTGGATGGCCGCTCACTGCGACTGCTGGCCGCTCACGCTGGCTGCTGGCTACACACAGTAGCCCATAGCAACCCACTGCCACAGGGGCTGCAGCCTACGCCGTCGCCGGCGACTCACAGCAGCCCAGCTCCAGGTTGAGCTGTTGTTCAGCATCTTAGCTGTAGAGGGCAGTGTCACTGGCCCTCATATGTGGGATCCGAACCGGGGCCCTCTGGCGTCCCAAGCCAGTTCTTAACCATCGCGCTACTCGGCCGGCCCAAGATTCAATAATTTTAAAAGCCCAGGGCGGGGCCGGCCGAGTGGCTCAGTTAGTTAAGAGCATGAGCTCTGAGCAATAGGCCCGCCGATTCGATTCCCGCATGGGCCAGACGCTGCACCAGAGCTGAGCTGCCGCTGAGCTGCCAACAGGCGACAGGCTGGCTCAGCTGGTGAGAGCACGTGCTCCTAACAACAAGGTTTCCGGTTCAACTCCTGCATGGGATGGTGGGCTACGTCCATTGCAACTAAGATTGAACATGGCACCTTGAGGTGAGCAGCTCCGATGGCAACTAGATTTGGAGCTGAACTGGCTGCGCCCTCCACAACTAAGATTGAAGGACAACAACTTGGCTGTCCCCCTTCCCCAATTCCCCAACACTTACCCCTTCCTCAATTCCCCAATAGAATCTTAAAAAAAAAAAAAAAAAAGCAGCCCAGGGCTGCTAAGCATGTCTTCCACATTTCTAATCTCTGAGCTAGATGTCAAATATATATTTTAGGCTAGTGTCCAATTTAGCAACCACGTGACTTTTATTACACAGTTCACTGAAAACCGTATGTTCTTGAGCTCATTTAATGGTCAGCTTCAAAGCTCCTGATTCCTGGATTGGGTTGTTAAACATATTCCACCTTCTCTTGTTTAAAGAGAGAGTCTGGGACATGTTTTGTGAGAGAAATGATGCACATGGCATAGTTTCTGGCACAGTGATGTTCACAAACATGATGTTTGTACCTGAGACCGTCCCTCTGACTCTTCCCTGAATGCCCTATGTGGTGGACACATATTGTTACTGGCCAACCAAGCAGCAACCCCACCACTTAGAAACTTTTAAGTGTTCTTCCCTATAGAAATGTTAAGTCTCCTCCCTGGTTCCTTAGTTTCTTAGCCCCTGGCTTTGATTACTCTTCTCATCAGTTTGTGAATCATAGAATTCTCCTACCCTCCCCTGTTTCTTGATTATTTTGTAAATCAGTTTCTGAATCCTAAACAATAGAAGTCTCCTACCCTTGCTTCAGATAACTACTTGAAAGCCTGTGACTTCCTACTGTTCCCCAGGCAAGTCAGCTAAATGCCAAACCCATTCTGGGCCCAGACAATTGATGCCACCTGAGTAAAAGGCTGAAAGGCCACAGGCTTCATGATGAGCTAACAGATTTATTAATTAAAATATATTTTTCCTTATTCAGGGGCTTTGGGGATACAGAGAATACCCCAACAAGATTGCCAGTCACAACCAAAGAAACCAACATAGTCTTCCAGGCAGAGCTTGAGACCCCTTCCTCTCATCTGAGATCAGCTAGGGTGAGAGTTCCGTGAACCCCAATAGGGAGGGACAGCTCTACGCCCCTGCCCAGCAGGAAGCAGATACAGAAGAAAATACCTCCTGTCCCTCAACTTCCCATAGAGATTTTATGGGGATCACGTCTCTCAAGGGGAAAACTAGGTAGGCAGTTAGAGGCAGGCATTGGGTCATTGCATTCCTGCATGTCCCACAGAATGCGACCGCCAAGGGGACATCCCTTCTACACCCAAAACTCCCCTTTGTATTGCAATTACCTACCCCTGTGGGAAAACAAATGGGCACAAAGTACCCAACTAGATCAGACCAGTCACTCGCACCTGCACAGCACCTCTTGTCAATCACAGATGCCAATCAAGTGGTCCCATGCCCTTAGGGGAACAGCCCATTCTAGAGAAGGGATAAAAACCCCAAGTCCTGGGATGTCCGCCTTTTGGATGCCTGCTTTTTTTGGACCTCCTTCCTCCCTTTTTGAGCCTTTTGAGTCTTGCCTTTGCGCATGGCCTGCTCCAAACTCTTTGGAATGTAATTTCTCTTCTAATAATGGGCCCTTGAGCCATTCTCTACTGCTTGGGCCTACTTCCACTTCTTTGAATAAACTACTTTTTCAGTACTTTACTCTGGCATCTCATTCAATTCTTTGCTCGAGTTGCCAAGGACCTGGACTTTGCGCCAGAAGGGCTCACTCTCCGACAACAATGTGAGGCACCTATGCCTTAAGAAGCCTGCCCCTCCATTGCTGCCCTGCCACGCCTGCCCCTCACTAGCATCTCACCTAACAATCCCTACCCTCACCCCCACAACCTCCAGGAATGCGAGCCTCTGCTGATCTCAAGGCCACCAGCACCTCTCCACAGCAACAAGGTGTACCGTAGGGACTGGACTGTCACCAAGCCCCAGCTTCACCTCCCTTCAGGCTTCTTGTTGGCTCCTGGCCCCCACCAGTCACTGGAAGCCTGTGGTCCCTAAGCATTGTGCTCTCCAGAGCTCAACCGCCACATGACTAGACTACACAAAGACTTGCATTTTGAGCCACAACCACCAGGGAATGCTGCCACCACCGGATAGCCAGTCGTGGCGGTCGGGGAAACAGCCCAGCAGAGAATGAAGCAGCTCAGGGCTGGAAGTGCAAGGATAAACTAGGTGCAAAGTTTCGATGAAAAGACGCTTCCAGACCCCAGTCCTCAGTCCTCAGAACTGCACCCAGAGAACCAGCAACCTCTCCAGCCTGACTCCAGAGGGGAAGAAGGCCTGGCAGGAACACAATTTCACCTTACACTAACCACAGGCCACAGCACCCCTACTGAGCACACCCACTACATGTGCATTCCAGAGTGCTTGGAATCAACGAAATAGCACCTATGTTTTACAAAATGCTTAGGATTGAGAACAGAAAAGGGGCCACAGGTTAAACCTAACAAGGTCAGGAGACTGAAAATAACCACATAAGATGGTGTGAACATAAAAAATTTAAAACTAAGGTGGGCCATGGTGGGAAGTCACATCTTGAGCCTGAAGCTTTCTTCATAAAGTCAATCTTCACCTTAAGTGAGCCTGTCTATTATCTTTTTGCCCCTAACATGACATCCATGGAATATCAGTAATCCCTTTTTCCAGACCAGAGCAGGAAACTACAGATTCCCTCATTATTATTCTTGTCCCTCAATTAATATCTCTATGTGAACTATTGGGTTGTCAGGAATCATGATGTATTTTTTTCTGTTTTTCGTTGCAAAAGTGCGTCATGATTTTTCCAACAACCCAATATTAACTATCCTGTACCCACTCACCTATGTAAAAGAAGTACCTGTCTCTCCAATTTACTTCTATCCAATCCCAGAGATTTCCCTGCTTTGCTTTCTCCCACCCCCTTAATCTACAACCAATGGAATTCATGTAACCCTCCTCCTTTGATTCTATGTGTAAAATAAGCTGCAAACCGCCATTTTGCAGAGCATTTTCTCATCTGTTGAAACTTTGCTTCCTGGCAGTTGTCGTCAGGTGTTTGGCTCAAACTCTTATAAGCTTTTTCTTAGGCTTTTTTCATGGACCCTCTCAGAATAGAAATCAAGAGAGTGGGCGAAACAGTTTGCAGAGATAAAGGTTTATTAAAGTGAAAGCTTGATGTACCAAGAGAGGACACTCCAATATATGTAGAATGGATGTGGTTACCTGAGGTCTTCGGGCATAGCTTTCATGGGCCCTCAGGGTTAGGGGCTGGGAGTTCTGAAAATTAGGTTGCCACCCTCTTTTTGGTCTTATATGGGCCGCTCCAAATCTGTCATTGCGCTGGTGGCTATGTTTAGTATGGTAATGAGGATAGGTCACTGAGAGGACAATTCTTCTAACTGGTGTGCAGGTTTAGGACCCTTTCCTAAATCCGATTACATATCTTGCAGTTACCTCTCCAGCTGTTCTTGTTTCTTATTGGTGGGAAAGTATGATTCAAGGTTGCTTCTCCCAGGCAGGTTTTAGCTGTGTGACTGCCAACGATATTCTGGCTAAGTGACTATCGACCACAACTGCACCTTTATTTTGCCTCAGTGTCCTGTAAACCAGAATTAATTTTAGACTGTAACAAAGAATAAGGATACTTATTTGAGCAAAAGGAGCTGCAGCCCAGGAGACACAAGTTCAGGTAGCAACCTAAAGTGTGTGTTCCACTGAGACAAAGGAGAGGCCACCTTTTATAGGGAAAGCTCCTGCCCAGGTTCCCAATTAGGTCTGTTTTATGTAAATGAGGTATTTAAGTTATGCAGTTCTGATTGGACAGGGCAGGCCTTCCCTGCAGTGGTTGACTCAGACAGTGTGAACTAGCAGGGCAGCGAGCATGATGGAAGCCCAGAGTTCAGACTGAAGTTCTTCCTGTACAGAGTACATGAGGAGCCTGTCAGCAAATGGCCACTAGGCTCTCATTATTCAGGAAACTTGGGCCCTCGGTTGACCATAGGGAGGCCATCTCAGCAGATAAATTTCTTCTTGGGGTTCACATCAAATAAATCTTTCTTAGGCCCACAGTCCAAATCTGTAAAGGGCGAAATTTAATATGGCAAATTCTATTGTTTTTAAATTTCAACCCAATGTTTCTAATCACTGTGTTTAGATTCCTGTATATTTCTCTTCTGGGGTTTGCAGGAACTGTCCAGAGTAGTCATTAAATAATTACAATGCATAATGAGAGCTCATACTTATTGTGTGACATGTATCTCCTTAATTCTTGCAATACTCCCTGTGAAGTAGGTGTCATCATCCACATACTACAGATGAAAAACTGAGGCACAGAGGGGCATAGAGAGGTAAGGAACTAACTTGCCTAGGGTGACACAAACATTACTTAACTGAGCTGGGATAGTGGCACCAAGCCTGCTGACTCCAACTACACAAATGACACCAGTGGGTGTAGATCTTTATAACTTTAAACTTTTACCTGTTGTTGATGTACCCTTGACAGAAAATGAACAAATAGTTATAGAAAATTGTAATTTGTTTCTTTTGAACATGTGGTGTTTGGGTTCCTAAGGTCACCACCTCTGAATTCCTTTGGAAGCAGGTGTCTCTCACCACATGTGTTAGTCAACTACAGACTGGGGGCTTACACAACAGACATTTATTTTTTCACAGTTCTGGAGCCTAGAAGTCAGAAATCAAATTGTCGAGAGAGTTGGCTGCTTCTGGAGGCTGTGAGGGAAGAATTTGTTTCAGGCCTTTCTCCTTAGCTCTTTGACAGCCATCTTCTCCCTGTGTCTCCACATCATTTTCCCTCTGTACATGTCTGAGTCCAATCTCCTCTTTTTATAGGGACACCAGTTACACTGGATTTGGGCCCACCCTAATGACCTAATTTTACCTTGATTACCTATGTAAAGACCCTATCTCCAAATAAGTTCACATTCTGAGGTACCGTGGGTTAGGACTTCAACACGCAAATCAGCCTATAACACCACAGAAAGACTTTGCAAGTGAGCTTTTTGTTATGGCTGCCAGGCCTTTTCTTTGAGACAATAACTAACAGCAGGGGTTATGAGGAGAGTAGAAGTCAGAGCAGGCACTGAGAGGGAACTCAGTCTGTCCCAGTCACACCTACACGGGGGCATCTCGCACCACCAGAACAACCTGACCAGGTAGGGCCTGTTCCTCTCCGCTGACGCAAAGCACTGCAGTTATTGAAATGTGAAGTTCATTTGGAAACAACTGTTGCAAAATCCTGATGGTTCACTTTGGGTCAAGTAAGCTTATAGGAGTGTGATACATGGAAATATTTGGAACTTGTATTAAAATATTGTCTCTGTTCCTAAATAGCACAGGGTGAAGTTTTGCCTGTTTATGACATAATGTAAGTGAAGAAGGAGTATTTTCAAAAGGAAAACCTTAGTAATTTGATCAACCACTTGACAAATGAACAAAATGCATCGCACTGAGGCTTAAAAATAGTCAGTTTTTATTTTATCAGTCTGTATGATCTTTATTGATTTGAAGATCAATATGAACATAAACATTTGGGCTCCCAGTTTTGATAATGGAGAAATTTTGAAACAAATGTTTAAATGCACCAAAGATTCATTTATAAATGCTATGTTTTAATCTGACTTGCCACAAGGCAATGAGTAATTTTAGGTGTCAAATATACTTGAGGGGCCGGCCGAGTGGCTCAGTTGGTTAAGAGCTCGCTCAAGAGTGCAAGCTCTGAGCAACAGGGTCGCTGGTTCGATTCACAGCCCGGGCTGAGCTGCCACTGAGCTGCCAAAAGATGGCAGGATGGCTCAGCTAAAAAAAAAAATATATATATATATATATTTGAAAAACTTGTCATTGTAAATTTTTATTCACTAACGATCATAGAATTCTTAGTTGGGAGGTTCTGCTTAATTGGGGTTTTTTAAATGGTGAAACCTTTGACCAGAATACACATTTTCTTCAAAATTAGAGAAATCAAAGTGGAAAAGACCATAGAATGAATCTTAGGAAAGTTATACCAGATAGAGCGTAGAGCGGGGGTCAGAAAACTTAGATTTAATGGAATTGTCTCCATAACACACAGTGAGTCAAGGTATGATCATAGCAGAAAACATTTTTTGAAAGACCATGGGGTAGGCTGACTAATGCCCCCACCCACATCTGTTCCAGTCCTACCCCCAGGACATGTGGGGCTACTTTATTTGGTAAATGGGACTTTGCAAATGTGATTAAATGAAGGATTTTGAGATGGAGAGATGATCCTGTGTTATCCTCGTGGGTCCCCTGTAATCATAAAGGTTTTTATAAGACAGAAGGTAATGTGAAGATGGAAGCAGGGGGAGATTGAAGATGCTAAGTGCTGGCTTTGAAGATGCAGAAAGGAGTCACGAGTCAAGGAATGAGGCTCTAAAACCTGAACCAGGTGGGGGATGGATTCTCCCCTAGAGCCTCGTAAGGGAGCACAGTCCTGCCGCCACCTTAATTTCAACCCAGAGAAGCTAATTTCAGAACTTTGTAAGAGGATAAATTTGTGTGTGTGCTTTTTTTCAATTTCATTATTTTTTAATTGGGAAATTGGGGGAGAGAAACAGAGTTGGGGAATTGGTGAAGGGGACCAGCCAAGTTGTTGTTCTTCAGTCTTAGTTGTGGAGGGCGCCAGTCAGCAGCTCGTGGCCTCTAAGCTCAAGGTGCTGTGTTACAATCTTAGTTGTGGGTAGGCGTAGCCACCATTCCAAGCGGGAGTCAAACCAGCAGCCTAGTTGTTAAGAGCACACGCTCTATCCACTGAGCCATCTGGGTGGCAGCTCAGCTCAAGGGGCTGAGTTCAGTCTTAGTTGCGGGTGGGCATAGCCTACCATCGAACATGCAGTCTTGTTGTTAGGAGCACATGCGCTCACCAGCTGAGCCATCCTGCCACCTGTTGGCAGCTCAGTGGCAGCTCAGCTCGGGTGCAGCTCACTGGGCCATGTGGGAATTGAACCCGCGCCCCTGTTGCTAAGAGCTCACGCTCTTAAGCTAACTCTTAACCAACTGAGCCACTCAGCTGGCCCTGTGTTGTTTTAAATAACTGAGTTTGTGGCAATTTGTTACAGCAACAATAAAAAATTAATACAAGCCAGACAGTAAATGTTTTAGGCTTTGCAGGCCATATTGTCTCTGTTGTAACTATTCATCTGCTGATGTGGCATGAAAATATTCACAGACAACCCTGGAGCCAGGCTCAGGGTCATAGCAGGAATGGAAACAAGCCACGGGTGGGTTGTGTGAGTGGGATTCCCATTCTCAGTATTAACTTAGGTCAGGAACCCAAACTAATAGACCCAAATTGAGATCTGGAGGGCCTGCTGGAGGCCACTGCAAACCTGAGGTGGGGAGGGGAACAGTGACACTGCGGTAGATAAAAGACAATCTTTTCAATAAATGATGTGGGAAAATTGGTTGTTCATATAAAAATGAACAGAATCTGAACCCTACCTCATTCCAAATGCCAAAATCAAATCCAGAAGCATTATTGACCTAAATGGGGAATGCAAAGTAATAAAGCAGGTTAAAGATTGTATATGAGAGTATTTAATGATTTCAGGGAAAGGTATATTCGAATGAACCCAAAACACTAACAATAAAAGAAAAGAACTATAATTTGACAACTTGAAAGTTAAAAAACTTTATCACAAGACAACATAAGGATGAAGTGTTGATGATTATCAAAGCTAGATGATAGGTTTAGGGGGTTCATTACATTATTTCCTCTAGAAAACAAAACAAGAGGAAAAGACAACAGAAAAAGAGGGAAAAGGCAAGCCACAGAGTGGGAGAAGATATTTATAGCCCATATAACCAACAAAGAACTAGTATCTGGAATGTGGACAGAATCCATATCTTCTATGAATCAATAATAAAAAGAAAAATTACACATTATAAATATGGACAAAATTTTGATTGGTCATTTCACAAAAGAGGATATCAAAATATCAATAATTATATGAAAAGATATACAATCTCTTTAAAAATTAGAAAATTTAAACTACAAACACAATGAGCAGGGAAGTCCACTAGTGACTGAAAATTTCATGTGTTAATGCAGATGGGGAATAATAGTCCATCTTATACACTACCAGTAGGAGAGTAAATTGGTATAATATAATGTGTGTTAAAGCAATGTTGACATCTACCAAGCAGAGGGGACGACAGCAAGTGGAGTCTCCAGGTACAGAGAAGTGGCCCAAATTAATCAAGGAATGAACACAGGTGTTTCTGCTGGAGGACAGTAAATATATGTATCCCAGAAAATTTTGTGTTGAGTAAAAATGCCAACAAAAAATAATTGGAATTATGGGAGGAATAGCGTTTGAACAGACCACTCAAACCATAGCAGGTTTGGAACCAGAACACTAACAAAAACCACATCCTAATGAAAAATAACAGCATAGTTAAAAAGACATGGTAAGTTATTAGATATATAAATACACACACGAGAGAGACAGAGAAAGAACTTCACCTCTTAAGAAAAGTGAAAGTACCTTAAAGTAAGAATGTGTGATGAAAGGTTGATGCCACTGAGTTAAGAAGACCACACCAAAGTGTTTCAGAGTAAGAGAAGATGGCCACACTGAGCTAAGAGAGAGATTGTGAGAGCCGAAGGGGTATCAGGAACAGTCCTATTTTCTCCAGTTGTACTGCTCTCAGTTGTGTGGGTTTATCTGCATGAAGACCCTTTTAATTGGAGTGCAAAATGTTGCTGTGTTGGGAGAAAATCTTATACCAAGAAACCTCCCACATAAAACTGAACTAGGCGGGGAATGTCCCAGGCCTGGCTCACTGAGACGCGCGCTGTGCTTCTCCTGGTTCGGCTGGTGTCTGCAGGGCCTGAGGCTCGCCGCGTTTCAAAATGGCGGAGCAGTCGGATAAGACAGTCAAGTACTACACCCTGGAAGAGATACAGAAGCACAACCACAGCAAGAGCACCTGGCTGATCCTGCACCACAAGGTGTACGATTTGACTAAATTTTTGGAGGAGCATTCTGGTGGGGAAGAAGTCTTACAGGAACAGGCTGGAGGTGATGCTACTGAAAACTTTGAGGATGTCGGGCACTCGACGGATGCTAGAGAATTGTCCAAAACGTACATCATTGGCGAGCTGCATCCAGATGACAGATCAAAGATAACCAAGCCTGCGGAAACTCTTATTACTACTGTGGACTCTAATTCCAGCTGGTGGACCAACTGGGTGATTCCCGCCATCTCAGCACTGGTCGTAGCCTTGATGTATCACCTCTACACAGCAGAAGACTGAGGACATCCTCAGAGGCCAATGACAGAAAAGACTGCTTTGGACCAGCAGGAAAGAAGCCAACGTTCACTGCTTCAACTGACAGAAACCTTCCCCTGAAAAGTAATTGTAACACACCTCTTTCCCTTTCCTCCTGTGCTGGAAACAAAACAAACCAAAAAAGAACTGTTCTGTTCTCTCTCCTCTTGAACTTCTGCGGGTGCCTTTTGATTCAGCAACTTCATTTCCATGTTCCATGACTGTGTAATTATTGTAGGCATGAGCTTTCAAAAATATATCTTGCTTTTAAAATAAATAAATAAATAAATAAATAAATAAAAACTGAACTAATCCACAATACAGAAGTATGTGCTGCAGCACAACATATTTCTTCACAAAAAAATTCAGAATAGAAAAAAAATTGAGCAATGCATTAATGAGGCCAAACACATAGCTAGGAAAAGAAATAAAATTTATAGCCAAATGAAGAAGCATAGATCCAAATATCAAGGTAAAACATTTGCAAACTGAAATACATACAAGCATCATAATCAAGTCTGGTTTGTCCCAGAAATGCACTTTAGTAGATTAATGACTTAGAAAATTTATTAATGTAATTCACTGCATTAAAAGATTAAAGGGAAAAAAATGATTATCTAAATGGATGGAGGAGAAAAAAACATTGATAACATCCAATATCCACTCATGATTTTAGAAACATAGCAATCTAGGGATCTTCTTTAACCTGATAAAGTTATCTACCAAAAGCCTACAGAAAATATTATATTCAGTGATGAGTCATTTCAAGTATTTCCTTTAAAATCAGAACAAGACAATAATTCCAATTATCATTCCCTCTAGGGGGCAGTAGTCAGTGCAAGAAAAAAAATAAGCATGGTAACTGAATTTAAAAATACACAACTTTCTGGGCCGGCCGAGTGGCACGATGGTTAAGAACTAGCTTGGGACGCCAGAGGGCCCCGGTTCAGATCCCACATATGAGGGCCAGTGACACTGGGCTGCTGTGAGTCGCTGGCAACGGCGACGGTGTAGGCTGCAGCCCCTGTGGCAGTGGGTTGCCATGGGCTACCGTATGTAGCGAGCAGCCAGGGTGAGCGGCCAGCAGCTGCAGTGAGCAGCCGTCCAGAAGCCGGCGACTGATGTGCCTCACCTGGGAAGAGCGCAATGATGGTGCCAACTTGGGCAAGTGAAGCAACGTCCTCCACAACTAGACTGAAGAAAAAAATGACAGCAACTTGTCTGTTCCCCTTCCCCCAATTCCCCAGCACTGTTCCCATCTCCCCAATTCCCCAATAAAAAAAATAAATTAAAAAAAAATACACAACTTTCATCATTTGCAGATATGATTGCTTACTATATTATTCAGGGTTCTCCAGAGAGATGGAATACCTCTATCTATCTATCTATCTATCTATCTATCTGGATCTAGATCTATATATAGTCTGACAATTAAGTTTGCAAACTTGTTGTAACCATGTTGCTAATCTTTTTTGATATTAGAGGGATTATTCATTATGAATTTGTACCAACTGGACAAACAGTTATCCAAGTTTGCTACTTGGAAGTGCTGAAAAGGCTGCATGAAAAAGTTAGAAGACCTGAACTTTTCACCAACAACTCATGGCTCTTGCATCACAATGTCTATGAGGGACTTTTTTGCCAGTAAACAAATAACTGTATTGGAACACCCTCCCTACTCACCAGATCTGGCCCCCAATGACTTCTTTCTTTACCCCAAAGATAAAGAAAATATTGAAAGGAAGACATTTTGATGACCTTCAGGACATCAAGAGTAATATGATGACAGCTCTGATGGCCATTCCAGAAAAAGAGTTCCAAAATTGCTTTGAAGGGTGGTCTAAGCGCTGGTGTCAGTGCATAGCTTCCCAAACAGAGTACTTCGAAGGTGACTGTGGTGATATTCAGCAGTGAGGTATGTAGCACTTTTTCTAGGATGAGTTCGCGAACTTAATTGTCCAACCTCGTGTGTGTGTGTGTGTGTGTGTGTGTGTGTGTGTGTAAAAAATTAAATTGGCTCACATGATAATGGAGGATGAGAAGTCCCAAGATCTGAAATTGACAAGCTGGGGACACATAGGGGCTGATGGTATGGTTTCAGTCTGAGTCTAAAGGCATGAGAACCAGGAGAGCCCATGGTACCAGAACTAAAGCTCAAGATCCAAAAAGAGCCAATGATTCAGTTCAAGTCCGAAAGCAGGAAAAGACCAATGTCCTAGTTCAAGGCAGTCAGGCAGAAGTTCCCTGTTACTCTTGGGAGGGTCAGCCTTTTTGTTCTCTTCAGGCCTTCAACTGATTGGATGAGGCCCATCTACATCACAGAGGACGATCTGCTTTACTCAGTCTCACAATTCAAATGTTATTCTCACCTTCACACATCCAGAATAATGTTTGACCAAATATCTGGGCACCCCATGGCTAATTGAGTAGACACAATAAATTAACCATCACGAGTTCACGTCTTGTCAACTTGGCACCCATATGCATCTCCTTAAACCATATTTAATCTCTCAATAAAGACAATAACAAGGTCATACTTCCACCTTACATGACACAACTATCCTGCATAAAACTGAAAATGTGTTAACGTCTTCCCCAGAAGAGGAGGTAAAGTCCCTAAGTGATGTTTAACTCTTCTTACTCCCCTTGATATTTCATAACTTATATACAATTGATCCTAGAACAACACAGGTTTGAACTGCACAGGTCCACTTATATGCATGTCTTCTGACATGCCTAGGGTGAATGAGTAAGTCTTAAATGACAAATCCACTCTAACATTCTAATCTCCCTAAGCCTTCTAGTCCCTTTCTCTACAATCAAACTAAGGCAGGTACAGAATTTCCAGTTTGCTCACTGTGAACCACCTTTTGGTTCATGGTTTAGCCAAACAACCAAACAATTAGAGCCCTTTCTACCTCTCTGAGCTGTAACATTAAATGCAGAATCTCTGCTTAGTGAGCCCATATCACTAAATTCAGCCTGACCCAACTTTGCATTCCTTCTGCCATTACTCCACCTCCTTCCTATCCACCCCACACATGTTCTCCAGATCTCTGTCTGTGTAAATTAGAAAACACCAGTACTTCTTTTGGAATGTAGCCTCCTCATGGGTCATAGTTTGTACCTCATTTTTAGGGGCCTGCTGGGATTTGAATCTAGTTATAGGTCTAGAGGCAGAGATGGGTGGTCTGTGGGTCCTGAGCAGATTCAGTATCGTTTTACATGGAAACTGCCCCATGGGAGACTGGTACAGATTCCTCAGGCAGTGCAGGGTTAATCCCCTTATGCTGGGGTGCAGAGGCTGGTACCAATGGCAAAGAAGACTGACCTGAATTTAGGGGCTCAATATATTCAGCTTCAATAAGGTCTTCCCACATGTCCCCATTCCAGCTTTCAGGGTCCCATTCCTTCCTGATCAATGCCCTCACTTTAACAGGAAACAAACTATGAAGCTAGGACTTCAACTTGCACTGTAATTCAGCCATCTGCAGGATGAGAATCTGGGTCTGACTATTAGCCATCTCAGCCCTGTAGCTGCAGGAGATAAGGGTCTCCTTCAAGACACACAGAGTCTCTAGACGGCAGAATAGACAGACACTGTGCCAACTGCCTCCCAGGATCACACCAAAATTACAAATAATTTATAAGATATTCAACCTCGGAAGTTCCCTGGACACTAGATGAGCAGAACCTCTAAACAAAGGACTTAAAGAGGACGGGCGGAGGCAAGAGAGTGCGAAGCCCGTGAGGGACACCTCAGTAGTGGAGAGGCTTCTCCGACTGGGTGAGAGACCCTCCAGCCCCACACCACGCTCACCAGCCCAGAGTTACTTTGCCTGAAAGAGGAGTTCTACGATAGCTGGAAGTAGAAATTAGTGAGGACACTCTTTGCTCAACTCGGTGAGGCTGAGGGCACTGGAGAACCAGTAGAGCCGGCAAACTGACTCGCTCACTGTTGAGCACTCACCCAGTTCCTGGTGGAGGGAGTAACTTTGTTAGTGGGGCCCAGGAGCCTGCAGGAAGGACTGAACTGAATACCTTTGGTGCGGGAGCTGGAGGTTTTGGGACCATTGTTCCCCTGGTATGGAACTTGCACATGAGTAGTGCACAGGAGGGTGCCATCTTTTCAGGGCTGGGCCCTCCCACAGAGGCTCAGGTCCAGGACCACATTGGTCTGCTGGAATTGGCGTAGGAGAGTGAGTGTGTGTGTGTGTGTGTGTGTGTGTGTGTGTGTGTGTGTGCATGCGTGCACGCGCATGTGGCCTTGCATTCCCCATCCTCCGTACTGCTTGTGCTGCATAGCCAGGGAAGCGCCTGGCAGGTGTGCTCCGACTCCAACAGGATGCTTATTGAGACCCGGGAGTGCGCGACTCGCCTTAGGTCCCCAATCTCCGCACTGCCCGTGCAGAGTTGCCTGGGTGGTGATTGGCTGTAGGGCTGTTCGGCCTGATCTGCGAGCAGCTGACTGGGACAGGCTGAGACTGGGAGTTTTCCTGGGAGTGTAGGGCCGTGAGCTGTGCACCTGTGTGATTCGGCCAGGGCTTTCCTGGCGAGTTTGTGCGGGCTGGTTGCCAATGCAGGAGTGCATGCTGCTCTGACTTGGTGGGGGCCACTGACCACATCCTGTGTTGTGTTGGGTGCCCACCCTGCCCATCTAGAGCTGTGTTGCCCGGGGCACCCTGAGCCCCTGGTGCCTGGCCTCTTCCTCCGTAGGCCACAGAGGGTTTTTGCAGCAGCAGACAGCCGCAACAACCTGTGGGGATTTTTGGTGGTGAACACGGTTCCAGAGCACACAGAAGCTAATTGTGGGAAGCTTACTTCAAGTCCAGAGGGAGGTTGGTGAATGACGCCTTCCCCCCAAAAGCTGAGGCTGAGTCGCCCAGAGGCCCTCTATTGCTGAGCAAGTGGTCTGCAGATTAAAGCGAGCAGAGAGCCCCCCCTTTTTTCTTTTTTTTTCTTCTTCCTTTTTCCCCTCTTTTTCTCTTTTTTTTTCTTTCTAGGCGATCTATCTAATACATCGAAGCAGTCACAGAGTGACAGCCAGAATGAAGAAACAAAGAAACATGTTCCAAGTAAAAGATCAGAAGAAACCTCAAGAAATGGAACTAAATGAAACAGAGGTATCCAACCTTTCAGAGACAGAGTTTAGAACACTGATGATAAGAATGTTTCAGGAACTTAAGGAAGACATAAAGAAGGATAGAGAAATCATAAAAAAACAACCAGTTAGAACTAAAGAATACAATAACTGAAATGAAGAA
>NW_017731697.1:483867-488528 GCF_001890085.2 Hipposideros armiger
AACTACCATATGACCCAGCAATTCCACTCTTGGGTATCTATCCAGAGAAACCCAAGATGCTAATTTGAAAAAATATATGCACCCCTATGTTTATTGCAGTGCTATTCACCATAGCCAAGACTTGGAAACAATCGAAATGACCATCAGTAGATGACTGGATTAAGAAACTGTGGTATATTTACACAATGGAGTATTACTCCGCTATAAAGAAGAATGAAATCGTTCCATTTGCCATGATATCGATGGACCTAGAGACTATTATGTTAAGTGAAATAAGTCGGTCGGAGAAAGACAAATACCATATGATTTCACTTATATGTGGAATCTAAAAAACTGAATGAACAAACAAAGTAAACAGAAGTGGTCTCAGAGATATAGAGGAACAACTGATGGCTGCTAGTTGGGAGGGGGGTGGGGATGACGGAGAAGGGGAAGGGAGTAGACAATATAAATAGTTAAATACAATATTGCCACAGGGATATGAAAGACAGTTCGAGGAATATAATTAATAACGTTGTAAATATTTTGTAGAGTGTCAGATGGTCACATGTCTTGCTAGGGAGACTGCATCATGGATAGGGTAGAGGCTTGATCACTGCACTGTACACCTTAAGCTGATGTTGTATAATATTGTATGTCAACTATAAGTGAATATAAAGGTGTAGTCATGGGATGTGGAGTATAGTGTGGGAATGGAGTCAAGGGAATTGTAATAGACATGTATGATATTGTGGGGGGAAGTGGGGCAGCAGATTGGGGGCGGGGGTTGTCACTTAGAGGAGTAAAAAGTATCACTATTGCACTGTGTTGTACAGCTGAAAGTAATTCTAAAAAAATGTGTATTTCACACACACACACACACACACAAAAGACACACATAGTCTCTCTGATCATTTATGTGGCACTTGAGCTGGGGTGTCGAACCCCTGAGCTCATCCTTTGCTTTTGTCACTTCGTCTAGTGACATTCAAAGCAACTGTTACTGGAGCGCAGGCTCTTAGTGCGGGGTCCAGGTTCTTGACATCTCGAGCAAAGAATTGAACGAGAAACAGAAGTTAAGTGGTGAAAAAGCAGTTTATGAGAGGAAAAATACATTTCAAATAAATCGAAGTGGGCCCGAGCAGTAGAGGATGGCTCAAGGGCCCATTATTGGAAGAGAAATTATACTCCAAAGAGTTTGGAGCAGGCTGAGCAAAAGAAGCTCAAAAGGTGCTGACTGGCCAGGACTTGGAGTTTTTATCCCTTTTTCTCTAGAATGGGCTGTTCCTCTCTGGGTGTGGGACCACTTGATTGACACGTGTGATTGACAAAAGGTTATTACCTCATCCTTTTAGACTGCGCAGGTGCGAGTGACTGGTCTACCCATTTGCTTCCCTGCAGGGGTAGATAAAAGGGGTAGTTTGTGGTGGAGAGGGGAGGTCTTTTGGGTAGTCACATTCTGTGGGTTGTGTTGGACATCCAAGAATGCAGAGACTCAATGCCTGCCTCACTGCCACCTTGTTTTCCCGTTGAGAGACATGATCCCCATAAAATCTCTATGGGAAGTTGAGGGACAGGAGGTCTTTTCTTCTATATCTGTTTCCTGCTGGGCAGGGGCGTAGAATCCCCCTGTCTATTGGGGGATTCACGGAACTCTCCTATCTGATCTCAGATGAGAGGAAGGGGTCTCCTGATCCGCCTGGAAGACCCCATTGGCTTCTTTGATTGGGACTGGTAATCTTGCTGGGTTATCATCTGTATCCCTAAGGCCTCTGAATGAGGAAAAATAGATTTTAATTAATAAAACCATTAGCTCTTATGGAGCCTGTGGCCATTCAACCGGTCGGTCACTCAGGTGGTGTCAATTGTCCACGGGCTGGGCCCAGTATGGGTTTGGAAAGAATCATTAGGCTTCATGATTATAATCAACACGTATACTCACCTGGGGAAATGCTAAAACCTATTTAGTCTCTGGGATACAATTATCTAAGAGTTAGGTTTGGAATGGCTTGGGGAATGTTGGGAAGTCACAGGCTTTTAAGTAGTTATCTGAAGCAGGGGTAGGAGATTTCTATGATTCAGATGAAAAACAATCTATTGTTTATGATTAAGAAACTGATTTACAAAACAATCAAGAAGCAGGGGGATAGGAGACTTCTATGATCCAAGCTAGGAGTCTAGGATTCAGAAACTGATTAGAAGAGTAATCAAAGCCAGGAGCTAAGGAACTAAGAAACTAGGAAGAAAGAGACTTAAATTTCTATAGGAAAGAAAACTTAAAAGTTTCTCAGTGGGGGGGCTACTCACTTGGCCTGTAACACTACCAGCCAATCTCACTATATTAATTAGCTTGCCAAAATTGTTCAAAAATGTCATACACAGTCACAAAGGTTCTTGCTGTTTGTAAATGGCTAAGGAGGAGGAGTAACCAACGTTGATATTTTGTGTGCTTCTATTGCTAGATCACCCCATGCATTATCAATTGTTCCCTCTACTACTGAAAAGAGTCATTTAGCATCTTTACATCTGTTTTATTTTCTATCATCATGTCAATGTGTGGAAACCTGTACTTCCATGATGTGGGGAAGTGAGGTTGCCATGTCTCTTCAAAGCTATATATAGGACTGAAAAGTTGCTGGATAAGGTCTGCTGAAGAATCTCCTGCAGAAGTCTAATACAACCTTCGCATGTTAATTGTAAATCTAAATTCCCTCTTGCAGGGGAGACATGTCATACATCACTTTGCTTTTTTTCAAGGAGCTGAGGTTGCACTTAACTTCCCAACCCTTAAAGCTCAAACAGTACAATTTCCATTTCGAAATTTAAAAAATTCATGATGAAATTGCATGGCAAAAGGCTATGGAACCAGCAAAATCTTGCATTTTGAGATAAATATTCTTTTATTTCTGTTAAACTGAATATACAATTATGTTCCCTAGGCAACCAACTTTTGTTTATAATTACCATCACATTAACAAAACAGAGACAGTGAAAAGACAACTTTGTGAAGATTTAATTACAATAATAAATAAAACAATTTGCATTAAAAAATAATGGTGAGGGCCGGCCTAGTGGCGCTATGGTTAAGAACTGGCTTGGGACGCCAGAGGGCCCCGGTTCGGATCCCACATATGAGGGCCAGTGACACTGCCCTCTACAGCTAAGATGNAACAAGAGGACATAACCCTAGTAAACATCTATGCACCCAACATAGGAGCTCCTAAATATATAAAACAGATTTTGACAGACATAAAGACAGAGATCAACAGCAACACTATTGTAGTAGGGGACTTCAACATCCTGTTGTCACCAATGGACAGATCCTCCAGACAGAAAACATGGAAACAGTGGCCTTAGACCAGCTGGACTTAATTGATATTTTTAGAGCATTTCACTCCAAAGCAACAGAATATACATTCTTCTCAAGTGCACATGGAACATTTTCCAAGATAGACCACATGTTAGGACACAAAACCAGCCTCAATAAATTTAAGAAGATTGAAATCATATCAAGCATCTTCTCTGACCACGATGCTATAAAACTAGAAATCAATTATAAAAAGAAACCTGGAAAGCACACAAATACATCAAAGCTGAATAACATGCTACTAAATAGCAAGTGGGTCAAAACGGAGATCAAGGAAGAAATCAAAAGCTATCTCAAGACAAATGAAAATGAAAACACAGCAATCAAAATCTATGGGATGCAGCGAAAGCAGTTGTAAGAGGAAAATTCATAGCAATGCAACCTATCTAAAGAAACAAGAACAATCTCATATCAATAGACGATCTTTACACCTAAGGGAACTGGAGAAAGAACAGCAAAACAAGCCCAAAGGGAGTACAAGGAAGGAAATCATAAAGACCAGAGCAGAAATAAATAAAATAGAGACCAAAAAAAATTACAAAAGATCAATGAAACCAAGAGCTGGTTCTTTGAAAAGATAAACAAAATCAGCAAACTATTAGCCAGACTCACCAAGAAAAAGAGAGAGATGACCCAAATTAATAAAATCAGAAGTGAAAGAGGAGAAGTGACAACAGATGCCATAGAAATACAGGAAATTGTAAGAAAACACTACGAGCAACTATATGCCAACAAATTTGACAATATGGAAGAAATGGATAAATTTCTAGAAGCATACAATCTACCATGTCTGAACCAAGAAGAAAAAGAAACTCTGAGCAGACTGATTACTACCAAAGAAATTGAGTCAGTAATTAACAAGCTTCCAACAAACAAAAGTCTTGGACCAGATGGCTTCACAGGTGAATTTTACAAAACATTCAAAAAATAATTAATACCTATTCTCCTCAAACTATTCCAAAAAATATAGAAGGAGGGGAGGCTCCCAAGCACATTTTATGAGGCCACTGTTACTCTGATCCCAAAATCAGACAAAGATATTACAAAAAAAGAAAACTACAGGCCAATATCCCTGATGAACATAGATGCAAAAATCCTTAAGAAAATACTAGCAAACTGAATTCAGCATCACATTAAAAAGATCATTCACCACGATCAAGTGGGATTCATTCCTGGTATGCAAGGTTGGTTCAATCTCTGCAAATCAATTAACGTAATACATCACATTAACAAATGAAAAATAAAAATCATATGATCATATCAATAGATGCAGAAAAAGCATTTGACAAAATCCAGCAGCCATTTATGATAAAAA
>NW_017731697.1:495323-527765 GCF_001890085.2 Hipposideros armiger
GGTGCCAACTTGGGCCAGTGAAGCAACGTCCTCCACAACTAGACTGAAGAACAAAACGACAGCAACTTGTCTGTTCCCCTTCCCTCAATTCCCCACCGCTGTTCCCATCCCCCCAATTCCCCAATAAAAAAAAATCTTAAAAAAAAAAATAACAGTGAATGTAATTTAAGATTCCTCTGTCCAGATTAGAAAATCATATATCATATTTCTATTTGTGTTGTGGTTTCTACTAAATATTTAACATACATATTTAAACATTTTTTAAAAATTACATCTCAAGTTAATTTGTATCTATGTCATCCCCCTGAATAAAAAAGATCCTTAGCTTGCTGTCATATCCTCTTTGCCACTCTGTTTTGCAATCTGGGTTTTAAATCTTATTATTAAATTACCCTCACAATATATTTCAAAAATCATTTCAACTCAGATGTTTTACTGATTCATTTACTTACTACATTTTCTTATAATCCACAAAAGTTTTACTTTCTTTGATTTTTAAAAGTGAATTACATTCATGACTAATTCTGTTACCGGCCAGGTGAGTAGGTTTCTTAGTTCCTTAGCTCCTGGCTTTGATTTCTCTTCTAGTCAGTTTCTGAATCCTAGGCTAAAGATTGCTCTTAGCCTGAATCATAGAAGTCTCCTATCCCCCTGCTTCTTGATTGTTTTGTAAATCAGTTTCTTAATCATAAACCATAGATTGTTTATAGAAATCTCCTACCCCTGCTTCAGATTAACTACTTAAAAGTCTGTGACTTCCCAACATCCCCCAAGCCATTCCAGACCTAACTCTTGGACAATTCTATCCCAGAGAATAAATAGGTTTTAACATTTTCCAGGCCAGTAAGCCTAATGTTCCTCCCAACCCATTCTGGGCACAGCTCCTAGACAATTGACGCCACCTCAGTGACCCGTTGAATGGCCACAGGCTCCATAAGAGCTAACCGATTTATTAACTAAAATCTATTTTTCCTCATTCAGGGGACTTGGGGATACAGATGACACCTCAGCAAGATTGCCAGTCACAACCTAATAAGCCAACATGGTCTTCCAGGCCGATCTCGGGACCCCTTCCTTTCATCTGAGATCAGATAGAGGGAGAGTTCTGTGAATCCCATAATAG
This sequence comes from Hipposideros armiger, assembly GCF_001890085.2. Lineage (NCBI taxonomy): Eukaryota > Metazoa > Chordata > Mammalia > Chiroptera > Hipposideridae > Hipposideros > Hipposideros armiger. The sequence continues at coordinate 496,447 of NW_017731697.1, forward strand.
ACAGGGACAGCTCTATGCCCCTGCCCAGCAGGAAACAGATACAGAAGAAAAGACCTCCTGTCCCTCAACTTCCCATAGAGATTTTATGGAGATCACGTCTCTCAAGGGGAAAACCAGGCAGGCAGTTAGAGGCAGGCATTGGGTCATTGCATTCATGCATGTCCCACACAATGCTACAGCCCAGGAGACCTCTTGTCTCCACCCAAAACTTCCCCTTTTTCATTGACATTATATACCCCTGCAGAGAAACAAATGGGTACAAAATACCCAACTAGATCAGACGAGTCACTGGCACCTATGCAGTCTAAAAAGATGAGGTAATAATCTCTTGTTAATCACAGGTGTAGAGGGACAGCCCATTTTAGAGAAAAAGAGATAAAAACTCCAAGTCCTTGGAAGTCAGCCCTCCCTTTTTTTAAAGCCTTTTGAGCTTCTTACATTGCGTGTGCGTGGCCCGCTCCAAACTCTTTGGAGTGTAATTTCTCTTCTGATATTGGGCCCTTGAGCCATTCTCTACTGCTCTGGTCTGATTCTATTTCTTTGAAGTGTACTATCTCTTCTAATAAACTGCTTTTTCACTACATTCCCTCAGTATCTCTTTCAATTCTTTGCTCAAGTTGCCAAGAACCTGGACATCACGCCAAGAAGGCCCCACTCTCTGGCAACAATTCTATCAGAGATATTCTAGAGATTATAATCTATGTATATACTCTCATTTTCCAAATGCTTTTGCTTTGCTCACAGTTGAATACCAGATTAAAGGGTTATAGAATTCCAAGTTCTAAATCATTTTACTTGGAAATCTGAGGATGCTGCTCCACACTGTTTACTAAGACCCATTGTCTCATGTAAGCCTCACCCTCTTTGCTGTATTTGAAGAGTGGACTTTCTTGGTTACCCGACATCAATTTCTTCTCCTCTTTTTATTTTGCAACAGAAACTTGATTTTGTGTCCACAGCCTACTCCACTTCTGGGGAACAGGGTGGAGACAAGGAAGAATCCTGGTTTTTTGATGACTTCACTGAACAACTCATTCCACTGTAGCTGGAGTCCATCCCAAAGATTTCTTTTTTTTTTTTTAATTTTTTTTTTAGCTGAGTCATCCTGCCACCTGTTGGCAGCTCAGCACGGGCCAGGAATCGAACTGGCAACCCTGTTGTTCAGAGCTGGCACTCTTGAGCGAGCTCTTAACCAACTGAGCCACTAGACCGGCCCCCCCAAAGATTTCTTGTTACACTTTTATCATTTGAACCAGTTTGAGCAGTCCCATTTCTATTACATAGGTAACCTTTTATTTCCTTTTTTCTTGGTAGCTTTTAGAATTTTCTGGTTCTCCTTAGGGTTCTGAAATTTCATCCAAGATGTATTTTTTTGTAGCCCCTTCATCCCAGTTATTATGTTCAACAAATTATATTCTATTTAATCTGAAGACACAGGTCTTCTTTAGCTTGAATGTGGTTTCTGCTATATCTCTATCCATATCTCTATATAATTGATTTGTAATTATTTCCTCCTCTTCATTTTCTCTGTTTTCTTCTTCTAAATCTTTATATTAGATGAATTTTGGATCTCAGGGCACTTTGCTATATGCTTTTCAAGATTTCCTCTCAGTTTCTGGTGTTTTGATGATATTTTTCCAGATATTTTCAATTAATTTTTTCGAAAATTATATATGTATGTGTCATTGTTATTTTAAGGAATATTAAGAGAAAAAGGGAGGTAATCATGTGTATATAGTCTGCCACCTTATTTTTATTTTACAAATCTCAATGCTGTGTTGTTTTGCCAATAATGATTCATAAATTTTATATCTTTATCTTGTAGTTATTTTTATTGAGTAAAATTCATATAACATAAAATTTACCATTTTAGCCATTTTAAGTGTACAGTTCAGCACTAAGTACATTCACATTGTGCAACCATCACCACCATCCATCTCCAGAATTTTTTCATTATTTCTAACTGAAACTCTGTACTGATTAAACAATAAATCCTCATTTCCCTCTTCCTTGAGCCCCTGGTAACCATTTCTGTCTATAATTCTGACTATTCTAGATACCTCACATAATTATATTGGATATAATGTATATATTGGAATTATACAATATTTGTCTTTTTTTAGTCTGCCTTGTTTTATTTAGTATGCCTTCAAGATTCATCCATATTGTAGCATATATCAGAGTTTCCTTCTTTAAATGACTGGATAGTAACTCAGTGTATGTATATACCACGTTTTGTTTATTTACTCATCTCTTCATTGACATTTGGGTTATTTCCACCTTTTGGCTATTGTGAATAATGCCACTATGTGCATTGGTGTACAAAAACCTGTTTAAGTCCCTGCTTTCAATTCTTTTGGGAATATACCCAGAAGTGGAATTGCTGGATCATATAGTAATTCTATTTTTAATGTTGTTAGAAACTGCTATGCTACTCATATTTTCCACAGGAGCTACACCATTTTACATTTCCATAGGCAGTGAACAGGATTCTGATTTCTCCACGCCCTCACCAATAATTATTTTCTGTATTGTATTGTTTTTCTTGCATAGCAGTCATGCTAATAGGTGTGAACTGATATCCTACTGTGGTTTTGATTTGCATTTCCCTAATGCTTAGTAATGTTATCTTTTTGCAATATGAAACAACTCATTGGGTCCAACTTAATTATTTTTACTTTAAAATGACCTATCTTATTGCAATATTATGATCCCAGATTTCTTTTTCATATTATTTTCCTGGCATATTCAATTCCTTTATTTTCTACCATCAAGTGCCCTTTAATTTTAGGCTTATCTGTGTAAATGGTAATGTTGAATATTTAAAAATAAATTTATTCAACATTTATTGAGCACATATTATTTAGTGTGTACTGTGCCATTCCTGGAGGCTTCAGTTTGAAGAAAGGGATTATAGTCAATGCCGGAAGACAAGCTTTACGATTTAAATGAACTCTTTTAAACGAATGAGTCTCATAAAAAGGGAAATACTGGGTTTATGTTTTTGCTTTTACCCAATGTGAACATCAGTTAAAAATATATCTTTTGTAGGTTACAAAATTTAGACATAATTTTTTAAAAATTCAAAAATTTGTAACAGATTTTAATACTTCTTTTTTTTTCCAAAGATTTTTATTGGGGAGTTGGGGGGATGGGAACAGAGCTGAAGAATTGGGGGAAGGGGAACAGACAAATTGCTGTCGTTTTGTTCTTCAGTCTAGTTGTGGAGGACGTTGCTTCACTGGCCCAAGTTGGCACCATCATTGCGCTCTTCCCAGGTGAGGCAGATCAGTCGCCGGCTTCTGGACGGCCGCTCACTGCTGCTGCTGGCCGCTCACGCTGGCTGCTGGCTACACATGGTAGCCCATGGCAACCCACTGCCACAGGGGCTGAAGCCTACGCTGACTCAAGACAGCCCAGCTCCAGGTTGAGCTGTTGTTCAACATCTTAGCTGTGGAGGGCAGTGTCACTGGCCCTCATATGTGGGATCCGAATACGGGGCCCTTTGGCATGCCAAGCCAGTTCTTAACCATCGCGCCACTCAGCCGGCCCTTAATACTTCTTTTACCAGTCCAAAATAAACGCCAGCGAGTGCCTAATCTTCCACATATTTCAGGGGTCGGCAAACTTTTGAGATGTCATATTTAAATACATTATCACTTTTCCCTCTTACTATCATTGTCATTATAATTACGAATAAAAAGTGTGAACCAGTGGATAAATGGTTAGAGCTGATGCTGAAGGATGAGGTTCAGCCTTATCCAGCTCCGAGCAACACCGCGTTTTACAGCCTTCCCGCTATTGACCCATCTCGGTCACCGTAGAGACGAGTGCCGCAGTAACATCTGGGAAATATAGTTCGAAAGGAAAAGCACTGTGGTTCAGCCGGCGGAGCGTAGGCTCTCCTGTGCGCAGACGCAATTGCGCCCGGCCGCCTGGCGGCGGCGGAGAAAAATGTTCCTGAGATAGGTGTTCCGCTTGCCTACAGTGAGGTCCTCCGCTTCGCCTCCCGTTCGCGGCGGGGTCAGCTACAGACTGCCGGTGAGAGTGGGCCCGGGGTGTGCAGCTCCTGCGGCGGGGCCAGGACAGCGAGTCCCAGTTTGGGGCATTCGAGACAGGCGGCCTCGGCAGGTGAACGCGGCCCGGGGAGGGGGCGTTGCCCGTAGAGGTCCCCCGAGGAGGCCGGAAGTCGGCTTTCCACCCAGAGTTTAAAGTTTATTTTAGATTTATTCGTTTTTGCAAACCTTGCTTGTTTGGCATCGTTTTCCTAGAGTGATTTAAATAATTTTTTTTGTTTGTTTAGAGTAATGTTGTCCTTTTGCTAAGTTACTTACCTTTTCTCTAATTTTTAAATGCATAGCCAGTGACGCTGTTCCTTCTTAGTCTTGTATTTTTTAGGAAGTGGGAAGGGAATGTGGGTAGCTGATGGTTCCTTTTATATTTAAGGATCTATGATAACTCTTCATAAAGGAAGCACAGCTTCCAAGAAGGGAAGAGAGGAATTGTTGGTTAGCTGTTCCTGAAAAGGACACCAAGTTCTTCAAAGGATATTTGAAACATTATTACAATTGTTAATAAAAGAAACGTTCAAAGACTTAATAAGAATTTGAGTCCATATTTTGAGGACATGCCCCGAAGCAAGATCTCAATGGATTGAGAAAATGCCCTGGAGAATGGCAGTTTTACAGTTCTTTTTATATTTTTAGACTCAAAGGAGAAAATAAGGAAGGTTACATGAAGTCTATTGGTAGTAGATTAAGGAGGTGGGAGAAAGCAAAGCGGGGATGTATTTAGGGTTGGATAAAAAAATGGAGAAACAGACTTCTTTTACATGGGTGGTTGCAGGACAGTTAACGTTTAACAATTACAGTGAATAGAGATGGTATGTGGGCAACAAGATAATAACTGAATTTCATTGTTGTACATTGCTGCTAGTGGGTCTGTTTTTGAGGGGTCTGGAAGTGAGAATAACCCTGACATTCCAAAGACATGTTATCCTAGCTGCACAAGAACAATGAACAGGGCTCGCTTAGAGTAAAGATTAACCCTTAATGAAGGAAGCTATAGGCCTAGGATGTGACTACCCACTATGCCCTGCCCAGTCAGGAGTTAATGTTCAGACTATCTGGTGTGGTTACTTTTGGTCCCTGGGCTTGTCAGGCCTGTGTAGCCCCCTTTGCATTCTCTTAATCATAATTATTATAGCTCAAAATATTTAAGTGCAGGTGTGTGGAATATTTGTCATCTCATTAATGCATATCCCTGACCCGGGTGTGACTGCCCTTTACTCTGTTAATGCACTTCAGATGGTTCTAACCCCTTAGTTTGATTCATCTTTATTCATAAACCACTGACTGAAAGGTAGCAGGCCCAGTGACTGGAAGTGTGCTTGCTATCCACCCTGGTTTGATGACCATGGTTAGGCTCCTCTAACTTGGGATTCCCTGGTCTGTGCCAGGTTCCCTCTGGCTTCCCTCTGCTGGGAGCTCAGTGCATGGAGACTTGTAACCTGGTCTGGCTTAATGAGGGTGGGAGTGTTGACAGGATGGAGACCTCACAGTTTTCTTCATTTCAGGTGCCTTCTCCAGGAGGGACAGCGGGCAGGGAAAAATGGCCACAAAGTTGCTACCAGCCCAGGTTCAGGTGAGTAAAAGCTTCTTTCTTGAACAGAGGTTCAGGAACATGCTTCATCCATTGTTGAGCTTTTGTGGCTTTGAAGCCCACAGAGGGGTCAGGTGGCCTGGTGGGTGAGGAACTCTGGAAAGAAGGTGCCTCCCTCGCCCCAGGGCCTGGCTCATTGTGAAATCTGCACTTAGGAATTGAATGGGCTCCCAACCCACACACTGCCTACCCCGGAGCTTGGTGAGAGATCCACGTATGGTTTTGCCCTAAGGAGGAGGGATGTTATCGGGAAAGGTGGTTTTTCTTGGTTTTTGTCTTCTTGAAGGAAAGAATTCAGTCAAGAGGGAGTCTGGGAGGTAAAAGTGGCAAAAAGGTTTATTAGAGAGGCAAGGGCATTCCAAGACATGGAGCGCCTGCCCCGAGGTTGGGGTAGCAGCCTCTCCTTACATTAGGTGATAGCTTTATTCTTTGTGGGTAGGATATTTCTCCTCCCTCTCTGGCATCTCCCCTTTTTCTAACCAACACATCTCCAGTTTCTAGGTCATAAGCGCGAGCCCACCAACTTCTAACTGACATGTCCCCTGTTTTTAGGGCGCAAGCGCGAACCTGCCAATTTCCCACCCTCCATTTGAAAGCCCACTAAGGGTGGGGGGGCAAACCACAATGCAGATATACTTATGGGCTTGGCCTCTAAATGGATAAGGACAGCTTGGGGCGGGGCTAGTTCCTCCTCCTGCTGCTCATCTCTAATTCCTGCTTACTCTGTCACAGAGACATGGAGGAGTCAAATAATTCCTTCACAGCACTAGGGACTCGCAGTGGAAAGGCACGTCTTCGCCTTTCCAGTTAACTGCAGTAGTACCTGGTAAGGGTCTAGGCAATTTTCTAGGAAGAGCCAGGAAAAAAGACCTCTGAGGCAGCAGTACTGGGTGATCTTGGACTTAGAAGCAGTCTCAGGCTCATAGAGATGGTGAAACGAAATGAAGTCACAGCCCTGGCCTGGCACTTCCAGAGATGTGAGACTTCCCTGGGGAGAGAAGCATCTTTGCCCTAACGTGGTGCTTGGAGAAATATAGTAAAACCTTGGATTGCAAGTAATGTGGTTTGCGAGTGTTCCGCAAGACGAGCAAACATTTCTAATATATTTTAACGTGGTAAATGAGTGGTCTTGCAATATGAGTAGTTTGCTTCCAGAACGAATTATGCTCGCAAACCAAGGTATTACTGTATAATTAAAAACATCATTTCTTCCAAGCCCAGAAAACGCCTCCACAAAAGAAGAGAAAGGAAACACTTTTATTATTGAGTAAGCGTTAAGCCAGAATGTGATGTACATCACAGCCCATCCCCTAGCAAGACTGCAAAGATAGGGAGCTTATGCTTCTGTAGCTAAGTGGATTCAACCCAGTTTTGCAATTCGGAAATTTGTCAAGGGACAAGGTAGGCCTGTTTCCTCTGAGGAAACTGGGAGCTGGGCACATTCAAAGAGATGGTTACCAGGTCCTTGGGGAACCTTTCCTTAATTGTGAGTCCTGTTTAGCTATTAAAAAGATTTACATATATTTGAAAAGGACTGAGAAATTCAGAAAGGAAACAGAGGGGAAGCCAGAAGTTCCCCTCTCAGCCTCTTACTTTTAGTTTGTGTTTGCCCTTACAGATCAGAGTTTTCCTGGTCTTGTGACCCACCTTTCTTGGTTTGAGGGATGGCGAGGAGAAAGCAAGCTGTGACAGGTCACATAGCTACAGAAATGTGTCCTAAGGAAATAAGCTTGGTACACTTCTCTGGTGATGAGGGGGGATCCTCAATTCAGCATTTTTAGAGTTACTAAAGTGGGAGTAACCTAAATGCCCACCAGTAGATTGGTTAAGTGAACTGACTGATCTGTACCATGAAATTCTGGACAGCAAATAAAAACATCTCACTCAGGATACAGTTAATCTGTATAATATTTGATTTTTGTTTAGAGCCGTATTAGCACGTAAAAAGTCTGAAAGGACATACAGGATGAACTTAATAAAACTTGTTTCTGGTGGTAAAAAGTTAGATTAATGTTTCTTTTTCTTTTGCTTATTGATCTTTTTTAATTTGCTTTTTTTGGAAAAAAAACCAAAATGATCCTTAATAAGAAAGGAGCCACTAGTTTAAAAGAGGTGACTGGTCTAGTGAAATGGGAGAGAGGTAGAAAAACAAGGCATCTGGGTGGAAGGGGGGTTCCAACTGCAGCCTTCTCACCAGCGCTTGTTGAAGGTTGGTGGAGTCCACTGCCCTGGGCCTTGTCAGGCAAAGCCATCCCTGGGGCATTCTCAGAGCCTCCCTGTGCCCAGGGCACAGAGATGGCCCAAGGTGGTGACAGTCCAGCCACACCTCTTGATTCCTGAGTGAGTGTGTGGGAGCCTCCTCCTAAAACCCGATTCTCGCATCTCACCTGTAAGGTGAGAGTTTGGTCTAGATGACTGTCCATGTCCATGTCTGAGGTTGTGTGTTTCCATCATTCTGGTTTTGTTGAATGATTTCAAGTGCTTAAGATAAGCACTTATTTGGCTGCTGCACTTCAGGTTTCTGCAAGTGCAGTACTTCACTCACCGTGGGTATGTGATAAATATGTGCTCCATAACTAACTGATGGGTGTCAGGAAGTAATTGGCCTGAAATGCTCAGAACTCTGAGTGGTGACAGGGTTGAAGCTCAATTATCCCCTCGTGGGTTTGCCATTATAGGAGTCTGTGACGTTTGGGGATGTGGCCGTGCTCTTCAGCCAGGACGAGTGGCTGTACCTGGACCCTGCACAGAGAGCCTTGTACCGGGAGGTGATGCTGGAGAATTACAGATCCCTGGTGTCTCTGGGTGAGGACCTTTCCTTGCGATGCAGAAGCTCCTTGGGCAAGCGTCTTGGTGCTCTCTCCAAGGAGGACATTGGCCGGCCTGGCCAGGTTCAGCCCACCACCTGGTAGGCAGGCTTGGAGAGTGGCAGCTGCTGTTCCCCTGGGCTGCCTCGAAGGTGTCAGCCTGACCGAGCTGGTGATGGACATCCTGTGTGTGCGTTTCCTGTCTCCTGTCCCCCTGTGTCTCACAAAAGGTTCCATCTTGGAGGAGTGCACAGCCAGAGCCCTCACTTCTCCCTGAGACCACTTCCTGATTGTCCTCTGGGCGCCCAGTTTTAAGCCCCTCTCAGAACAAACCTCAACTTCCTTGGACTGTTCCCCTGGCCTGGAGACCTGGGATGGGGTCTGCGTGCCAGGATGGCTGCTCATGTCTGTGCATGAACTCATTCTTTGTTTTCTTGCTTATGAACAGGGATTCTGTTTTCCAAACCAAAGGTTATCTTCCAGTTACAACGAGGGGAAGACCCCTGGATGGTGGAAAATGGAGCTTCTCGTGGCACATGTCTAGGTGAGTGACAGTCACCGGGGAATGGGCATAGTGTGGTGTGACTTCCTGGGTGCTGCTGGTTAGCGGGGAGGCTGCTGTCCACTGGCACTGACCAGGACCCTTTCTGGTGTGCTGGGCAGGGTGTATCCTCACTCTGCCTTTCTGAGTACTTCATACAGCAGGCTCAGAGAGAGAGTTAGATTCTTCCAGCATGGGTTGCAGTTTTGTAATATGTCCCTTGGAATTTGAATGCAGAATATGTAATGCGATATATAGTGTGTTCCCTTTTTTCTTGCTTTTACTAGATTATTTTCTTAAATTATTTTTCTTTTGCGGTTTGCACATACCTTTTAACAGTAAATACACCCCTCATTGTTCTTGTTGGGTTTTTGCTTGGACTTATTTCTGTCTGCAAGCTACTATGCATGGTCCAGCTAAAAAGAAAAATCAGATGTATGTATTTATATACAACATGTGGGGTATTTATGTACAACACAGGAGAGAAAGCCGGGGTAGCAAAAGGGCAGTGGCTATCAAATATAGGTAGAAGGTTTGCAGATACTCATCATGCCACTTTCCTAAAATTTTTGTGTGAAAATTTTCAAGATAATATATTCCAGACCCTGGCTGCCAGGACATCTCTCAGTCTCTAAAACCCCTGTGGTTGCTGAATTATAAGCTCTCGCTCTCTGTTTTTCTTTGAATTTTGTTTTTGTTTCTGGCACCAGAGGGTGGCTCTCTCTTTTGAGTTTTGCTGCTTATCCAGCATTTATTTCTCTCGATGGCAGGAGACAGGCTTTCTGTGTCTACTCAGTCTTGTATTTCCTTTTGTGAACTCTGTATTCAGATTTTTCCCCTTTGGTTTGACTAGAATATTTTCTTAAATAATGTTACCAGAAAGGTTCATGTGTGCTATATTTGTGCTTGACCAAAATCAATTCTTTTACCTCTCCTGTGGGAATTATATTTTGGATCTAGAATTCTGGCATCAGACTTTTTTCCCTCAGAATTGTCCACATTTTGCTCCACTGTCTTTGGGCTCTGAGTGTTGTCAATAAAAAGTCCTCTGTTTCTTCTATTTCCTGTCAGAAAACTTTTTTTTGTCTTGTCTTCTGTGTAGAGTCTTATAGGATATCTTCTTTATTTTTAATATTGTTGTTTGGTGCCCACTGGGCCCTTTGCTTTGAAGAATCAAGTCTTTTTCATTCCAGGGATCTTTTTTCTACTACATACTTACATATGTTCTACTACATTCCACCAAAAATTCAAGGAAGTTGACTGCAAGAATAATGATATAATAAAATAGAAATTCATTCAGAACCCTAGAAAATAAATGTATCTGTTGTAAGGACCAGAATGGGTAGCCATGGATGAGTCTCAGATTTGTCTCTGAGCTTTTTGGTTGGCAAAGAAATCATTAGTATTAAATTGACTCTAATTCTTTTATAAGCATTTAAAAATTAATTATTTTGATTTGTACAAGGTCTACATAGTATTGTAAAAAAAGAGGAGCTAAAAAAGGAAATTCACTTGAAATTTTACCAACTATGCTAAACTTTTATTGATATTTTACTATTTATCCTTTCAGACTGTCGATATTGTTTGAGTGTGTTTGTGCATGAGAGAGACAGACATGCACAGAGAAGGAGAGAAAGAGAGGTTGATTATACATATTGTTCTCAAGCCTGTTTTTAATTATGAATGTCTTTCAATTATTCAACCCTCATTTCATAGAGGACTACTTCTTTGAAAGAACTCTATTGTATTGGTAAAACATATTTTGTCGAACAATCTTGGAAATTTTAGGTCCTAGTTTTCCCCCTATTAATACTGCTGCTATGGCTATAGAATACAAAGGTATAGTATAAAGATAAAAAGAGAAAAGGTCCAGAGAGTAATTACACCACGAAGACATGAGTATTGTGATTAAAAAAGGCAAGGAATGTGAATTGAAAATTCACATAGGAGTTTTTGAAAAACTATTCAACCTCATTATAATCAATGAAATTCAAACTAAAAAATGAGATACCATATTTTTCCTTATTAAATTACCAGAAATTAAGAAATACATGTCCAGTGTTTGGCTACTGCTCTGAGTGATAAGTAGTATCTCTAGTGGGATTTTGATTGATACCGTCTCTCTGGAGGACTGTCTGCCTTTATTAAAATCAGTTCCAGGTTTGAAAATTTATCTTAAGGCAAAGTTGCAAAGATGGTGTAAAACAATGTTTGTTATAATATGAGGGATTACTGGGGAAAATGACTCTCAAAAGGGGATTTAGTAAATTATATGTTTGTGTATTGGAATATTATAGTCATTAAAATGATAGTGTCAACCTACATTCGTTGACATAGAGAGAAGCCCACAAATTTTTTTAAGTGAAGAGGAGAAAGGGAGAAAGTTAGTTTCAACCTGTTTTCATTTTTTTAAGTAAAAGTGTTTTTTAATATACAGAAAAATTCTGGTGAGCTAAATTTCACCTCTAACCGAGATGATACTTGCATGATGTGTTTATGGGTGAACTTCTGGGTTGTCGGAAAAGTCATGACATGACGCATTTTTGCAACGAAAAACAGGAAAAATACGTCATGACTTTTCCGACAACCCAGTATGTTTTCATTTTTATAGTTTTCTGAAATTTTATTACAATTGTATGTTTCACTTTTGGTTAAGAAAATAAAAACCCTTTCATAAAATACATTAATTCCATTTGAATCAATGATTCCATTTCTTGCACTATATCCTAAGTGATCAAACAAGCGGACAGAAAATTATTCTCAAAAATGTACTCTTCTCCCAGTATTTCCCATGTCATTATATGGCACCAGTCTCCTTCAAGCTGTCCCAGCCAGAAACTAGGTGTAATCCTTGAGTCCTGTCTTTCACTTACTCCATATACCCTGTTCATTGGTGAAGATACTTGTCTCTACCTGCAAAACAACCCAACTGTGCCCGCCTCCACTACTTGCCACTGCAAACCGCTATCACCTCCATTCAGGAAGACTTTGGCAGCCTCCAAAATCTTGGAGTAGTTGGCTGTTCTGCATCTGCCCTTGTTCTCCACCCTCCTCCAAATTACAGTCCATTTGTCCCAAAATCATAGCGGTCCTTTTTATTTTTATTTAAAAAAAAAAATTTTTTTTTTTAAAAGATTTTCATTGGGGAATTGGGGGGATGGGAACAGAGCTGGAGAATTGGGGGAAGGGGAACAGACAAGTTGCTGTCGTTTTGTTCTTCAGTCTAGTTGTGGAGGACGTTGCTTCACTGGCCCAAGTTGGCACCATCATTGCGCTCTTCCCGGACGAGGCAGATCAGTCGCCGGCTTCTGGACGGCCGCTCACTGCGGCTGCTGGCCGCTCACGCTGGCTGCTGGCTACACACGGTAGCCCATGGCAACCCACTGCCACAGGGACTGCAGCCTAAGCCATCGCCGGCGACTCACGGCAGCCCAGCTCCAGGTTGAGCTGTTGTTCAGCATCTTAGCTGTAGAGGGCAGTGTCACTGGCCCTCATATGTAGGATCTGAACCGGGGCCCTCTGGCGTCCCAAGCCAGTTCTTAACCATCGCGCCACTCGGCCAGCTCCACACTGGACTTCTTTATGTTCTTCAGACATGCACAACTTATTCCTCTTCAGGGCTTTGGTGTTAGCTGTTTTTTCTGACCGGAAGCATCAATGCACCCACATTTTTGCATGCCCAGCTTTGTTATTTAGATTTCATGTTTAATTTTATTTTCTCATCATTTAGTTTAAAATACCAGCTTGTTCAATCTTATTGCTATCACCTTGTTTTTGTTTGTTTTCATACAGTTCTCATCACTTCCTGGTTCTTCTTTATTGGTTTACTTGGTCATTGTTAGTGTCCTACTAGATTGTAAACCTTGTGAAAATTGGACTTTTATCGGGCACGTTCCCTGTAGTCCTGAGTCATGAACTTTGCCTGGTGCATAGTGGGTGGGCACGCAGTAAATTTTTTTTGAGCGAGTGAGTCTATCCCAGTTTTATTTGAATGAGCCTCAAAACAGACTAGTTGACTCCCTGTGTTTCAGAGAGCTTTTTAGGGGTGATAGCTCTTCTACTTTTTATTCATAGCCCCTCTTCAGTTTTGTCTTGAGTTTACTTGAGTGCACTGGTGGCTAACATGGGAGAAGACACTGAGGAACAACATAGCCCACTGTGCTCAGAGACACCCTGCACCCTGCTGACCTGAGCACTCTGCTCCCTCAGGCCTGGCTCCTCCTCCTGCAGGAGCTTCCCTCTGAGCTCCTCAGCCCACCTGCGGATCGGCTGCTTCAGACCCTTCCCACCCAGGCATATCTTCATCCTGCTTTCTCTTGCTCTTTCCCATCCTTTCCTGAGAGTCCAAGGATATATTTGTTAGTGATCCTTATGTATTTTGACGTTACTTTTATTTATTCCCAGTGCAAGGGCAACTTACATGTTTTGTTTATTTTAGGATGGGAGAGCTTGTTTGAAACCACAGTTTCAGAAGAAGAATATCAGGAAGTAATGAATAAACTCAGAGGCGATGGTACTTTTGACTTCAAATGGAGGAAAACCTACATAAGTGAGGACAAGCTAGAGAAGCAGCAGGACAAAAAGAACACACCTTTCAAGAAAGTTTCAGTTACCATAAAAAAATCCTACAAGAAGGAGAGGAGCTTAGCAGGTGTTGAGAAAAATCTCGGTTTAAAATCATCACTTATTAGAAAACCCAGAATTGTTTCCAGAGGAAGGAAACCCCATTTACAGCAGTATTCAATTCTATTTAAACAACTGGAAGTCAATACAGTGAGAAAATGTTACAAATGTAACATCTGTGGGAAAATCTTCTTCCACAGCTCTTCCCTGAGTAAACATCAGCGAATCCACACTGGAGAGAAGCTCTATAAATGTAAGGAATGTAGGAAAGCTTTCAGCCAAAGCTCATCTCTGACTCAGCACCTGAGAGTTCATACTGGAGAGAAACCTTACATATGTAGTCAATGTGGAAAAGCCTTCAGTTTCACGACATCTCTCATTGGACATCAGAGAATGCATACTGGAGAGAGACCCTATAAATGTAATGAATGTGGAAAAACATTTAAAGGTAGTTCATCCCTTAATAATCACCAGCGAATTCATACTGGAGAAAAGCCCTATAAGTGTAATGAATGCGGGAGAGCCTTTAGCCAGTGCTCATCTCTTATTCAGCATCATAGAATTCATACTGGAGAGAAACCATATGAATGTAGTCAGTGTGGGAAGGCCTTTACTTCAATGTCACGGCTAAGTAGACACTATAGAATACATACTGGAGAGAAACCCTTTAATTGTAATGAGTGTGGAAAAGTATTCAGTTACCACTCAGCCCTTATTATACATCAGAGAATTCACACAGGTGAGAAACCTTATGCATGTCAAGAATGTGGGAAAGCCTTTAGCCAAAGCTCAGCTCTTATACAGCATCAAAGAATTCATACTGGAGAAAAACCCTACAAATGCAATGAATGTGGGAAAGCTTTCTCCTGGATTTCACGGCTCAATATACACAACAGAATCCATACTGGAGAGAAACCATATAATTGTAAAGAATGTGGAAAAGCCTTCAGTTCCCACTCAGCAATTAATACCCATCGAAAAATTCACACTGGAGAGAAAGCTTATAAATGTAATGACTGTGAAAAGGCCTTCAATCAAAGCTCAGCTCTGATTCAGCACCAGAGGATTCATACTGGGGAGAAACCCTTTAACTGTAAAGTATGTGGGAAAGCCTTCAGACAGAGTTCATCCCTTATGACACATATGAGAATTCATACAGGAGAAAAACCTTATAAATGTAAAGAATGTGGGAAAGCTTTTAGTCAAAGCTCATCCCTTACTAATCATCAGAGAACTCATACTGGAGAAAAACTATAAATGAAATGCATGTGGAAAATCTTCCAACCAAAGTTCATTCATGCCGAATATCAATTCATCGTGGGGAGAAAGTGATAAAAGTAGTCAATTTTGGGTTAAACTTCAGAATTGAGACCGCATCAAACATCAAAGACTTCATGATGCAGGATAACCTTAGGAATATTAGGAAAGCTATAAATCTTCCCCATATGTTCTGAAGTTAAATAGAGAATTTGACTAAATTAGAGAATTCGTAAGATGAAAGGGTCAGTATTTTTTCTTTCTGGATGTGATAACATCCACCAGCCTATACAAGCATTGCTGGGAAACGCGTTGACATATGTAAAAGTGCAGCCATAAAATCTAGACTCCAGATTTATCTGGGAATCTATTTTTTGAAATTACATGTAAGTGTTATTTATGCAAACCAGTTATGTTTTGGAGAAGAAATGTAAGCAGACCTGTAACTACCTCACTGTCACTAAAACTTGTTTTTTTAATAGTTTAAACGCAAATTCTATACTTGGTGGTGGTTAAAACATGGTGGTTGTTTCTCCTCTGCTTTCTAAGCCATCTACTTGAAAATCACTCAGTAAACTATGCAGGTATATAGATGGTCCTGTGGGTTTTCTCCCTGACTACTAATTTCAACCTCTGAGTCAGATCTAAAGTCACTTTACTCACAAAATGCATGGTATTTCACTTGTCTTTCTCATAAAGTGATTATCTTTGCTGTATTAAGTTGTGAAAGGTTATTCTGACAACTTCTTCCTTTGCAAGTTAATTTACTAATAAAGGCTGTTGAAAATTATCTTACGATGTAGCCATAGGGAGCATAGCTCTTGGCCTCCCAGGCTGTGCCTGTTTCCTGAGCTCTGATTACCAGCCACCGGGAAGGCCCAGGAATGTGTGGAGCCCGGGCCATCCTCCCTGGAGGTAAAGTGAGCAAGGTGACTACCTTCCATTCTGCCCTCATCCCCCTCACATGGTACTCACACTTCCCACGTTCTGAAGGCAACTAAAAAATTTCAGGCTTTAAGTTCAGATGCTTCTTTGTCCAAAAAATGGACTATTACATCATTCCACAAGTTATTTAGTCTATTTTAGCATTTCTGAAATGTAATAATTTGAGCAAGCAAAAACAGTTCTCTTACAAGTCAAATAAAATTGAATTAAAACTCTATACATCATCTTATTTTGCGTAGTTTATCAAGAGCACTTAAGGACTGGAGTTCCCATTCTGTTGAAAAAAAAAAGATTCAGAGAGGTGCTGTTGGTGTGGAGACTAAGCAAAGAAAACATCGAGTTCAGCTTTTGCTTCCTGGGACTATTAAATCTCATTGTTTCAGACCTGTGAAGAACAAACTTTTCTGGATCATTTAGTGTTCTATCTGCAGTGCCCCCTTTTCCACAACCATTCCTTTAAATTCTCTAATTCCTGGGGAGATTTCTAGGAACATATAACTCCCCTGTCCTAGTCTGTTTGGGCTGCTGTAATAAAATGCCACAGACTGGTGGCTTATAAACCGAAATTTATTTCTCACCATTGAAGGCTGTGAAGTCCAAGATCAAGGTCCCAGCCTGGTTGTGTTCTGTTGCGGGCCCTCTACCAGGCTCCTAGCCAGTGCCCTTTTGCTGTGTCCTCACTGATGAAGGATTAGGGATGTCTCTGGTGCCTCTAATAAGGACACTAATCTCATTCATGAGGGCTCCACCCTCATGACAGTCACCTCCCAAAGGCTCCATCTCCTGATGCCATTGCCTTGGGGATTAGGATTTCAGCATATAAATTGCAAGGGGACACAAACATTCAGACCCTAGCATTTCCCAAGTATAGATAGTCCTGAAATCCCCCCAAAATAAAATCACACAAAATATTAGGCCCAGTTAATTTTAAGGTGAGGTCTATCAAACTTGCAATAACAATTTTAAGTCTTCTGCAAAATCTTTAGAGGAGATGATGTATTGGGTTGTTGGAAAAGTCATGACGCATTTTTTCAAAGAAAAACAGAAAAAATACATCATGACTTTTCCGACAACCCATATAAGCACAGTGATTCTAATATAACCCAGTACCAAAATCAGACAGGGAAGCACAAGAAAATTGCAGGCCAGTATCACCCATGAACAGAAATGTAAAAATCCCAAACAAGCATTTGTAAATTAACCTAAAAGTACCTAAACATAGTTTAATACATCATTAGGTTTTTTTGTTTTTCTTAGTTTTTACGGGGTTGCATGGTTTATTTGACATTATAAAATCTACAGATGCTGTGCACCACCTTGACAAAGGACAGAAATCCATATGCTCGTCTCACTAAATGCAGAAAAGGCAACCAAAATAGTACCCATTCCTGTTAAAGCCTCCTCTACCAAGCAGCAGTAGACAGAAACTTCCTTAACCTGGTAAAGGGTATTTACCAAAAACCTGCTGGAAAAAATAAAATGTTAGTATTCATTACAGAACAAATATGAAGAAAGAATGAATTCAATAATATTCAATAACAGGTCTAAACAGAAATGGTTCTTTCACAGAAAAAAATTGGATGCCTATTCTCACCATAAGAATGACCAAAACTATGACTTTTGGAAGAATATGTAAGAAATAACTTTATGCCCTCAAGATAGGAAATGGCTTTTTAAACAGGATACAGGTAAGCTATGTAAAATTTTAATATATTTACTCACATTAAAGAGCTTAGGAAAATATACCAAAAAGGAAGTGAAAAGACAAAAGGACATCTGTCCACAACACGCACAACAAATTAATCATCTGGAACATATAAGTGATTTGTACAGTTTTTTTTTTGAGAGGTAGAGGAGCAAAGATTTTTATTGAAACGAAAGTACAGCTCTCTTATGAGAGTGGGTACCCGAAACTGTACAAATTTTTTTTAAGGCACCTTAGTAGAAAGAAGTGATCTGAATACATGGCTACTAATTTCACAGGAAAAATACATATTCCCCAAAATATGAAAAGATGCTTCCCTACTAGTTACAAAATGCAAATTAGGACTAAAGTATGATTTTACAGATACAGATGAGCACAACTTAAGATGGGTGACAGTAGTTCTGGAATGTGTGGAATAACACATTCATACACTACTAGTGGGAATATAAATTGATACAGATCATTGACATCTGTTCATGTGCATGTCACAAAGAAGTGCCACTCCTACATACATATGCTAGATAAATGTGTGCATATGAGCACCAAGAGACATGTATACAGATACTCGTACACTGGTCATAATAGCAAATATTTGAAAGTAGCCTGTCCATTAATAGGACAATAGATAAATTTTGGAATATTAACACAGTAGAACAGTAATAGAAGTGAGTGAACCAAAGCTATATGCAAAATATTATTTTAAAACAAGTTTTTTAAAGGCATAGGAAGCTACATATAGTATGATACCATTTTTTTACAGTTAAATTTATACTATATGTATATGTAAAGATATTAAAAACAAGTGATTGAGAAGGGTTTTTAGTTATCTGTTGCTGTGTAACAACTCTCCTCAAAATTTAGTGGCTTGAAATGACGATTAATATCTGTCTTGTTTCTATGTTTGGCCTCAGCCTAGCAATTGTTACTTGCTGTTTCTAATGCTTTTGCAGTCAAATGGTAGCTGGGGCTGAAGGCCCAAATAAGCTTGATTTCCAAGATCTCTGGCTGTCGATGATAGCTGGCTGAGAGCTCACTAGGGCTTCTCTATGTGGCTTAGGATTCTCACAGGAGGGTGGCTGATTTCTGAGAGGGAGTGACTCTAGCAAGCATTCTAAGAGACTCTGCAAAGTTGCAAATCTTATAACTCAGCTTTGGAAGTCATACAGTGTTAATTCTGTATTTTGGTCAAAAATGATTCACAGATTTTGGCCCAGATTCAAGAGGAGAAGATAATACAAAGGTGTGACTACCTGGGGGCATGGTTCATTGGGGGGCCATCTGGAGATGAGTTACCACATAAACACAAAAGTCAGGATGGTGATTACCTCTGGATGTGAGCAAGGATATGAGTTGGGGAGGAGCACAGCAACAGTGTTCCTCAGCTTGCTTGGTACCTGAAGGAGGCTTCCTTGTCAGGAAGAGGCTGCCAAGGCCAGCCAGAGTGATCCATGTGAAGGCCGATGTGTATATCAGTAAAAGTATTGGGTCTTCGGAAAAGTCATGATGCATGTTTGCAACAGATGGCACTAGTTCATTTTTGGAAGTACTAGAGTTATTGCTATGTCATTTGACAGCTGATAGTTCTAGCTTCTAAAAAAAAATTAAGCGATTTGGTTGGGTTTTGGAAATTTTATAACAAGTTGAAGATGGAAGACCAAACTGTGCATTTTTGCCATATTTTACTGTTTTACTTCCATAAAGGGAAGAATGCACATCAAGCTTGTGAAAAGTTGCATAAAGTTTACGGTGACAATGCTCTACAAGAACGTCAGTGCCAGCGATGGTTCGTGAAATTCCGTGCTGGTGATTTTGATCTCAACGACACTCCTTGTTCAGGGAGGCCCACTGAGGTTGACGACAAATAAAGGCATTGATCGAGTCAAACCCATGTTACACGACATGAGAGATTGTAGAAACATTGAACATCCATAATGCAAGCATTCACTACCGCCTGAAGAAGCTGGGATATGTAAGCAAGCTCGATATTTGGGTTCCGCATAAACTCAAAGTTCATTTGACGGCGCGTATAAACATCTGCAATATGCTCATGAAACTTGAGGAAAATGATCCCTTTTTGAAGTGACTAATAACTGGTGATGAGAAGTGGATTGTTTACAACAATTTGGTGTGCAAACGGTGTTGGTCCCGATGTGATGATTCGCCTCAAACGACATCGAAAGCAGACATTCATCAGAGGAAGGTTATGCTCTCAGTGTGGTGGGATTTTAAAGGTGTGTTTTTCGAGCTATCAAGGAGCTAAATAATCAATTTGAATGTGTACTGTCGGCAACTGGACTGTTTGAATGAATCCATTATCCAGAAACGTCCAGAGCTTGTTAATTGTAAAGGAGTTGTGTTCCATCGCGACAACGCAAGACCACACACAAGTTTGATCACTCGTCAAAAATTATTGGAGCTTGGATGGGATGTTTTGCCACACCCACCATACTCACCTGACGTTGTCCATCAGACTTCCACTTGTTTCGCTCTCTTCAAAACTCCTTGCGTGGTATAACATCCAATTCAGATGAGGCTGTAAATCAGCATCTTGTCCAGTTTTTTGCAAATAAAGACAGGTCCTTCTATGAGTGAGGAATTATGAAGCTCACTGAAAGATGGCAAAAGGTTACCCAACAAAACAGGCAATATATCATTGATTGATCTTTGTTCTTTATATAAATAAATGACCTTTGAAAAACAGAGAAACTACATCATGACTTTTCCAAAGACCCAATAATTATTTAGATTTTTTTTGGCCCAACTCATTTACTAGGCGATTTGAGGAAGAATAAAACAGAGATCTTAATGCCTCATAACCCTGGATGAAGTGAACATAAGGTGGAATAACCTCAGAGGCTGTAGCCAAGGGCCATCCCAGTGTCAGCATCGTGCAGGCCACTATTGAATTTAAGTGAGCCTCACTAACAAAACTGTCAATTCCTCCGTCTCCTGTGTGCACTTGCCCTTTCCATTCATCTCCTTAGATTACCAAAGAAGGAGAATATTGGATCCTATCCCAAGTAAGGAAACAGTAAACCAAAATGTGTGTATTATAAGAGAACTATTTAGACAAAAGTAACAATCATTAAGTCCTCAACAGATTTTCTTTGCCTAATTTTATTCTCAAAGAGACTTGTTCAAGAGAAAAATGTACATTGTCATAGTTTTCTTAACAGGTCATTTTCAAAGCAACCTATAAAAGGAAAATATGCTTTAATTTTGTAATATGGTTGATGTGCCTGACATTGTATTTACATAATTCAAAGAAATACTTTAAATGTCGATTTATACTTTCAGGTGGTTTGGGCTATTATCTCATTGGCTGTTGCATTATCAAACATGTTTTCTCATGAAGAGATCTGTGAAATGAATAGGCTGTTTTCCCTAGACTGTCTCTCCACTGGATTTGTCAGATGTTTCCTCGTGATTGGGCGTATGCTATGCTTTTGAGGGGAGAAAACCACTGAATAATCTTCTCACTTCATCGTATTAGCACATGAGGAGGCTTGTGATGTCCCATTGCTGCTAATTTTAACTTTGCCCTCTTGGTTAGGGTGGTACTGTATTTCCCTGAAAATATGACCTAACTGGAAAATAAGCCTTAGCATGATTTTTCAGGATGCTCGTAATATAAGCCCTACCCCAAACGAACATAAGCCCCAGTTAAGATTGTCAGCTAGACATGACTGTTTGAATAAATGTAGATTTTTGTACATGAATAAATGTAGATTGTTGGAGCAAAAATCAATATAAGACCTGGTCTTATTTTCGGGGAAACACAGTATCTGCCTGGTTTCCACTGTATAGTTAATATTTTTCTCATGTAATCCTTAGTATCTTGACAGGAAATCCTCTGAGTGTACAAATATACACTCAGAGGGTGGGAAAGGGAAAAATTCCCCCTTCCCTCATTCTTTTGGCTGGTTGAATAATCAAATCGACATGAGACAGATTGACGAGAAAATCAAATTTAATTTTATGTGCATGGAACCCCACATACATGTGAGTCAGACCCTGCATACATGAGAGATTCAGAGACAGAACTGGAAAATGAGGTGTATGTAGCACTCTGTGCTAAGGCTGAGGTCAGGCGCCTGGGACTTAAGGGGGAGAAGGGTCATGGCAGGAGGATAAGAAGAGCAGGTGTCCAGTAATTAGTAGTTTGCCCTGCCCTATAAATATGTCAAAAAAGGTTATATCTGATAATTTTATGGGCAAGGCCCCTGATTTAAATTCTGCTTGCATAGTTAAGTGGGGCAGAAGTTTCTCTTGAGCCCACAAGGTCCCAGTTGCCTTTAGCTCAAAATAATCCACATCTCACAGAGGTACATCTTGGGGTGACTTGTGAATGAACACCCACACTAGTCAAACTCTCCTCCACTAGTTATAATATCTATTGATGACACTTCCTTTAATCAGTTATCATCATAATGGTATCCAAAGGGAGATTTTATAATTCCATCATTTCCTTTACACTTATTAATTGGCTTTCTACTCCAGGGGAGTTTTGTCTTCTGTTTCTATGATTCTGGAAGCATGGTTTCTTATTTTCAGGGCACTGTGATCTAATATGATTTATTTTAATGCTGAAATTGCTCCAGACTTGGCCTCTGAGAGCCCCTGCAAGCTGGTTTCTGTCACAACAGGCTTGGAATTGTATCCAAGGTTTGTATTTCAAGTACAGCTACTTCTGCCTGTGTAGCAAAGTATGAGTTCTTGACTAGGTGACTTGGGGGGTTGTGAGGAAGAATTGTGGGGGTCAAAGACATTTTGGAGGATTTTCTTTTTTAAAAATTTTTCCTGCAGGATCTTGTATTTCCTCGTGTTGCTGCCTTCTCCCTTGACACATGGTTTCCACACCTTTCTGTTAACAATCTTCTCCCCTGAAGTATTGCCTTCCTCTTACCTGCATGTACTTAAAAAAAAGTGGTAAAATATAATTTAAAATTTGCCATTTTAACCATTTAAGTGTACAATTCAGTGGCATAGAGTATATTCACTATGTTGTTTAACCATCACCACAATCTATTTCTAGAACTTTTTCAGCATCTCAAGCTGAAACTGTACTCTACGTACTAATTCCCCATCTCCCCCAATTCCCTGGGAACCTCTATTCTACTTTCTGTCTCCATGAATTTGACGTAAGTTGTTCTTACAAGTGGAATCATATAATATTTGTCCGTTTGTTTCTGGCTTATTTAGCATAATCTCAAATTTCATCCATGTTGTAGCACGTATCAGAATTTCCTTCCTTTTTAAGACTGAATAATATTCCATTGTGTATGTAGACCACGTTTTCTTTATCCTTTCATCCATCAATGGACATATGGATTACTTCCACCTTTAGCTATTGTAAATAATGCTGCTGTGAACACTGGCTACAACTATCGGTTTGACTCTGCTTTCAATTACTGTCCCTATAGTTTTGCCTTTTACAAAATGTCATATGCAAGCACACAGTATGTAGTGTGGTTTGTGTTTGAGTCTGGCTTCTTTATCTTAGCATAGTGCCTTTGGATTCACCCATGTTGTTGTATGTAAATATTTTTACCTTTTTTATTGCTGAGTGGCATTCCATTGTATAAATGTACCATAGTTTCTTTATCCATTCTCCATTTAAGGAAAATTTGGGTTATTTCCAGGTTTTGGTGGTTATGAATAAAGCTGCTACAAACATTTGCATACATGTTTTTGTGTGAACCTTAGCTTTCATTTCTCAGGGTAAATACCTAAGTGTGGGATTGTATAGTCATATGAAAAGTGGATATTTGACTTTATAAGACACTGCCAAACTGTTTTCCACAGCACCTGCACAAGGATTCTAGTTCCAATGTGGGGTCCTCCATACCTTTGCCAATGCTTGTTATCTTCCATTGTTTTCATAATAGCCATCCTAACAGGTGTGAAGTAGTATCTCATTGAGGTTATGATTTTCATTTCCCTAATGACGTTGAACATCTTTTTCTGTGCTTATTGGAGATATACATCTATGTCTATATATCTATATAGCCATATATAGATACCAGGGGTGCCCAAAAAATGTATACACATGACTTGTATTCATTTGTTATCAGTATATATTAACAATTTTAATACAGTTTTGTCCTTTCTTAAAATGTGTATACATTTTATTGGCACCCTGTGTGTGTGTGTGTGTGTGTGTATTTAACTGTCCTGTACCCACCAATGTAAAAGAAGTATGTACCACTCCATTTTGCTTTTTATCCAATCTAAAGATTTCCCTGCTTTGCTTTCCCCCACCTCCTTAATCTACCAGCAATGGATTTTATGTAACCCTCCTTACATTTTCTCCTTTGATTCTAAATGTGTAAAATGAACTGCAAAACTGCCATTCTCTGGAGCATTTTCTCAATTTGTTAGACCTTTCTTCCAGGTGTGTCCTCAGTTTTTTGGCTCAAATAAATTCATAAACTTTTTCTATGGGTTTGGACATCCTTTCTTCAACAGAATGAATAATGGTCTTATACAGCCTTGAAAATGAATGAACTTTGCATGTATCAAGATAGAATCTAGATTCATATTGAGCATATTAATCACAGAAGAACATAACAGCAGATTCTGTTTGTATAGAGATAAAAAACCTTGCAAAAGTAAACACTTATTGTTTAGGGACACATACATATGGAGTATACCCATCAAGCTAAGCAAGGGAACACTTAACACAATTTGGAAAAATGAATGGGGAGCATTGTGGACAAAGTTTCTCAAATTCTGGTCAAGTTCTCTTTTGTAAGCAGAGTGTTGGGTATGTGGGTATTCGTTTTATTATTTTTATTGATTTTTATTGGGGAATTCGAGGAAGGGAAACAGACAACTTGCTGTCTTTTTGTTCTTCAGTCTAGTTGTGGAGGACGTTGCTTCACTGGCCCAAGTTGGCACCATCCCTGCGCTCTTCCCGGGCGAGGCAGATCAGTCGCCCGCTTCTGGACGGCCGCTCACTGCGGCTGCTGGCCGCTCACGCTGGCTGCTGGCTACACACGGTAGCCCATGGCAACCCATTGCCACGGGGGCTGCAGCCTACGCTGTCGCTGGCGACTCAGGGCAGCCCAGCTCCAGGTTGAGCTGTTGTTCAGCATCTTAGCTGTAGAGGGCAGTGTCACTGGCCCTCATATGTGGGATCCGAACCAGGGCCCTCTGGCGTCCCAAGCCAGTTCTTAACAAACGCGCCACTTGGCCGGCCCTATTCGTTTTATTTTTAAACTGTACCTATGTATACATTATATTATTTGGCACACATTAAAATAATTTAAAATAATCATAAGTTGGTGCGAGCTATTTACACACTGAGCTTCTTAAAGGTGTCTAAATTCAGGTTTTGTTTCTTTCAAATCGTTTTGCCTGCCCAACAAAACAAGTCTGCCCGTTGATTTGGGTAGCCAGCACTCGGGGACCAGCTGCCTTATTCGTCACATGCACACTCCCTCGCAAGGCGACCCCCACTCACACAGTAGGCGCTAGAGCTCGCGAAGTGGGGGAAGCTCACCTCCCGGAAGTGGCCAACCCGAGGCGCCTTCTGGGAAGTGCAGTCGGGACAGGCCCTGGGCATGCCGGAAGTCGTAGTTCTTATGGGGTTGCAGGGACTGCTCCCTGCGTTTGCGGGGCTCCTGGTGAGCGTGATCCTGGCTCCACTAGGGCGGCCCGTCTGGGGCTGAGAAGCTCCCTTGCCTCTTCCGGGCGGCGGGCGGTGCCAGCGCCTATCTCCGTGTAAGTGGGGACTGTGTAGGGTCGGATGGGGCCGGGTGTGGGCACCCGGGAGATGCCGTGAGCCGCTGGGTCAGGAGGCCTGTCCGCGCGGCCTGAGCGGCCCAGCTCCGCAGGGAGGGAGCTGGGCATGCCCGGGACTGCTGTGGGTGGAGGTCTTTTGTGGCTGTTTTTTCTGAGAGTTAAGTGGAACAAATAGTAAAACAGTAGCTAATACCTATGGAGAACTCGCGTGTGCAGGCACTAGTCTAGCACCTTTGATGTATTAACTCATCTCATCCTCCGATAACACGTAGGCTGGCTCTACACTGTCCCAATTTTACAGATAAAGAAACTGAGGCTCAGAATGGCCAGGCAGTTTGCCACATTAAACCGAGACCTTGGACTCAGACCAGTACTCCCTTCCTGCCTCTGATACTTAACCATTATTGTTTCTTTGGGCAGGTCACCACGCTCCCTAGTTCTCAGTCTCACATATGTAAAATGGGGTAGCAATACTTACTTTTAAGTATTTGTGAGGATTAAAAATAATACATAAACACTCAGGAATCGTGGCGTAGAGAAGGTGTGCATCGTAGAGTGTCTGTGATTACTTACACAGCAGCTGCCTCACACTGGCTGAGGTGTGCCCGCCCAAGCTTACATGCCGAATGCAGCCTGTGGAGCTCTCACACCAGGTGCTGTACCTCCAAAGCCCCCTGCAAACTCAGGCAGCCAGTGCAGGCAGCTGGGGCCAAGTCCCTTCTCTGAAACTTGTCTGGCTGCCCCAGGCACCCCCTTACCTTGCTCTTCCAGTGGGGTTTGTGTATGAGAGGCTGAGGGCTATTTTGAGCTGTGGATGCTGTCAGAGGAGGTAGCTGTGGATTTGTGTTTAGGAGGGGCAACGGAGCAACAATCTGGCGTGCATCTTGTGTGAGAGGGAGTGTTTTAACCGTATAACCTTGGGTGAGGTATGCTAAGCCAGACACAGAGAGACAGACAGACAGACAGACACAGGGTAAGTTTTCAGGTATTTTACTCAGTTCCCTGGGGAGAAAACAACACTCCAAGCAGACCACTCAGGGCAAGCACCTGGGTCTGTCATGAGGCAGAGAGAGGGCAAATGTGGGCAAGCGCCTTTATTGTAGCTTCTTAGGGAAGGAAAGGGCCAGGCAGAGAAGCAGGCTTAGGATTGACTGGCTGTGTTTGAAAGTGGCAGCCTGGGAAGTTCATGTTCTCTGGAACTGCTACAGTGTGTAGTTTAAAGCTATCCAAGGACTCCAGATATCTGCGGGTGAGCCACAATTTGCTGATAGACCCTCAATGGATGTTAAAGCATGAATTTACAGAAATCAGAAGTATGGATAACACTGAGAGGAGAAGGAGACTGACAAATTGTCTTAGAGCTTCACTAACTTGGTGAGCACACCTTTTTACCTGGTTTGCATCATTTATGTGGAGTGGCTTTGAAGGGACCTGATGGACATTATGGGTGGTTGTAACTTCCTCTGCCTAAGCCATCCCTTGACACCACAGTTCCTCATGATGCCTTTTTCCTCTCCAAATCGACCTTGACAGCACTTTGCTCTCCCCTGGCAGGAAAACCAAGAAGGAGAGAATGGCCATGGATTTGCTGCATGCTCAGGTGACAGTAAGTGAAGTTTGTCTTTTTCATGACTTGCCTTCTGGGTTCAGAGGTGGTGGACATGTTTCCATTCTTTGTCCATGTACGTTTCCTTCCAGTGAAAACTGGAGAATCCAGAGCCTTGTAAGTTTTCCCCAGCATCCTTGGACGTATTAAGGGGCTGCTGAGGAAGGTACCCTCTCTGTCCCAAGGTCACTTTTAATTCACCCCAGTTCACTTCATGACCAAAGATTGAGTCAGCTCTGAGCATATGCTTCTGTCTACAATAAGCGTTTGGAGAGGAGTGTTGGGTACTAGGCACAGAGGATATAGTCTCACTGGGGTAGAGACATGGAAGGGCCAGAGACACATTCAACAAACATTTGTTGTACAGGACACTATGCAGGCTACTGGGGACACTAAGAGGAAAGATGCTATTTCTGTTTTCGAGGACTTCATGGTAATGACCTTAGGAAATGACTAACTGTCCAAGAAGAGGTAGCAACAGGATCCTAGGGCTGGTCCTGAAGGTCAGGAGTCACACTGGTGGGCACACAGGAGGG
Source organism: Hipposideros armiger (assembly GCF_001890085.2). Classification (NCBI taxonomy): domain Eukaryota; kingdom Metazoa; phylum Chordata; class Mammalia; order Chiroptera; family Hipposideridae; genus Hipposideros; species Hipposideros armiger. The sequence goes on from NW_017731697.1 coordinate 523,874, forward strand.
GTTCAGCCTGGCTCGGGCTCTGAGGCTGGCACTGGGGAAGACGGAGGGCTGGGCCTTTCCCAGAGATATGATGCTTAATGGTCCAAATGTCCTCTTCACTATCTGACTGATGATGCCTCCATCTCCTTCTCTGATTCTTTTCCTCCTGCTACTTCACACTACTCTCCTCGGCCCTTTCTTCTTTCTTTTTTTCTTTTTAAAGTTTTTTATTTTTTTTATTTTTATTGGGAAATTGGGGGATGGGAACAGACAAGTTGCTGTCCTCTTGTTCCTCAGTCTAGCTGTGGAGTACGTTGCTTCACTGGCCCAAGTTGGCACCATCATTGCGCTCTTCCCAGGCGAGGCAGATCAGTCGCCGGCTTCTGGATGGCCGCTCATGGCGGCTGTTGGCCGCTCACACTGGCTGCTGGCTACACACGGTAGCCCATGGCAACCCACTGCCAAAGGGGCTGCAGCCTATGCCGTCGCGGGTGACTCACCAGCAGCCCAGCTCCAGGTTGAGCTGTTGTTCAGCATCTTAGCTGCAGAGGGCAGTGTCACTGGCCCTCAAATGTGGGATCTGAACCGGGGCCCTCTGGCATCCCAAGCCAGCTCCCAACCAACGTGCCACTTGGCCGGCTCCTGGGCCCTTTTTTCTTACTCTTGCCACTTTAAGACCTAGTTTCATTACTTTAACCCTCACCTTTCTCAAGATCCTTCCCAAATCTCTCTTCAGGCCTAAACTTTTCCCTAAAAGCCTGTCTGTCATTCCCAAACTCGTAGTAAAAATGTCCACATGAAGTCCCATCTTTGTCCCAACACCAGCTCCCTTCAGTACATTTTCTGTTCTGCCATACCCAAAGCTTCTATTTGTCAATGGCTGCTTTTCCAAAAGCTGGTGGCCCATAGGTTAAAATGTGGACCCTGGGACTTTTTTCATGAGTTCACATCCAAGCTAGGGATGTGGCCTTGGCAAGTTGTTTTATCTCTTTGTGCCTCAGTTCCTCACTTGTAAGTGGGGTTAATAATGTACATATTTCACTGAATCCTTAAAAAAGGACTGTAAATATCTGCATTTTACAGATAAGGAAACTGAGGCACAGGGAAGCAAATAACTTGATCAGGTTACACAGCTGGCTTTTGAACCCAGACAAGACAGTCTGTAGTTAACATTAAGCTCTGATAAAATATATGTAAAGTGCTTAGAATAGTGCATGGTATGTATTAGATCTTAATAAATGCTAGCTGTCACTACTGTTAATATCAGCAGCAACATTATGTTAGGATCTGCCAAGTTTGGTTTGTCCCTTCTCACCAGGCTAGACTTGACTTTGACACTTTAATTACAAGAAGATGGGTGTATTCAGGAAGCCAAATGCAGTATGAAGCAGTACCCAGCTTTTACCTAGGCCCTCTGCCCAGAAGTAGCAGTCTTCCCTGTCTGAGCTTCCCACACCCACAAGCTGCAGCGTCTACTTGGCTTTAGCTAAGGGAAGCTGTAGACGAGTGTGTTTGCAGCTCAGAGCCAGCTTTTGTGGACTGCTAATTCAGTGTCTGACTCTTGATTATTAAGTCTCTTGGGGATCTGACCCAGGCATGGATCTTATTATCCCATTTGAGCGAGTTAAATGGTAATGTCTAATCTTAACTACTTTCCTCATTTAGGATACTGAGAGGCAAGTTTCTTTCTGCTGTCTGTTAGAAAAATAAAACAGCAAACAATCATAATTTTTGGAAAAAGTAGGATCTTTGCAGGTTTTACAGATATTCCTTATTCTATTCTGTTTCCATGTACGATTGTATATAATTTATCTTTTGGGAAAAAGACACATGGAACTTGGTGTTGATTGCTTAATAATCAGTGTGTTTATTACATTTTTTTGGGGCAGTAAATCCTTACTTGTTTTTAGTATTGTCAGTATTTTAAAAAATAAATAGTTGTATTTTTTTTAGAACAGTTTTAGATTTAGAGAAAAATTGCGAAGATAATACCATAGTTACCATATACCCTGCATCTAGTTTCTCCTATTATTAACATCTCACATTAGTCTGGTGCATTTGTTACAATTAATTAACTAAATTGAGACATTATTATTAACTGAAGTCCATACTTTATTCGAGTTTCCTTAGTTTTTATCCAAAGTCCTTTTTCCGTGTCAGGATCTCATCCAGGATCCACATTATGTTTAGTCCTGTGTCTCCTTAGGCTGCTCTTGGCTGTGACCAAAGGGCTCAGACCTGCCTTGTTTTGATAACCTTGACAGTATTGAGGTCTGCTCTTCAGTAATTTTGTAGAATGTCCCTCAGTTGGGACTTGTTCGATGATGTTCTCGTGATTAGACTGAGCATATGGGTTTAGGGGAGAAAGACCACAGAGGTGGGGTGCCGTTCTCATCACAGTGTATCCAGGGTATGTACTGTCCCCATGAATGGTCACCGCGCTGAGATGATGTTTGTCAGGCTTCTCCGCTCTGTCCACTCAGTATCTTTGGGAGGAGGTCACTAGGCAACGGGGGGATAGGCTCCCTCCTTGGGGCGGAGTTAATACAGACTTACTCAGAATTACTCTGCATCGGTGATTTGTCTCCATTAATTTACTCAGTTGTGTTTACTTATATCAGTATGGCCTCGTGGACATTTATTTTATACTTTGTATTGTAATACAGTACACTTTGTTTATTTTCTTGCTCACATTGTTCCAGCTTTGGCCAGTGGGAGCTCATTCAGTTGGCTACTGTGTCCTTAGCCATACCCCCATTACCATGGGCGTTGGCTTTTGGTTTGTTTTGCCTTTTCAGCACTTCCTTACTTTCCTGTGCTATAAGATGCCCCAGGCTCTTGTTTGTATTTCCTGTCCCATTGCTGGGATCAGCCATCTCTCCAAGGACCCTGGTTTATATTTATTGGAGAATGATGTTAGAAATCTGGGCATTGGCTATGCTTGTTACTATTGAGGTTTTGTCGCTTCCGGGCCCTCTCAGCTGACAGAGCAAGGAAATATATGTGTGTAAACTGACCCCTGTGCATACACATATGTATAAGTATTTCTAGATGTAGCCATCTGTATCTATATTAAGCTAAGAATGAGTTCATACTAATGCCTCCAACTCTAATCCATTACCACATGGGTCATTTCAGCCGCCTCCTCTTGCTTACCTGTCAACTCCCCCTCTCACAGTGAGACACCTGGCCCCCACCGTCTGCCATCCACTGACTTTAACCATCCAATTTGCATACACATGTACAGTGGTACCTGAATTGTTAACTCACATCTACATGGGAAACTGCTTTATCCGCCAGAGCACATGCTTATGTGCAGTTCCTTTTGTCATTTGTCTTACAGACTCCACCCATTTCCAGCTACTAAAATTAGCTTCTTTTCCACCACCTCCTTCATTAGGTGTGTCACACATTTATATTATATTTAGATTGTTTTGTCACATTCTGCATTCTATTTGGGATCCCACAACATCCTAAATGGTTTTTCTAAAAGTTTGCTTACATAAGTTTCACTCTTTATGTTATAAATTTCTATGGGTCTTGAAAAATGCAGTATCATACAGGATAGTTTCGCCAACCTAAAAATTCCCCTTTGCTTCACCTATTCAACCATTTTCCCCTGCCCTGCTCCCAACCCCTGACAACCACAGATCTTTCTACTGTCTCGATATATCAATTATGCTTCTTTAAAAAACAATCAATGGTTGCCCTGCAGTTTGCAATATAAATGTACAACTAATCTAAGTCCACTTTTTTTTTTAAATTGGGGAATTGGGGGATGGGAACAGTGCTGGGGAATTGGGGGAAGGGGAGCAGACAAGTCGCTGTCGTTTTGTTCTTCAGTCTAGTTGTGGAGGACGTTGCTTCACTGGCCCAAGTTGGCACCATCATTGCGCTCTTTCCAGGCGAGGCA